>NC_081416.1:21093664-21436164 GCF_949786415.1 Peromyscus eremicus
TTGGCACACAGGTTCCCCCAGCCCCAATCATGGTCTAGACTATCTTGTATGGTGGACACACTGTGTGGTGCAGCCTGCTTGTCCCAGGTCAGATATCATTAATGAATCAAGGTATCTTTTCTCACTGAGCTGGTACTTAGCCTTGGCTCTGGCCTCAGACTGGGTGCAAGGGATCCACTACTATGGACATCTAAGAGGAAAGAGCATCCATTGCCTGCACACACTACATTATGTAATAAATAAGACTTCTCGCTTCTAGGCATATCAGATGTTTTGGCAGATATCTAGAAACAAGGCCCCTCTTGCTCACATTGTCTAACTAGTCAGCTCTTGTATGAAGAGAGTGAGTGGGACTCTAATAACTGCTGTCTTGGGTTTCACAGTCTCTGACTGTCAGACGTTTGAGGGTGGATTTCAGTCATTTTCTCCAAAGTGACAAAGTTTCAGTGAGACCAAGCTAGGGCACTTTCAGGAATCTCAAATGTCTTCTGCAGAGGTCTACTATATCTGATGAATGAAGGTGTTAATTACTAGCTTCTAGGTTTGTTCTGGTGTCCAGGCTGAGGTCATTAAAACAAACGACATGGCGTTGCGACTGGCATTACCTCCTATGTAGAGAGAAAACCTTGAATATCTATTCAGAGAAAAAGTGCTAAAATTTCGGTGACATTTTAATGCAAAACACTTGTCATATGATGAGTTAGAAGAAGTCTTGACTGAAATCTCTTCTTTGCATTAGATGTAGGGCTAATGTCCTCCAGTGCTCTGTAAGTACCGAAACGAATAGCTGGGTTGTTAGAGCACATTATATGCTAGTTTATAAGTAAGATGAAGTTACTTTGCTTAGGAAAAATGGCTGAACTTCATTGTCTTAATTTTCAGGACAACAATAGGGAGGTAGGTGGTGAGATGGGTGGGTGGTCATTCACTTGCTAGAGGTGTTAGTATTGGTAGAAGTATGTTTGTATTGGTCATGGTAGTATTTCTGAAAGGTATCTTTGTTGATCTTTTTCTACTTAAAGCATATATTCCTGGTATCTGTGAATATCTATGTCTTTCTTCTACTCACTGATGAGAGAGTTGGATTTCTTGGATGGTCTTGCATATTCCCATCAAGCCTTCTACCAAATTAGCAATTGGATAGCCCTCTTCTGTGAGTAGGTGAATCCTAGAAATTTCAAGGCATTTCCCTTTTACACACTGACTAGTCAAACTGAACCTTTTGTTTGAACGCAATAAACACAGCTTTGTGAAACTAACAGAATTTTCTGCCCTGCCTTGGAGTCCTGTCTTGGGGTACCTCTGGGAGGACAGCTGTCACACTTGTGACTCTGGCCTTATTTGATTTCAGCAATTTCTACTGTGAGGCCAAATCTTCCAAACTTTCACATTGTGCTTTCTCCAATAAATGACTAATGCAGAGGGCTGAGAAACCAAATATGGCTTTCAAACCTCATTACCATCTATTTAAGTGTGTGGTTTTTTTTCCAAAATAGATTTTTGTTATCTTTTGAATAGCTTGGATTTGTCATTGAAATGAATGCAGATTTTTTTTTTAGAAGTAGATTATATTAGAGGGGGAAAGTTATATCTAATTCTGTGTGATGGTTGCTATGGTGATGATTGAATGCAAATTTCAGTTTATGTATGTAAAACCAGTGCTCAGGTTCTGATTAGAGACCAGAGGCAAGGCTTGATGTCAGTTGGTGAAATGGCTAAAAAAAAAAACACCTATTAATGGAGAAAACTTTTAAAAAAGAACAAAAGGGCCATTGAGGCCCCTCCTCACCTATTCAGCACAGACCAGCTCATTATGTGCGGCAGTAACAAAACAAACTAACAAAAAAGATGGTCTTCTGTCCTTCCTGGACAATTGCTTCGTTGGGGAAATTAGAGAGGTTTGGGAAGAAGGTGGCTCTTGCAAAGATGAGCTGTCATGTGCCAGGTTTCCTTGACTCTGACTCTCAGGAGTCAAGGAAATGGATTTGGTACATGAGACAGGAGCCTGAGCATCAGATGGAGGAGATGGGTGGGGTGGTCCTAACAGAGCCTTCAGCCTCAGAATCCTTGCTCTTACTAGGAATAAGAAAACTCCAGTGAGAGGCTCCATGACGCCAAGCTACCGCAGCCCAGTGGTCAGGGCTCTAAATCCACTCAGAGAACAGGTTTCTGTCTCTTACCACTCAGTGCAATCAAAGATAAAAGTTAAGGAGCAAAAATCTCCTCTCAAATTCTGAACAGGAGTTCATGTCATTCTCTTTAGTGCGGCCTCCTCAGTTCTTATATGTTTACACGAAGCTGCTCTACACTGCACCTGCATATAAACGCGTGCATAGTGTGTATGTGTGTGTGTGTGTGTGTGTGTGTGTGTGTGTGTGTGTGTGTGTGTGTGTTCTAGACAGTGAGAAAGTATACTGTACCAATTGCTTCCATGGACCACACCACTAGAAACTTAGGTCTTCAAGTTCCTGGGCAAAATGCCAACAAGTCATCACTGTCTATCAGGTTAATCACAGAACTAGGCAGTGAAGATTCTTATGGTCCATCCGTGATTTGGGGACTTGGGGTGACTTTAGTGTCTCACAAACAGTTGCTGCTATTGTGTCCTAAGTAAAACCTGAAAGCAATCGGTCTGCCTCCCCTCAAGTTATATTTATGTTTTCATTTATTGTTCTCCATTATGACTCATCTGCACAGGAGTCCTGGACTTGACCACCTAGAGTCTAGAATCATACACTTGGACTGTAGAAATATAGGAACACCCTAATATAGCCCTTTTAAGGTTCACTTAGTTTCCAGAATGTTGTTTCTCATCAACACTCTACTAAGTGCCAATATATGCTGATCTCAGCACACCCCGGGCAAGGAATTGGCTGGATGGTCACCTCTGAAGGGGAGTCTCGTAGAGGGATGCAGGTGGCTCTGGCTTTAGACCTTGTATCAATGTTTTCTTTACTCTAAGACAAATCTGAAAGTCAGATATCACATTGTTATGGGCTGTTCTGTGACCCCACTCCCTCTCCGCACACTCTGGAGGCAGAACCCCAGAACTCCAGTGTGTGAAGAGTAAGTGGGGTGAAATGAAGTTGCAAGGATGAGTCCTTATTCCTTGTGACTGGTGTCCTTTCAAGAAGGGGGAGTTAGGACAGACAGAAGCACACATGGAGAAAGACCATCAGAGGGCACAGAAGGAAGCTGTCACCTACAAACTAAGGACAGAGACCCGGTGGCATCTGACTCCATGGACACCTTCGTTTTGGACTTGGAGCTTTAGAGTCACAAGAGACTATATTACTGTCATTTATGCCACTCAAACCTGTGGTGTTTATTACAGCGGCCTGAAAAAACTCGGATGACTGTAAAGATGGCTCAGAGGTGTGGGTGTACCCAGGGACAGAAGCATCACTCAAACCATCCTGATCTAGTTCGCTTAATCCTAAGCTCTGCTCCCAGGTTCATGAAACCTGTTAAACTAGTGAGGCCTGATTGAAATTCCACCCGGCACTCACCTATGAAAGTGGACTGTGAGGTTAACTACTTATTTACAAAGAAGTAAAAACATGATGTAATAAAAATGTTTTTCAAATCCTGTAATATTGTAATCTTACTATATTCTACCAAGAATGGGGTTCCATTCTAGGTGTCATCATTTTAGGAGGAAACTGATTGGCCAGAGCATGTCCAGAGAGGGACAATCAGGGAGGAAGGACTGCTTTATGGAAAAGGCTGTGGCAGTGTTCTCTCTCTGAGGGGGCGGGGATGTTGGAGCCTATTGGAGGTATCACTGACAACCTTCCACTCTGGCCGATACATACTCTGAGTATGGAGTTGATTGATGGCTTCGTGGGATTCCCCTGTGACTGTCACGGTGTGTGTGACGCATGAGCTGAAGCAGAGTAAGGGAAAGACTTAGTCTGTGATCATGGGGATGGTTTGCTCTGGACCTTCTTGCGTCCTCAGCTGCCACAGCTGCCTCTCTGTGAGCCTGAGGATGAGGCCCATGCTGAAGATGATGAACTATAAAGCCTTGGCTATGGTGCTGAGTCCTGACAGGCCCCAGGCCTCCTGATTGCTGGACTTTCTTCTGAGGAGTGTATGTCTTCAAAGTTTACGATATTTGCCTTGGGATTTCTCTTACTGGCGGCAGAACCATCTTCACAGATTCCACAGGGATGAACTGTAGATAAGGGTGTTGATTACAGGTCACCTGAAACTTGTCAGCTGAGTAGACTTCTTGCTATAATATTCAAATAGAGGATGACTCTGATTTTTTTAAATCCTTTATTGAGTGTAATTTGATTCTGAACGATTGGAAAGGTTCTTTGATGATCTAAGACTCAAAAATAATTCTTACTAAGGTGTGAAAGAGGACGAAATGGAACATTTCCCAAGCATTTGCATTATTATTATTTAGGGAAATAACTGAGATAAAGCTTTTATTGGCAGAGTGTGGAGGTGGGGGAGTCCAGCCAGCTTTGTGTGGGCCCGCTCTCCTCTTCCCCATTCGGGGCTCTGTGTCTTGTGCCCTCACTGCTGGAAGATGCTGAGCTCTAGCCACGTAGGAAATAAAGCGCACTGTGACTGCTAGGTTGACAGGAGACCATGTGTGGAGGACTGATATCATAGGAAAAGAGCACAGAGGCTGAGGGGACAGGCAGACAGAGGATAAAGGTGTCAAGGACCCACAGAGACAAGTTTCTGCTTAGTCTACCTTGACCCGTAGACTCTCCCATAGCTCATATGAAAGTCCCTTTTTATTTTCAAATGTGAGATTCTAGTGTGATGATGGTATGCTGTGGGTACTGCACATCCCCACTGTAGTTCACCATGTGGTAGGACCTCTGCAGGTACCCTCCCTCTCTCTGAGGAGACAACTGTTAGGGTGGATGCTTCCTCATCCTCATTCAGTGCTGAGCACCTCTGGTGGGTCCCAAATTTCATTTATAAAGTGACAGTTGAACTCTGTCCTCATGATTGTGACCAGAAACCAGAACATGTCTTCTCTCACGTTGCATTTTGGACCACACATGACCTTACTGGACTTTCGGGAAGAAGTGTTTGCAGAAGAAGGGCAAAGACCTCACGTTCATGCTTAGTGAGAATGTGGTTAGCAAGGCCAATGGACTCACAGAATGTGGAGCTGGACAGAGCAAGCAAATTTCACTGTCCACCTGGTCTTTTTTTTCATTGTTCTAATTTTATTGGTGTTTTGCCTGTATGTATATCTGTGTGAGGGTGTTGAATCCTGGAGTTACAGACAGTTGTGAGCTACCATGTGAGTGCTGGGAATTGAACCTGGATCCTCTGGAAAAACAGTCAGTGCTCTTAACAACTGAGCCATCTCTCCAGCCCCGCCCCCTCAACACACAATCTTTTTCTTTGTTGTTTTGTTTTGTTTCCTTTTTTTTTTTTTTTTTTTTGAATCAGGCTCTCTGTATTATGTAGCTCTGGCTGTCCTGAAACTTGCTATGTAGACTAGGCTGGCCTCAAACTCACAGAGATCCACATGCCTCTGCCTCCCAAGAGCTGGAATTAAAGACATGCACCATCACCACCACCACCCAGCCAGGATATCATTTCTTTAAAGTATTTGGATTTGCAAAGAAACCAACCACAATTGCTTTTTCCATTGGTGAGAGTGAATAATGCAAACAGGAGACTGTGGTGATATGACCAGGCTAATTGCTAACCTCATAAAGGTTGTGTGTAAGGGGGGCAGAAGGTGGCTTACCCAGTGTTTCTCCCTGGTGACTGTCACTCTGCCTCCTGAACACTGGGCATGTTCGCCCTAGCCCCTTTCTGGCTCTCATTCAAAGGACCAATGCAGAGGAAGCACTTGTACCTAGAGATAAGCTTGGTACTTCTCCTGGAGGCCATAGGACAGGTGGGCAGCCCTCAGGGGTTTCCATTCAACTTTAGAGAGTGACCTTGCTTTCCTCTGGTGGGAAGGCCCAGTTTGACTGGTGGGAGGCTTCCATCAACCATTCTTGGTACTGTGCAGTGAGCTGCCTAGCCCGAGGCGGAAACAAGGCAGACTGAGTGCTGGAAAAGTCCCTGAAATGGAAAGTTATTTTGGAAGAGTCTGACCAACTTTGTCGTTAGCTATTAAACAAAATCAATGTTCTTTTCAGGTTAGTTTGGGGCTTATCTGTCAGGAAAACTGAAAGTCATTCCTTTAAAGGTCAAAACCCAGGAAGTCACTGTGTGTGTTTTGGTGACCCTTTGGAGAGAGGCTGGATCAATGAGAAGGCTTCTGAGGCAGTGGTGGAAGAGTATACATGTTCACTTCAGGGTCTTTTCTTTGTTAGGTCGTGGTCATTGCTGCCACCAACTCAGAATATGCCCTTTTTTATAAAATCACTCAGACATTTTTCCTCCCTCTGGTTGTTCTGGTGTGAGCATTGGCAAGGCTGGAAAGGCCTGAGATGCTCAGGTGGGGCCTTGGCACCTGTGACTGCTTCCAGTCTACCGAGGGGACACTGTGTGACTCTAATAGACACAGGGATCGATAGTCAGCAGTAGCCAGGCAGTGAAAGTTGACCACGTTTAAAACAATCCCCCTCCCCTCCAAAACAAGCCAGGCATGCTTGTTCACTCTTTTAATTCCAGCATTTGGGAAGGAGAGGCAGGAAGACTGCTGTGAGTTTGAGACCAGTCCGGTCTATATAGCAAGTTCCAAGTACCCAGGGTTACACAGTAAGATGTTGCTTCAACCCCCTCACCAAAACAAACAACAAACAACCAAAAAACCCAAACTAGGAACCTGAAGCAGTCAGGGCCACGGGCACCCAAGTAACCAGGAGTTCCCTAGCAGGAGCACTTGATATTAGCAGCAGAGGAGAGCCTTGTCTCACATGGCCCAGGGACGATCCCGTTCTAGTGAGAGGATTCCTGATTTCACTTCCTTGTAAAGACAGACAGCCGTCTCACACTGGTGAAGGCAGAGTGAGGCTCTAAGGCTTACTGGAGCAAGAAGGAGGGAGAGGGCACTGTGGCTACAGGTCGATTCTGGTAGTCCAAATCGTCCTGGCGGCCCCTCCAGGAAGTAGCCCAACTGGGAAAGTCCCCTTGACCTTTCCTTACTAGACAAACTGGTTTGGTTCTTTGAACTGTAATGCTGCCAAGCCAAGGAGTTTTTGGGCTATGATCCATTCCTCGGCCGTTTCCTCACAAGATTCTAACACTGGGATGTAAGAGTAGGGCTGGCCTCAGATCTTAATTGTTAGTAGAAACTCTTCGCTCATAATGATTATAATAATGATGATATGGATAGATAGATGATAGATAGATGTATAGATAGATGGCAGCTGCCTTTAGTTGAGCACCTGGCAGTGAACAGTGCTCAACAATAACAATCCTGAGAATTAGCAATTGCATTCTCCATTTCAGAATTAAGTCTCTGAGAAATTAAATAACTTACTCAAGGTGACCAGCTGGTAACTAAACGCCATGCTCTAAAGTACTGCCACAAAGTGATGGCTTTGAGAATATGTCTTGCAGGCCTCCAGCTGCCCAGATTAGAATTGTCCGAGGACCCAGAGCCTCATTCCACATCCATCGTGGCACTTGACCAAAGGCTAGCTTCTTTTATCCAGCAACTGACCATGGCAGGGGTACACGCTACAGCATGCCCCTTCCCAGAAAACACAGGCGTCTCCAATGGCCAGTGCTGGTCTGAGCTGTCCTGACAAGACTGCAGAGCTTTCCTCAGCACAGTGGTCTAGCACACCACAGCAACCTTTCTTTCCCATCCCCTTCGTTTGGACTCAGACTCTAGGCTCTCTCTGCCTCCTTCTCCCCTTTTCTGTTCAAGGCGGCCTTTGCTTCTCAGAAGATCTGAACTACTCTACAGTACCCATGCCAAATTTTCAGGGCATCTTGGTTCAACCTTCTGACATAAATTAGGGGATCGAGTAGTTTCCTGTTTCTCTCCATGTTCTATCTTGAAAGCCTTGGGGCCCCATGGCCCTGGAGTCACCCTCCCTGAGGTGCAGGTGGTGTTTTCCCTGCTAGTAATTTAGATGGTTCATCCTATCTCATCCATCGATTCATCCATTCATGCAAGAAGCATTTATTGATTTCTCACTATATTCTCGGCTCTGGGGATACAAAGATGAATGAATGCCGGGGAACCTATTCTCAAAGAAGAGCAATTTGGACACCAGATAAACAACACTAATTGCTTTAACTTTGTCAAGCACTTTTCAGGTTTCACAGGGCTCCTGGATGTTTATCACTTCATCCATAGAAGTCTTGAGATGGGCCAGGCAGGCATAAATAGCCTTTTGAAGAGAAAAAAGCTAAAACTAGGAAAATTCAGCTAGTAAATGACAGGTAGAACTTGAGGCCAGGCTTCCGTGGCTTAGGTGGATGTCCTTTCCAGAGTCCCTCGGTAACCATGTGTGCTCGGGGGAAATAGTAAGTCTTTTGAACCTTGGTCTCAGTAGCATAGGTTTTATTTGAGGGATAGCTAAGAGAACTTGGGTTAAAGGAGTTACAGCTTTTGTCTTAAAATTTTGGAAATTTTTATTTATTTATTTATTTATTTATTTATTTATTTATTTATTGTTGTTGTTGTTGTTGGTGGTGGTGGTGGTGGTGTGTGTGTGTGTGTGTGTGTGTGTGTGTGTGTGTGATATTGGGAAGGGCATGTGCCACCATGTGCATGTGTCAATGCAACTTCCAGAAGTCATTTCTCTACTACTCTGTGGGTCTCAGGGGTTGAACTCAGGTGGTCGGGCTAGAGGCAAGCACCTTTGCCAGCCAAGTATCTCAGCAGCCATTACAGTAGAATCTGAAGCGTCGTCTCAGTCTGGGTTTCTTTAATCCCCTTCCCAAGGAACACCACATTTCGCCTCACCTTGACCATGTTGCAAAGCCAAAACAGTGTTTCTGACAAGGAGGACCGACAGATAGGCCCTCTCTAGAAATGGAAAGTGAAACTGGCCAACCAGTTCTCTGACTTCAGCTGTGGGAATGCTAGGGGTCGGCAGAGCAGAAAAGCAAATGTCGCCTGAGCCTTTCCGGAAGTTTCTCCACTGGGTTGTGTAGGTGCAAAAGGAACAGGATTTTAATCTCAAGTATCCAAGCTTGATTTTATTATCAAGGCTTGCCTTTGGTCTTCGCTTGGCTACGTGAAAATAAACCACACAGCCTGCTCCACACAAAGCCCATTTGTCTGTCCTTACACCAGTAAATCCCGACATCACTGTTTGTTTAGATTAGAATTGATTCTTGCACTAGGAAGCCAAGAAGAGCCTGTTAAGAGACCAGTTATTAATGGCCTCATTACAAGCCTTCGTTGTGCCTTTTGAACCAAATTTACATAGAGAGAGGAAGCACATTTATAAGTGTCGGAAACAGATGAAGAAAGAGGAAGCCTCTAGGGTGGGGGCTGGGAGCTGGGGGCGCCTGTGGTGTCTCGGGCTTTGTTAGCAATACTGGGGTTTCCTGAACAGTGAAACAGGGGCCTGAGGGCCTCCAGCCCTTGCCTCCGTGGAGGGGCTGCCTCCCAGGGCTGGTCACTGGGATGCTTCCTCTTACGGACCTGGGCAAGGACTTTAAGGGCAGAGGCAGCTTGCCTTGGCTCTCTAGTTTGTCTGTGGCTGAAGAAAGCAACTTGAGAGACACCAAGTCTGGGACAGAAACAGGCACTTATGAACCTGTTTGTTTAGGAAGAGGAAGCAGATTTCTCCCCCTTCCCCCCTGCCCAGGCTCACACCAGGACATGTTGGTCTGTGGCTCAGCATCAGCCCCCCTCCACCTGTTGGGGTCACGTTTTCTGAGCATCTGTGACTCCTGCTTTTCTGTCAGCTGGGCCTGAGGCCTGGAGCCCTGGCTTCTGAGTGCCATCCTACTGTTAACACCAGCAGCTTGTGACTCAGGGCCAGGCAGCCCTCGTTCCCCTGCCTCCCTTGGTCCATCTGCTAAATAGAAATGGTCACTTCTGTCACAGGTGCCCGAGAACACTGAAAAGAACCAATATAAAAGTTCATAGGCACTGGGCAGGGAGAGAATTCTGGATAACCCTCAGCTCTTGGATGAGGAGGGAGTAACTTGACCCTACTACTCAGGAATGCTTCCTGAGGGCTGAAGTTGGGAGATTGGAGGACCCTGGCCTCAACTCCAACGGGCTGAGGGCCGGGAGAGCAGTAGGCAGATCTATCCTCAGTGGACAGGGTGAGCACACGCTCTGGTTGCCATGGTAGCCTTGGCTGTGCTATTTTTGTTCAAGCTGAAGAGCAGGTAGGGCTGGGTGGAGAAGAGAAGAGCTGTCATTCTTCACTTGAAAAAACAAAGCCAAAAAAAAAAAAATCCAAAGCTAATCATTTGCACAGTTTATGTAGACTGATTATGTGGGGCACATGTGTGTAAAGGCCACAGAGGCCTGAGGTCCCCTCTCCTCTTGTCCGACCCCTTGATTCTGAAGCTTAAGTATCTTGAAGAGGACCAAATGGACTACCTGGTAAGTGTAGGAAAAAACAAAAACAAAACCAACAACAAAAACGGTTACTTGCCTATGTGAGCTGAAAGACTTGGGTCAGTGTACAGAGGATTCTACCCAGACCTTCCTTGTCTAGTACTGCAAATCCAGATGTGTTGTGCAGCCAGACAGTTTGAGGAATCTGCAGCTGGCACAGAACACCCAGATGGCAAAGCAGGATGGATATGACAAGTGAGTCAGCCAGGTTCTGAGAGTCAGTAATGCTGTGGCCCTAAAGACTGGAGTAAGAATGGATCCCTTCCTTCCTCCTTTCCTCTTTTCCTCCCTCCCTCCCTCCCTCCCTCCCTCCCTCCTTCCCTTCATCTTCTCCCCCTCTTCTTCTTCTTCCTCCTTCCTTCTCCTGTTTCCAGGAAGGTAGAGCGGCTACCGTGAATATATTTAAAGCTGGAGTTGAGAATGTATCCATAGGATTCTACCCTGGACTTTTTGGCATCATGGGGATGAGGGGGGATATGAAGATGATGAATACATACCACTGATGATACCACTGTATCATGGTGATGATACCACTGTAGTTAACTTACTCTAACACTAACGACAGTCCTCACTTCCTCCCTTTCCCGGCTTTAATCCCAGAACCATATTTCATGGTAAGAACCTGGCAGCCCACCGGCCCCCTCCACCGACAGTGTGGTGACTGGAGACAGCTGGAAGTAGCTGGTCACTTAGCCAGCTGTGCACACGGTTACTCTTTTGGGGTGTTCTATAAGTGAGAGGGGTTAGTTGGATGGGAAATTCAATACTCATTAACCAAGGTGGGTGAGCAAGGGCTAAGAGAGCTCTGTGGGTGATGACAAAAACGAAAAGGCATCTCAAGGCTTCCAGGAAGCTGTGGGGAGTAGACTGAAACTCTGCACTGAAGTCCCACCACCGCCAGCCGCTCTCCTCCTGCCTCAGCTAGCTGGAGTGAACAACATCGTTGGAGTTTATACATTGAGAAACTGGGGTCAGAGCCAGGCTCGACCTTTGTCTTCCTTTGTGCTTTCCAAGGGCACAATGGCCAAGATGCTACATTTCTAAGCTCCTAGCAAATAGAAACAAGATGAAGGTGTGCAAACAGGAGAAATGTTTATAGCCCAATTAAGAATCATTTTCTAAGCATGTAGCAGACCACGCTTGTGGTGTAGTTTTTCAGACATCAGTTAATTATAGCGTTTTATTTGTTCCTGGAAGCAGATAGGGTGGGATGTTGGCTTGGCAACACTGTTGGCCACCACTTTGTGCTGTTTCATGCATTTGAAGGCCAAGTTTGAAGGGTGTGATGGGGTGGTCAGCCACTCCCCTTCTCAGTTCTGACCAGACTACAAGAGTGTCCGGACTTATTTAGAAACTAAACAAAGACAGCACTCAAGAGGCAGAGGCAAGAGGGTCTCTTTGAGTTCCAGGCCAGCCAAATCTACATAATGAGGCCCTGTTTTAGAAAATCAAAACAATAAAACCAAACAAATTTTAAAAAAATCAAAAGAAAATCTTTAACTTTTCTAGCAAAATAAAGTTGCATTTTGAACACCTCTTGACAGTAAGTCTTCTGTTCAGAGACCAAACCCTGGTGCATGGCTTTCTGGGAACTCAGTTTTCCTCTCCCACACAGCCTCCACCGTGGAAGGTGACCCACAC
Organism: Peromyscus eremicus; assembly: GCF_949786415.1. Lineage (NCBI taxonomy): Eukaryota > Metazoa > Chordata > Mammalia > Rodentia > Cricetidae > Peromyscus > Peromyscus eremicus. The sequence goes on from NC_081416.1 coordinate 21,105,786, forward strand.
TGCTTCCCATGGCAGCACATCACTTGGCTGTCACATCTCATGTCTGTCTCCACAGTCCTTCCTGTCCTCACATACAGCAGTCCAGCGCTATCGAGGACACACATTTTCTTGCCCTTACATTTCTTGGTGGACGTGGCATAGGCTTTGGATAATCATTGATAAACAGTGAGAATTCATTGGTGAAATAAGAGTTAGGAAATACTTTATTAACTTCATTGGGAAATACTCTATTTTTTTTTCTCAGAAGGATCAGCTCAGCCTCCTGGAGCTCTTTGACTTACACTAATCAAGCACGTCTCTGTTAGCTGATGCTTTTTTCATTTTATTTAAGCTTCTTTAAACTTTGGTCGTATTCATCATATGTCTACGCGTCTCTGAGCAGTTTGGGACATGAACTTACCCAAGTCAGTTATATTTACAATTTCACTGTGCAGATCAGTGCTTGATAATACAATATCACATAGTTCTTACCATTTTCCACACAGATCCTCATCTTCCCACTCAACTTAGCTCTTTAAGGTCTAAGACAATGGAGGCCTCATCCTTGGCATTCTCCCATGGGACCCAGATCAGTGCCGAAACATGCCATACATGTTCAGTGGACGGCTGTTATGTACTTAGGAAACTTCGTAGCAAACTTGGATTTTGGAAGATTTTATTCAGGACTTGGAGAAATAGCTGTTTCATGATTTAGTCATTGTCACATAGGTAGGACAGATGAGTATGAATAACAAACAGCTGACATGTTTTACCTTGAGTGGAAAAACCTCTGTAAGCTCCTGCTCCGTGGCTATCCTCATGAGGTGACATCCTGGACCTTGCATATAAATGCAGAGGAAAGACATTCTTTTGTTCATGAACAACACCCCCCACTCCCACTACCTCATCCCACCCCCCATCTCCCACCCCCCACCCACCCTGCCAAATTGCTTGGTTACTCATTTGGCTACATTCTTGCAAGAAATCTTTGGCTTCCTCATGCATTTTGTCAGCCACGTTCAAAGCCTTAGACACAGACTGATGAGCCTCCCCTGCCCTTTCCAGCTCACAGACACATATGTTCAGCCTGGCCCCGACCCCTTTCCAGCTCACAGACACACATGTTCAGCCTGGCCCCGACCCCTTTCCAGCTCACAGATGTGTATGTTCAGCATAGCCCCGACCCCTTTCCAGCTCACAGACTCACATGTTCAGCCTGGCCCCGACCCCCTTTCCAGCTCACAGACTCATATGTTCAGCATGGCCCCGACCCCTTTCCAGCTCACAGACTCACATGTTCAGCTTGGCCTCTGACCCCTTTCTGTTTCGTTCCTGTTTTGACTAGGTTGACAGAAAACTCTAATTCTGCTGAAGGTCATTATTTGGCTTCCTTCTCTGGTAACTTTCTTTTTTCTCATCATCCAAAACTTAGAATGATTTCGTGTGCTCATGCTATAGGCCTTCTCTTGCCCTTACACCTTCACTTTACCTCATTTCAACTTTTCAGAAATAGCCAGGTGTGGTGCTGATGTCTATAATCCCAGCGTTTGGGAGGCTGAAGCAGGAGGCATTTGAATTTGAGTCACAAAGCATAACAAAATTCTAAATAAATAGATTTTAACAAAATGAAAGAATTATCATAACACGTCTTCCTTTGACCCCTCAGTAATCTGTGAATCAATAATGGGATTTTGGCTTATTTTTGTGCCATAGTCCTATTGTTTTTTGTTTGTTTGTTTGTTTTGTTTAAAAAAAAACAATTTTATTGAGATACAATACACAGAACATCCAGTGAACTCTTTAAAGTGTGCAGTTCAGTGGACTTGAGTGTATTGTTTTGGTGAAATATATATGTATCATAGTACTTGTCATTTAAACCAATTTGGAGCATAAAATTCAGTAACATTAATTATAGTCACAAGATGGTATGAATTGTCCCAACTGTACTTGCCCCCAAATGTGTTCATTGAACTTAGTGTTTTCTTTTCATGTTTATAATCCAACTAAGTTTATTTTAAAGTAAACTTTGCTACTGTAAATGAAAAAAAGTGTTTTTTTATGTAGAGAGATGTTAAATGTAAAATAATAAGACAATAAAACCAAACATCAGTATTAAATTCCTCATTTGGATGCTTAGGGAAGGTGATGTGCTTATGGACTGGTCCCCTTCGTGGTACAGAGGGAGGTAAGCATGTCAGAGCTGTATTATAGGGTCCTCTTACCACGGTGAAATGACCTTCTCCTTTTTCCTTTCTTTAGATTTTATTTATTTATTTATATTAGTTTATTTTTACCTAAATGTATGTCTGTACATTGTGTGTCTTCAGTGCCTGAAGAGGCCAGAGACAATTTGTGGGACTCTCCTTTTATCACATGGGTCCCAGGTATCAAACTCAGGTCATCAGTGTATTATTGAGCCACCTCACCAGCTCTGCTTTTAAAATATGTAGGTCGGTGTCTAGAGCATTGTCTGTGTGTTTAGAATCACACCTGCTCTACCAGAGTGCAAGGCTTGCAGTGTGATGAGCCCTGGAAGATGGGCAGAGGGATAGAGTATGGAGTTGAGGGTTACATTTCCATATAGCATTCACTGTGTGACTTGGACAACTTACTTATGTTTATCTGTAAAATGGGCAGAATCACACCAATCTCCCAGCTATGGTAAAATGAAATAATCTATATTATATTTTACAATATAATCTATATTATATTATGCCCTTGGCATAGCATAAATGCACAACAGTGGCATTTGTAGTTGGTTTTGAGAACAATATTTGTTTATACTTCCCCAAGGGGTAGCATCCCACCACACGAGATCTTAGCTTGTGAAGTCTGAGAAATACCCTCTGAGATTAGCAGGCACTTTGCCCTCCACAATGGCGTACAGACTGGGAAGCTGCAGGAGTTCAGTGAGAGAGGCCATCGGTCCTGTGGTAGGAAAACTGAGCAGAAAGGGAGAGAGCACAGCTGTGGGCCAGAGACCACATGCACATGAGGACACTAGTTGGTCTAGCTGGTGTTGACTGCCTCTTGACTTAACCCCTGCCTGTGGAATGCGCTCTGTGCCCTGGCAGGAGGTCACAGCACTGCAAACAGCCGTGCCCACATAGCACCAGACCTCCAAGACAGTGGAAGTGCAAGTCATGTCTCATGAGCTGCGCAGTCACAGCCCAGCCCAGGAAGAGCACGTGACACTGTCTTCTGTTGCCCACAAGGAAGGAAGTACAGAGCCACCGGCCCCTGCTTGCTTTGCCTTAGTTGTGCTATTTCAAATCCCTTCCAGGCTCGGAATGCTTATCTTTAAAATGAGAAGATGGCACTGATTCCCATCTCACAGGACTGTGGGGAGGATGACATGGAGACTAGTGAGTAGTCACCTTGACCCCCAGTGAAAGGTAACTTTCATTGTTACCAGGATTAGTAATAATAGTGAATGTGTCAGCAGCCCTCTTGCATAGGGCGAGCTACTCAGTGTGGTTTAGTTGTGGGTCTAACAGCATGGTATGCTAATTATGATGAAAAATTGTAGTCCTACTCAAAGTCTATAATAAATAGATTCCCTTTTAAAGGAAGGAAAGAAGTGTTGTGAATTTCCCATGTGGAAGGATTGCTTGTGTTGACACTGTCTAGACCTGTGTAGATACACTGTGCTTCTCGATCTGTATCAATTCTGAAAGCAAAACAGATAAGTTAAAAAAAAAACATAAAAGTTGAATCGACTAGATTTGTTTAGTCCAAGATGATGTGGTTTGTTGAGCAGGACCCTTGTGAATGTGGCATAGAAACCAAGTTCTTGCTGAGGCTCTTGGGGGACTTGTGGCACCAGAAGACTTGGATCTCCTATCTCATTTCTCTACTGAAAGCGATATGCAGAGAACTCTTGTGTCTGCCTTAACACCCAGCATAGCAGTATCTAGCCACCGAGCAATTACACACCCCAACACTACCGAAATCTCGTGGCAGGACCTAGTTATAGCCTGGCGAACACACTCTCCAATGTGCTCCTGTGCTGTCTCAAAGGTGATTTCATCTGAATGAACAGCTCAAACTCAAATTCACACAAGGGATATAGCTGAGGACTTTTGTCAGAGAAATAGTGGTTCCCACACTGACTGACACCAAAGAGGATTTGAGGTAGCCTCCAAAATTCAACACAACACGAAAATGAAAGAGATGGGACCAAGGACCTGGACAAGAGAGTCTAAGAGGTAAGCCATGCGTGGCCTGCGTGCCTGTAATTCTATTACTCAGGAGGCTGAGGCATGAGGATTGTGAATTTGAAGCTATCTTGGACTACAGACAGACAGACCCTGCCTCCACAAAGATCCCAGTAAAACAAAACAAAACAACAAAGCCTCCCAATACAGAGGATGGAAGTACTTAAAGACCAAGTCAGTTGGCCTATGAACTACCTGGCAGTAAGGCAAAGGGGGAAACCTGCTGTTTGCTGTTCTTGTTGAGTAGGAGAAATCAGGCCAATTGTTTCCTGAGTATAAGTAGTTGTCACATGCATCCCCTACAGATGAGATTTGGGGAAATGGGCTCTGCAGAGTCTTCTACCGTTTCCAAGTGTGCTGTAGACGTCCTGTAAGCTGAGCCAATGCTGTTACATTTTCAGCAGCAAAGAGTCTGTTGGTGTCTTAATACAGCTCTACCCTGGTCGTGGGGGCTGGGTTCCCAGTGCCTTCACCAGAACCTAACATTTGGGTCAGGCAGAAGTGGCAGCATCGCCTCCAGAGACCGGTAGGGATGGAAGACTGATATCCTTGGTCAAGAAGGGAAGCTTGAGGGTAGAGAGATGACTCAGTGGTTAAGAGCACTGGCTGCTCTCCCAGAGGACCTGGGTTCATTTCCCAGCACCCACATGGCGATTCATAACTGTAATTCCTGTTCCAGGGGATCTGACACCCCCACACAGACATGCGTGCAGGCAGAACACCAATGTACATAAATAAAATAAGAAAAAAAGGGAAGCTTGGGATCATTGTACCGGATGGGATGGTTTTAGGTGGTGTTTGTGTTGGAGCTGGCTTTTCTTGGATGGAAGCTTTGAATCTGCTGAAGTGGCCCCATTGATGCACAGCTTCTCTTCCTGTAGTCTACTGGGACTGGGACCTCTATGGCTTGCTAGTCAGTGGCAGCAGCATGGTACAGTGAATGGGCATCCTGCCCAACTTTCCGAAACCACTATGCTGGTTGCTGGTGGTTCTCTAAAGCAGCATTGATGGACCTGTTGGAAGGAAGTGTTTACATAGCCCAGCTGAGCCAAGGGTTAGCCCTAGGGGTCAGTCTCATTAGGTCCCAATGGCCTCAGTGGCAGGATAATGAGCCAGGAGATGCAGCACCCGAACTCAGAATCAAAGTGAGGCTTTCTCACTATGGAAAATATAAAAACACAGGCAAGGACGGAAGGAGGGAAGGAGAGAAGGAAGGAAGGAAGGAAGAAGGAAGAAGGAAGGAAGGAAGGAAGGAAGGAAGGAAGGAAGGAAGGAAGAAAGGAAGGAAAAAACCACATAGATTTTCTTCTGAAGAAATTCTTTGAAGACGAGTTTAGTAAAATTGAAATTCTGTAGTGTAAAATATGTAATTTTATATTTGTCCTTAACATGCCTCTTGAAATTCTTTGAAAATAATGTGGGTTTTGTTTTGAGAACAGGGTCTCCCTGTATAGCTCTGGTGGACCTGGAGTTCAAAACATAGACCAGATTGGCCTGGAACTCACAGAGCTGCTCATGTCTCTGCTTCCCGAGTTCATGTACACCACCATGTCAAGCCAAAAGAATGTTTCTAATGTTCAGACAGATTGTTTTCTGTTTTGTTCCTGATGCAAAGACATCTTGTTTTAATATCTTTATGCTTTGGACATTTATTTTCCTCCCAAAGAGAGGCTTCTGGGAGTAGAATTATGTGGCCGAGTGTGTGCACATTTCAATGGTTTCCTCTTCTGCTAGACATGGGCCTGTCACCGAGTGAGGGAATCTGTGACACACTAAGTCTTTCAGTTTGGAAAAGTGTAACAGCAACACAGGTTGTTCTTTTACATTTCCCGTTGGCTGGTCAGAATGAGGGACACTGCTTTCTGAGTGAGGACGTGGTTTGTATTTCTATCTTGTCATTTATTGAGCGTGGGATGTTTCCTCTTCGTATAGGAGCTCACCCTCTTGTTATGATTACTTTGAAATTTAAGCAGTTTAAGATTTTCCTGTTGAGTTTTAGGGTAACAGTGCTAAAGAAATAATTTACATGCCATATGATCCTCTGTTTAGAGGGTTCAGTTCAACAGTCTTTGGTTCATTCACAGATTTGTGCGGCTGTCTCAATAACTTCTTAGAATATTTGCATCACCTCAGAAAAAAAATTCTACCACTTCAGTACCTTCCCTGCAGTCACCCCAAACTCTTCAGGATGAAGCAAGAACTAGCCTGCTTTCCTCTGTCTTTGTAGGTTTGTCCATCCTGGACGTAGGTATTTGGAATCATGCGACGTTTGTGGCCTTTCGTGTCTGACCTTCTCTCACCAGCCTACTGTGGTCAGGATTTATCCCTGCCACGGCACGTATCAATGCCTCGCTCCTTGTCATTGCCGAATCACTTCGTTCTATGGATATACCACATTTTATTAGTTTTCTTTCCATCTCTCTCTGTTTACTAAAAGGTTAAACTATTGCTTACTGAGATGACATTTTTCAGTTGTTAAATCTTTTCCCAAATCAATGACAATAGATCAACCCATATTTCCATCTTTTAATTTTTAAACTTCATTTTATTTTTATTTTGAGTTTCAATCTGTAGTGCATCTTGATTTCATCTGGGAGTTTTGTGAATTAGAAAGAGTTTCATAGTACTCCATCCCTCCCACGTTACTTTGCCAGGACTACCTGCTGAGTCATTTTACCAACCATGTCCTTTATTTTGTGGTAATTTATTTTTTTCTCTCTCTCTTTTGCTGTTTTAATTTTTAGAAGGCTGCTTTTAAGAATAGTTGTAGGTTTCCGGCAAAAATCAAATGGAAAGTATGAAGATTTCCTATACCTTACATGCAGCATCCAACACTCTCAGCACCCAACACCATGGTGGTCCACAAGGTTTCAATAGATGAACTCACACATCAATGTCATCAGCCGACTGTACACCACAGTGCACTCTTGGTATTGTCTAGTCAGGGGATTTGGACAAATGTATGATGTATTTCCACCTCACAGTATCATGCAAAGTACATTTACTACCCTAAAAAAACAAATGGATGCAGTCTGACTGTTTATTTCTCCCTCCTTCCAAGCCCTGGCAACCATGGATTTCTTTTCTCCAATAGTTTTGCCCTTTTCTGAATGTCATATAGTTGGAACCACACAGTCTTGGGCTTCTTTCAACCAGCATCCTCCTTTCCTTTCTACTCCTGTAATAAACACCATGACCAAAGCAACCTGGAGAGGAAGAATTTATTTCAGCTTACAGTTCATTGCAAAGAAGCAGAAACCTGGAGGCAAGCACTGAAGCAGAGATATGAAAGACAAGCTTACGGGCTTGCTCTCCATGGCTTGCTCTCCATGGCTTGCTTCGTTTACTTTCCTACGCTAGCTACCAAGGACCATGTTGCCCTGAGATGACCCCACCCATAGTGGGTTGGGCCTCCCCACTTCAATCATTAATCAAGAAAATGCCCCCACCAACTTGCTAACTGCCCATTTGATGGAAGCATTTTCTCAGTTGGGGTTCCCTCCTCCCAGATGGCCTTGGCTTCTGTCAAGTTGACAAAAACTAGCCCGGTTTGTTTCTCCCACGAGCTCCTTTCTATCCGGGGCTGTATTCCACGACTGCTTGCTGCGCTACTGTTTGTTTATCCAGTTACTAGAGGATGTCTTCCAACTTCTGGCAGCTGTAGAGAAAGCTGCTGTAAACATCTGTGTGCTGGTTTTTGTGTGTACATAAATTTTCAAATGCTTTGGGGAAATAGCAAAGAGTATGATTGTAGGATTGCGTGGTAAAGCATATTTAATCTGGTGAGAAATGGCCAAAGTCCTTCCGAAGTAGCTGTGCTGGGTTTGCATTTCCACTAGTAGAGGGAGCCTGATGTTGCATTTCCTTGAAGACACTTGGTGCCATCTATGTTTTAGATTTTGACCGTTCTAACAGACATGCTGTGGTATGTCATTGCTGCTTTGAGTTGCGTTTTCCTGATAACATGGATGTGGCTCATTTTTCATGTGTGGATCTGTCGTCTGTATATAGGCACACATAGTCTTGAGTATAACATCACAAAGAGGCGTGCCAATCCCTAGATGCTGACTAGGAACCCTGCTGAAGAGGTCTTACACGCTCTCACCGTTGTCTCACGGTCTTTGCCACGCTCTTCTCGTCTGGACACCTCGCCCGCCTGCTCAGACTCCATGGCCTAGTTTCATTCTGGTACCGTGACTAAACACCCAGACCAAAATCAGATTAGGGAAGGAGAGATTGGTTTACAACTCCAGGTTACGGACTGCCATTGAAGGGGAAGCCAAGGTAGGAACTCAAGTAGTCATGTCACGTCACGTCACATCAAGTCACGCCACGCCATATCACAGCACATCACACCACATCACTTCACACCACACCATGCCACATCACATCACACCACACCACATCACAGCATGTCATATCACACCACACCACACCATACCATACCACACCACATCACATCACACCACACCACACCATACCACACCACACCACATCACACCACACCACACTACACCATGCCACACCATATCATATCACACCACACCACATCACAGCATGTCATATCACACCACACCACACCACACCATACCATACCATACCACATCACATCACATCACACCACACCACACCACACCATGCCACACCACATCATATCACATCACATCACACCACACCACACCACACCACACCACACCATACCACATCACACCACACCACACCACACCATGCCACACCATATCATATCACACCACATCACATCACATCACACCACACCACATCACAGCACATCATCTCACACCACACCACACCATACCACATCACAGCACATCATCTCACACCACACCACACCACATCACAGCATATTACATCCACAGTTAAGAACAGAGAAACAACTGGACTCATGCTTCCTGCCTTCTCTCATCCAGCTTTCTCCTCTCCTGTATAAATCAGGACTCTCTGTTTAGCGGATGATGCCACCACAACGGGCTGGGTCTTCCTACATCAATTAGCAGTCAAGACAGCCCTCCACAGACATGTCCACAGACCAAGCTGGTCTGGATGACTCCAGTCAAAGCTAACTTCTCAGGTGCTTCCAGGGAGTGGGAAGTTGGCAGTAAAACACCATCCCAGTCTCCATCCCTGGCCTTGCTGGCTATGGCACTAATCTGGAAACCAGGGGTTCTGGCCTTAGGCTTGTTGAAAACAGTTGCTTCTCACTGCTGCTGACAGAAGAGAGATATTGGGGAGATGTGACCCAAGTTCCTGTCACTTTCTGCAGAGTTTCTTGCTCTCTTGTAAAGTAGGCAATTCCTTCCTAACTCCATTTTCCTTACCACCTTTCAGTCCTGTGGGAAGTCCTGAGGTGAGGCTTCCAGAAGTCTGTTGGTAGAACCTAGACTTGCCTGCCTCACACTTTTTGGCCCCAGCCCCTGACATTGCCCTCTTGCTGTCTTTCTACTCCATGGCCTACAAATGATTGACTTTTGCGCGTTGGGTCCTCTTTTGTGACTTAGCGAGTCACTCCCTTCAATTTGGATTTGTGTGACACTCACAGCTGCTTCCTGCGTGGTGATGTGTGGGGTTTTCAGGGGTGAAGCATGCCTACCAGTTCCCCTTTTCCTGCTCCCATTCAGTCATGTCTTGTATTCCACAGATTCTGGCTGTGACTCAGTAACTGATACAGAGCCTGAGGACGAGAGAGCTCTTCCTCTCTCAAAGCAGACGAGCCTGCCTCTAGAGACATCGCCTGGGAACCTGATGGTGGTGCAGCCGGACCGCATTCGCTGTGGGGTAGGCATCCTGGGGGCCTGGTAGAACACTGACTTTCCAATTAGATGCCTTTGTTGCAGTAAAGGGTGCGAGGGTCTCGTGATGCATCTTATTATAACGACAGGCATCCCTTGGGACCCGCATCACCAGGGCCTTGGATAGGAATAGCTCCTTTAAGTCAGAGGAGTGAACCTGGGAGTGTGTGTGCGCGTCATCGGTGCGAGAATTCTGTTCCATGAATGTGTAACATAGGGCAGAGAGGACACCAGCAGACAAGAACATTGATACTCCAGACTGAGAGGCCTGCATCTCTTCCTGCTGGCCCAGCACTGGCAAGAGGAAGTGACACATTCTGGGAACCTGCTTCTTCATTAACTGGCCACTACCCTGGCCTCCGGGAGGGCTTTGGTTTGCTGGCCGACACTTGCTGGCCAATATTGCTTGCTAAAAAGATTGGCTAAATACCCAAGTCATATGTGGCTAGCATTTTAGGGTGGTCATATATTCACAAGTGTGCTCTGTGTGAGACATCATGATAGTTTAAATCCTACCATAATATTTGATAGTTTTAAACATTCTTTTCTTCCCTGATTTAAAATGTGAGGCACTTTGGATAGGTTAGAGCAGCAAAATGCTTTCTTTATGGATACATGCTGTTTGCTGAGCTAGCCACCGTGGCTTCTCGGGACTCCAGGGCATGAGAACTTTGGCAATGGGAAGTCTGGGGTCTGACCTTCTCTGTAGCTCAGGCTACAGATGCCGTGCAAGGGCTCCCCACACAGGAGTTGCTAACGTTTTCCAGACTAGATTTGACCCATAGACATGTTTGGTTTGGACTTCAGAGAGTTTTTAAAAATTAGGCATAAAAATTGGTGTTTCTCAGATTCTTGTGCGTCAGAAACTGTGATGGCAGGCTTGAGATCTTTGCACGGGACATGCATCCTCTAGCCTGGTCCCCACTGCTCTCTGATCTCCATCTTATTCTATACAGCCCAGGTTGGCCTTAAACTTGGGATCCTCTTGTCTCACTCTCCCCAGGGCTGGGACCACACCTGGCCACCCCCTGTTCTGTAGACTCAGACTGTTGCACTCTTCCCCTTCACGGCTAGGCCTATGTGGACATTCCAGCCTCACTCTCCCAGTGCGGTGTCTTCCCATGATTGTGTGGTCAGACTGCCAGGGGCAGTGAGAAGGATGTTTGGGGCCCATGCGTGCTTCATCCCACTCGCTCTCCTTCCTGCTTCCCCTCGGCTGCCCTCTCATCCAGGATTAGCCTAATTGCCTACTCTAGGTCTGTGGGCCCAGAGTGCCTGGGCTGGGGGTGGGTCCTGACTGCCAACAGAACTGACGCATATTCTTTTGGGCTCCTCATTTTACTGAGACAGGATGCAGGACCAGGTGTGTAGCAGGAATGCTGACAATCACAGAATCTGTGTTTGGTTATAGCAGCCTTCAGCAGTCGGGGCCACACACCCTCCACTGTTACAAAGCCCAAGCCTGGCACACCCTTCTGCGGCCCTTTGTAAAGGGTTGTCATGACGACTATAGAATAGTCCTGGAAAGAATGATTGAGAACTAGCTCTGACCAGAAATCTCTCCTCGCCTTTCTGGTTTTGGGGAGGACCCAGCCCTACTGCTTTTTATCTAAAATGACCATTACCAAGTTTAGCAAAACAAGGGACAAGTTGAATATCCCTTACCCAAAATATTAAGACCTGAAGTGTCTCAGATTTTGAATTTTGGGGATTAGAGAGATGTTGGATTATCTGCATTAGAACAAAACTTATTTTTGTTTCATATATGCGTTATATACAGCCTGGCAATAGTTTGATACAGCATGCTACTGCCCTTGCATTTGGGCTTTGGCCATGTTAATCAAGTGTGGAACTTTCCGCTTGTGGTGTCAGGTCAGAGCATTTGGGATTTTGGAGTTTGAGATGAGAGATGCTTTGTCAGGAACAGTATGAGGTCTTACAGTCATCTGGGTGTCTTGCTAAAATAAAGACTCTGGGGCTGGGGATGTGGCTCAGGTAGCAGAGTGCTTGCCTAACACGCGTGAAAACCTAGCTTTGATTTCAACACCACGTGAAAAACTGGGAATTGTGGCATATACCTATCAATCAGCCTGGTAATTGGGAGGTGGGTATGGTGAATCAGGTGTTCAAGGTCATCAGCTACATAGCAAGTATGAGGCTAGCCTGAGCTCCATGAGAACCTGCTTCCGAAAAAAAACCTGTTCTAGGTGTAGACCCTGATACAGTGTCCGGAAGTACCTCACAGTTTGTTCGTCTAACTTGCTCCAGGGGTGGCAATGCTGTTGGTCACTTGGCCACACGCAATAGCAAAGCTTGTCTAGAGCAGATTCTCTCATATTTGGGGAAGGACGTAAAAATAAATAAAAGTCTTCCAGGCATGAATACACATGCCTTTAATTCCAGTACTAGGGAGGCAGAGGCAGGTAGAGCACTAAATTCAAGGCTAGCCTGGTCTACATAGCAAGTTCAGGACAGCCAGGGCTACATAGTAAGACACTGTCTCAAAAAAGAAAAATCCAATTATTTGATGCAATAGATCTTATAAAAACAATTTCTTTTCTGCTTAAATTTTTTTGAAACTTTTCATACAATATATTTTGTTAATATTCTTTCCCCTCCCCCAGCTCCTCCCAAATTTTTCCACTGAACTCCATGTTTTTTCTCTTTCTCAAAAAAGAAAAAGAAAGAAAATCCTATTGAACCAAACCAAACAAATAAGCACATAAAAAATCACCACAAAATTAATTTTGTATTTGCCAGCTACTGAGCAGGAGGCCCACCCTGGAGTGTGGTTGATATGCTGGGTCACATTGTGCTGGAGAACACTAGTTTTCCCTTTCCCAGCAGGCATCGTTGTAAGAACTTTTTGGTCATGGTTGGACTTGGTGCTCACTTGGGCTTCTCTGACTTGGGATGTCTGGCTTGGACCTGTGCAGGTCTTGTTAGTAGGGGTGAAGCTTCTAGTTGCGCACCAGCTGGATCTCTCCATGTTTGATGACATAAGTGTCTTCAGCAATAGGGTCCTAGTGTCAGGTTGTGGAGGGTAACCAATAGCAATGGCAATAGCCTGTAATGGTTTTTAGGGAGCAGTCTATGGGATCACTTCAGCCAATGACTCTAAAAGATGTAATCCATTTCTGGTACTGGGACTTTTACTTGGTAACATAACTTGGTCTAGTTGAGGCATGGTTTTCCCCATTGCATGGTAACTCCATTTAAATTGCTTTTATAGGTGTTTAAATTTAAAAAGCAATCTTAAAATGTTATAAAATGTAATAAACATCTATAAGCCCTAGGTTTAAAAAATTCATGAATGTAATGAATAGTAATTGCTGTAAAAGTTTATAAATGTTTAGTCTGTTTTCCATAAGTTGCTTCACTGGGTTGGTAGCCTGTGGTTCTCTGTCCAGCACTGGTCTGCCAAGACTCCCCCCCCCCCCCCCCCCCCCCCGGCCAGGACCCTGTGAGCTGGGTCTCAAGGATCTGGGATGCCCTTGACCCAACTCCCTAAGCGATACAGGAGGGAGAGACACCAGACCCTGTCTCCCACTCCAGGCAGAAACCACTGTGTATGTCATTGTGAGATGCAAGCTGGATGAGAAGGTGTCAACAGAAGCAGAGTTTTCTCCTGAGGACTCGCCCTCCATCAGGGTAGAAGGTACACTGGAGAACGAGTATACGGTTTCGGTGAAGGCTCCAGGTGAGTGTGCTGACCGGAGAGTGCGCTGCTCAGCTGCCTTCTGAAGCACTGCTGTTCTCAAGCTTACTTGCCAAACCATCTCCAACCCTTGGCGTTGCCCATCAGTATTGCTAAATCAATTTTGTACAAAGAAGTGTGTCATTTTAATTGCGTGTCCTGGATTACCAGTGAGGTTTAATAATTTTCCACATTCATGACTTGTTGCATTTCCTCTTTGGTGAATCGAATCTTTGTGGTTGGTGTATTTTTAATTTTTCTCTTCCCCCTCAGAACCTCTTCCGGTGGTACAGACTTCTACCCCAGGAAGAGCATGTAGTACAGACAGGCGCAGAACAAGTCAACTGAGTCCACTGGGCCACAGTGGCAGGAGTAAAGAGTTATTCTCTAGCCCTTGGTGATAGCTGGCCTTTGTACAAAGCACCTTAAACCCTAACATTTTTGTTGCTGTTGTTCATCAAGGCCTGAGGAATTCAATAAAACAGGCTAGAGAGCTGGCTCAATGGTTAAGATATCCTACTCTTGCAGAGAAATCAAGTTCAGTTCCAAGTGTCACATTGGACCCTTCACAACTGCCAATAACCCAGTCTCCAGGAAGATCCTATGCCTCTGGCATACACGGGCATCTGTACCCACACGTACGCACGCACGCACGCACTACTGATAATTATGCAAAACAGATGAAAATCCTTTGACAATGCAATTGACAACCTGATAAGGATGCTTATTTTATGTAAGATCACACATGCTGGCCTGCTTCTCTCCTCTGACCTTCCCTTCCCTTCCAGCTCACCTCTGACACATCCTTCCGGCCCCAGTGAGCTTTTTACCACTCAAACACAGCATGTCTGCCCATGACCACTTTTCACAGGACCCTTGTTCTTCCTGGAGGTTTACCAGTATCTCTTGTTCTGTTTAGACCTCTCATCGGGAAATGTTTGTCTGAAGGTATATTCTGGGGACTTGGTGGTATGTGAAACCACCATCAGCTATTATACTGACATGGAGGAAATTGGGAACTTACTGTCCAGTGCCGCCAATCCTGTGGAGTTCATGTGTCAGGTAAGGCTGCTGGAAAGAGACCTGAGCTTTCTGGGCACATGACTTCTCTCTACAACCTTGACTGGGAGGAGCTAGCTGGATTTGAAATCTGACCATCTTCACTATTTTATGTAGGCCTTTAAAATTGTGCCCTACAACACGGAGACTCTCGATAAACTGCTTACGGAGTCCCTGAAGAACAACATCCCTGCAAGCGGACTGCACCTCTTTGGGATCAACCAGTTGGAAGAAGAAGATATGATGACAAGTAAGTCAATAGTCATTTTAGTCGTAGATGGTGTAGCTATACCTACATATACATAGATGCTGTACACCCAGGCTGTGTGCTGTGGGAAGGGCATTTGTGGCTTCTTCCCTTCCGGCACCAAGGTGAACTAAACGACAGGGGATTAAATCTAGCAATATATATGAGGGTGCTACAGGCATGACACAGCACGCTCTTTTACAGCAATTTTTAAAATAAGTAGCAATATCGTCCAAAATCCTAATAGAAAATATGGTGAACACAGAAGCCAGTGACATAATCACCCACCATCATCAAGTATGATGTACTGTACATAATTGTGTGTGTCACACTTTTATATGACTGGCGGCCAGCCCAATGGGTTTCATCCATCACCGGC
The DNA here is from genome assembly GCF_949786415.1 of Peromyscus eremicus. Lineage (NCBI taxonomy): Eukaryota > Metazoa > Chordata > Mammalia > Rodentia > Cricetidae > Peromyscus > Peromyscus eremicus. Next base: position 21,121,171 of record NC_081416.1, read on the forward strand.
AAGTGAGGAATGCATTGCTCTGTGAGAGCTGCAGCATGGCCAGCGGGTAGGAGTTTGTCAGCTTCATTCTAATCTGATAGAACTTCTGTGTCTGAAATGTCATTTCATGGCACACAACTGCGCTCGACTCCCTTCTGAAAATGCCTGTGGTTCTCACTTACCTTCTGGATGGAGTTCAAACTCCTTTGCCTGATAACAAGGCCCGAGGGATGGCTGCTTGCTTCTGCCACTGATTATCTCTGTTCCCAGATAGTATAGATTTCTTGAGTCTGTGTCTTGCCATTCCACTCACAGAAGCACCATTTGTCTGTCCCTGCCTGGGCTGCCATTCTTCTGGTGGCTTTCTCTTTATCCCCTCAGGTAGCATTTTCTCTGGAAGGAAGGCCTTCTCCAGTCCCCCAGGAGTCTCTCCCACCACCTGCAGAGGGCTCCCCCAGCATGTTGGGCCTTCGGTCCCACAGCTTGCCTGCTGCAGCTCTCTTTTTTACTAGGCTGTCAGCTCAGGTACTTCCCTTTGTGGGCTTTAAGCAAATATCTGTAACTTGAGCAATGAGCAGGCCCTATGCACATACACTGTGGTAGCAATAGGAGCCAGGACAGTCATACCACATGCCTGGGGATGCCACCTGGAATACTGCACAGGTACCTGTTCCTTCCCACCACAGTGGCACTTCACAGTGGTACCCCAGGCTCTCGTTGCCTTCTGACTGAGTTTCACCTGCCTGTAGTGTGGTAACCATAGGAAGAGAATTGCCTGTCGGGCCTTCTCAGGGGCCATTCTCTTTCCTGCTGTTTCTCCTCATTCTCCTACTATGGAACATTCTCCTCTCTTTGCTGTAAATGTTTCTATTCTCTGATTCTGGGGCCCAGGAGAGAGTATCTCATAACCTGACTGCTGCAAGCCTTCTCAGTACCAGCTGAGTTCCTACTTCAGATTTCTGCGGCTCGCAGCACCTGACAACATAGGGACATGGGGACATTTTCAGACCTTTCATCCCAAGGAGCATATCCTGGTGAACAGGAAGCTGGATTTATCATTTTTAAAAGGACAGGGCCAGGCTTGGAATGATGGCTCAGTGGTTAAATCACTGTCCACACAAGCAAGAGAACTGGAGTTTAGATCTTCAGAATCCCTTAAATGCCAAGTGGGCATGATGATTTCCCTTGTAATCCCAGGCTGAGGAGGCATAGATAGATGATCTGGAGCAAGCAGACTAGCTGTATTTGGTTAGAGAGAGACCCTGCCTCAAAGAATAAGGTGAAAGAGTGATGGTGGGAGATTCTTGACGTCATCCTGGGCCTCCACATGCATGCACGTTCAATGCGCCTCTCTTATGTATGTCTACATACTTGCAAATACACATGCACTACACCTCACACACATATATGAAAAGAAGAGAAAATAAATAAACACATAAACTGACAGGGCCTAGAAATAAATTTTTATGAAAAGGAAAAAAAAATTACCCCCTAAATCCCCAACATGAGCCTTTTTTTTTTCTTGGTATATTTATAAAATTGGTAATAAGAAGTAAGTGGGTAGACTTCTTTCTATTTGAACATTTCTTCCTTTATTTTTATTTTATGTGTATGGGTTTTTTGCCTGCATGTATGTCTGTGCACTGTGTGTGTGCAGTGCTCTCAGAGGCCAGAATAGGGTGCTGGGTCTGGAATTAGAGATAGTTATGAGCCACCACATGGGTGCCAGGAATCAAGCCCAGGTCTTCTGGAAGAGCAGCCAGTGCTCTTAACTTCTGTGCCGTCTCTCAATGATCTTCTTTCTCTCAGTCAGCTCAAGGCAGTAATTTCAGACCAGTGTTGAGTGTTGCAGAGAAGAGCAAAATGGGATTCCTACCCTGTTCTGTGGCTGCCGTTTAAGCCTTAGAAATCAGCATGGCTTGGGGTTGGAAATGTAGCTCAGGGGTAGAGCACTCACTCAGTACCTCAAGCTATGAGTTGAATCCTTAGCCCCAAAGAAAGAAAAAAGAAAAGGCATCATTTTCTGAGGATTTTCCACTCACTTTAAAGTAGACGATATGTTACCAAGTACTAGTCTACCAACTAAAATATCATCGAGTGCAGGAACATTAGAAGTTCCCCAGAGGAAGCAATCTGATGTTAGGTCAGTCAGCCAGTCAGCAATGATTGAGTGCTTACTGCTTACCATACTAAGGCTCATCAGCTTCACCTCCGGGAGCAAAGGAGTTCTATGTCTGCCTTCTCACCCTTTAGTTAAATTCTCCCTGACACCTTTTTAGATCAGAGGGATGAAGAGCTGCCCACCCTGTTGCATTTTGCTGCAAAGTATGGACTGAAGAACCTCACCGCCTTGCTGCTCACCTGCCCAGGGGCTCTCCAGGCCTATAGCGTGGCCAACAAGCACGGCCACTATCCCAACACCATTGCCGAGAAACACGGCTTCAGGGACCTTCGCCAGTTCATCGACGAGTATGTGGTAAGGTGAAGGGGAGAAAAGGCCCCGTGATAGGACATGCACCGAGTGGTTCCAGACCGGCCGTTTTCATCACAGACACTGATGGTTTTTGTCTCTAACATGTCTTCATGTGTCTCTCTGGCAGTAGACAGTTTTGGTGGGCCTGAGTTTAAATTCCTGTACCCACTTGGTAGCCATGTGACTTTGGGCAAGTCACAAATTCTCTCTCTCCCTCTCCTCTCTAATTTTACTCTTATTGTTTGTGTATGAGTGTTTTTCCTGTATGTATACATGCGTACTGCATGCATGCCTGGTGCCCCCAGAAGAGTGCATCAGATACTCTGGGACTGGAGTTATTGATTGTTGGAAGCCCCCATGTAGGGACTGGGAATAGAACCCAGGTCCTTTGCAGGAGCAGCAAATGCTCTTAACCACTGAGTTAACCAGCCTCCTTCTCCCATTTCTTAATATGCAGAAGGAAGGATCCTAAGAGGGCTGTTCATAGAGTTGTTTTTTGACTAAAAGGAACTGACATATGTAAAACACTGAGGCCATTCCCAGAATATTGACAGGAACTTGCATAGAATGCATCTGTTCAAGGCTGATGCTGAGTCTCTCTTCACCTACCTCCAAGGCTCCTTGGTGGCATGTCCCTAGCTGCCTTGCCCACCTTTGGGCTAGGTAAATTGTGTTAGAATTGGTTCCTTCCTTGGTGAAGGCCATAGAAAGGCTCTACCCTGAGAGGCATCAAGGTGGCCGACTTTGAGACCTTGTCCCCCACTAACATCCAGTCTCTCTGAGCCTCCGCTTGGATCTGAACTTTAAGGCAGGTGGATACACGCAGCTTTCTTGGCGGCTCATCCTTGGTCTGAGTTCAATCTTGCACCATGCCTGGGTGTTGTCCCATGCCCAGGGTTGCCTCCACTGTCTTGGAGGAAGCTGTTCTTGACTCCACTCCCTTTGGGTGTTCCTCCTTTTCAAACTCGCAAGGGGCACCTGGGACTAGCTCGTCTGGCTATGACCCCCCCAAAATAAGCAGCCAGACTAATACGGTCTTGCTTGCTGTCTCCAGACAGGAGTGAGCCTGACACCACCGCAGAAAACCTAGCTCTACTCCGTGATAGAAAATCTGTAAGGCGGTGGCGCCAATGGACACAGAAGGGCTTCCGATGTCTTGGGGGCTATGTAGTTGTTTCCAACAATCAGAATAGTCTAAGTCCTTGTTTGGGTCCTCACTGGCGTAAATGGGCATAAAGGCACTCATATTCTTCTCTAAGATTATTCACTTGGCTTTGCTTTGAAATCACAAATGTGCTAAATACAGCATGCCACTTTTGGTTCGTTGTTTTCGGTAGGGCCTCTCTGTCATTTGATCAGCAAACGCCCTGTCCCATTTAACTTTAACTCCCTTGAAGTTGAAGGGTCTAAGACCTTCACCTTATAAATGAGGACAGAGACAGCCAAGGTGATTGTGCCTAGAGCTTCACACTGGTAAAGGTAGAGGTGGGATTTGAACCCAGTTCAGTGCTATCATCGGGGCTTGTTACCTTCCTCTGCATAACAGAGGAGGTTACAGTGTTATTTTCAGAGGCCTTGTGCTTTAATCTGACTCACATTTCTCATATCATCTTGACTCCTAGTTAAGTCACCTTCTACCAATGCCACCAAATGTTGTCCTTGCATGGTGCTCATGGAGAGTCAGATTTTGTTTGTTTGTTTGTTTGCCAAGTGCTACACCCAGAGTCCCCACCACTAAGAGCTTGTTACTTAGTTCATTTGGGTCTCACCGGGACACTAACACACTGTCAACCAAAGGTGACCTTTGTCAGGTGGTGCTGATGAAGGAGGGTTTCTGTGGTTTGAGGCTGAGGTTAAGGATTGTGACATACCACCATGTCTGACCAGGAAAAGTTGTTCAGAGGTTGCAGGGAAATCAGCCTCAAACCCTCTGGAGGCAGAGGGACAGGGGCAGCCTTTCTGACTTCAGGGCCCTTTGTGTAAGGGCAGCTGTCTTTGGGAACATCTAGAGTGTTGAAACTGGGGGAGGAAACCCTTGAAATCGTCAGGCACTTAGGAAAACCTTCCCGGAGGACAGGGCTGGAGACGTCCCTCAGGGAGCGCTGGCTGCACAAGTGTGGGGACAACTCAGCGTAGCCCTTCCAAACCACGGTGCGGCTGTGTGGTCCCCTGGGTCACTGTTTCCCCCTGAGCACCCAGTGGGATGTAGTAAAAGGATCAACATGGAGACTGTAAGGCTTGCAGGGAAGACCAGGTTTTCTGAGCTTTGCTTTTTCATCTGTAGATGAGGGAGAGCGGTGTGCCTTCCAAAGGAGGGCGGGTGCAGGTGTGTGCCCAGTGTTGAGCCTGATTCTGACCAGGTACTCATGGGGAAGCAGTTTTTAATTTATGCCCTCTGGCACCCAAACATTTAACCAGGATGTAGGTGCTTAACTCTGTGATTAGTGTGGGAGGAAGATACAAAGATTAGAACAAGAAGGGTAAGACAAAGAAGAGAAAAGCACCTGACGCCTGGCTCCACAGAGCTCCCTGTCAGGTGAGGAATGCCAATACTCTCCCTCATCTACAGATGAAATAAGCAATTGTAACCCTGATCCGACACTCCTCCCTTTGGCCACCACAAGCCCACTTGGGCCTGAGTCTGCCCAGCTAGCCAGGTACCTTGTGTTCAACGAGCCCATCTTCCCTTGCAGGAGACTGTGGACATGCTGAAGAGTCACATTAAAGAGGAGCTGATGCATGGTGAGGAGGCTGACGACGTGTATGAGTCCATGGCCCACCTGTCCACAGACCTGCTCATGAAATGCTCCCTCAACCCTGGCTGTGACGAGGAGCTGTACGAATCCATGGCTGCCTTTGCCCCAGCAGCCACAGAAGATCTCTGTAAGTGGCTCAGCCTAGTTCTGCTTCTATCCTGTTGCTCAGAAATGGCTTTCTTAATTCTAGTCCAAAGGGGGAAAGCCCCTGATTACCTCTGCTGCCACCCCAGTGAAGCTCGGGTGTTGCCACAGCTTGAGGGCTGCAGTCATGTGTCATAACAAGCGGAGCCCCTCTCCCAACTTCCTCTACTGCTTGCCCGGAAGTCACTAGTCTTGACGGCATGGTCTTCCGATCAAGAAGCTCTTAGCCCTTCCAGTCCAGTCCGGCCCTTTTTATAACAAGCATTTTTCAATGCCCCACCCCCACGGCCTTTTCTATCTGACATACAATTCACGTACAACATAACCTACTCACATGTGAAGCTTTTTGGCTTTGTTACACTTCCCTAATTGAGTTGTAGAAGAGGAATGAGTGGAGAAGATACCTAGGCATGCTGGCATGAAAAGACATGAAATAACCCTGTGTGGGCAACTACACTCAGAGCCACCACCAACCGTCTTCAGAGCGCCCTCTAGGGGGCAGTGGGCCAGCCTTCAGAGAAGTTGATCTAAGGGAGATTGGATTTCGGGGCAGAGGCCGGTGGGGAGGCAGGTGGGCACAGCTGGACGCCCACCCTGAGGCTTACTGATGTGTTACTGTCACGTACTGTGAAGTGCTAAGCACTCTGAACCGCTGCCCAGGACCTAGTTCTCCTACCCTCCGGGTCTACTTAATAGATTTAAGAAAGACAAGATAAATATCCACCAACACATCGGCTTTATGGATGGGGGGATTTCTGGGAGGGCTAAGCTGAGGTCCTTTCAGGACCTGCAGGGAAGGGAGTCTGATTTTTCCAAGCATGAGAGTGTGGAAAAGCCATCACGAGGAGTCCTTAGAGTAGGGAGGCACAGGCTGCCTGGGAATCAGAGGTGGTGTAAAGTCGTCCCCCCCCCCCCCACACACACACCAGCACCTTTGGGGAGCAGGAGAATCATACCTGGAGGCTCTTCACAAATGAGCCCAGGCCCGGCAAGGCTGTGAGGAAGGAGGTATGATCCACGATCCAAGCCATTCACACCCTTTATCCCCTTGTGTTCCGATGCAATTACTACTTGCTGCGAGGAAACAGAGTCAGAGAAAGGTGACCTTGCCCCAAATGCTGTAGCTAACATTCTACAGAGCACAGATTTCACACTTTTTAACCCAGGCCAGAATTTTGTCTCTCACTGGAGACATTTTAGTTTTGGTCACCTTTAGAAAAGCTCTCAGCCCCTAAGGCTGTTTCCCGTATCTGGGGCTGATGCAGATGCTAGTTAAAAACAGCGTAAGGCTACTCATGCCAATAATTCCAGCACTCAGGTGGAGGTTGGAGGATCAAGACCAGCCTGGGTTACAAAGAGACCTTGTCTCAAATACAAAACAGCCCCCTCCCCTGAAACAAACAAAGAAACCCCAGCTGCTGACACCCGCCTCCCCTCATAGGTCTGCTCACCCACATTCATACCTAGCAAATGTTTCTAGGGGCATTTCTGTTCCAGCTACTTGATTCTCTTCCTGGGTTTTGGAGTTACAGTGGACCAAAACACTTTAGAACAGGACTCATTCACAAAACCACCAGCAGGACCCTTTAGGAATCCAGAAAATGCACCTGCTTTCTGCCCCGCTCCCTGACTGTGGGGCTGTTGAACAATGAGAGAATTCCCTGCTTACTGACAGTGCGTGTTGATGGTCTTCATGAGTGCTATTCCCTCACCCACAGATACTCCAATATACGAAAATCCCCCACCATGTTGCAGGATTCCTGTAGAGAATACTAAGGCACCCAGGCTATCACCCAAAAGCAGGCTCACCAGTGTGTCTGAGGGTGCTATGGGGCTAGCCTGTTTGTGGCTGGATAGCAGATTGTGAAGTCCCTTGGGGTCGGGAGGTTCTGGATGTCATAGACCCAGGGAGGCTACCAGGAAGGAGGCAGGCTGTAGGGTGTGGCTACTATTTGTGTGGGGAATGAATTGATCCGAGTTTTAATTTGCCAGACTATATAATCTCTGAAGTTTCTGACTGTAGACGTGATTATGTTTGTCTCTGTCTCTGTGGCTGTCTGGTTTAACCTGGGAATGATCTCTTCCCTGCTGGTTCAGAAGATGCAGCAACTCAGGCCTGGGAAGAATCATTTTACCGACAGTGACTGCCTGGGTTTGGCCCCTAACACTTTAGGGGACAGTTTGGTCCCTGAAGAAGTAGGATAGAGGGCAAACGGGTCCATCTTGGATGCTGTGGCAGCACTAGCGTGGTGATGGCCATGGATTCGCCATCCTTAGATGGGGACCAGCTGTTTTTATCTCTGGTGTCTTATCCAATCGTCCTTCACCTTGATGGATAGAATCATTTCTACTGTATAGGGAGAAATAAAGGCTCCAAGAGTTTGTAACATTCTTAAGTCCATCACGGGAAAACTGGTTCAGGAATCGAGTCTTCAGGTTCCCAAAGGAAAGTGTCTGCCACCACATTGGGGTAAAGGGACCCCCTGGCCTGTCATTCTGGGGATCTATTTACGGCCTTGGGGTGGACACTCCTCAGGAGCTGTTTCTGTATGTCTAAGTGCCAGGTTTATCAATGCTCATCTTTGTTGTCATTTCTGATGGCAATTCTTAGATGCTGAAAATCAGTGTATCAGGAGAATTCACTCACCGCTTAGGCATTTCACTGGTTCACAGGACGATATGATAGAGTATGAAACTTTAGGCCAGTTACCTGGGAGAGCCCATGAGTGTTGTTGGAACAAATTTGCCCTTTTATTGCTTAGGTTTGGGAAAGGGAACCCTAAATAACCACAGGGAAGCTCCCAGTGTTTAATCAAGGGGACCTGGGAGGAAAGGTTGGGGGTCTGACCTAGAGATTATAGCTCTGTTCCACTCCCTCCTTTCCCTGACAGCACCCCACACCCCACCAACACACATCATCACACACACCTTTAGCACACACACACACACACACACACACACACACACACACACACACACACACACACACTCGGTCTTTAGTTTAGATATGCTGCCCCCAGGTGGTAACTGCAGGTCTCTGTTTTCAAGTCTTCAGTTTTGCTTCTTTTTACCTGGAGTTTTAAACCATCAACTTAACTTCCACACTTTGCTATGTAAGAACTATCTTAGTGAAGGATAAAATGACGCAATTACTGGATCAAATCAAGGCGCCTTTGAGTTATGTGTTTTCACTACCCCCTAATTCTCTTGCTTGGTTCTTGCACCTCCATCTTTGCCTTTGAAGGTGAATTATGGTCCTCATGGTCCTTTGAGGGGAGTCCTTCTTTTCTTTTGTCAGCTTCACCCAAAATCTCTGATCTGGAGACCTGGTGAGCTAATGCCTGGAGGCCCTTGTCCAGTCTGTTTCCAGGGTAACCCACTGGGTTATAGCTTTGCTTACTTACGTATCTCAGAGGCTCACCTTTTTTCCACAGGAGAATGGAGTAAGGTACACCATTATGCTGCTAGGAACTGCAGACTCACAGGAGTTGCTGAAATCCCAGAGAACTCTCTGTTTCCCTAGAGTAACTTTTCTTTTGACCCCTGACCTTTCTGGGACCTGGCCCAGCTGAGGTTTGCCCCATTGGTTTGGCTTTCCTCAGCAGCTCCCTAGTAACTGGGGTCTTGTGACAAATCATATCAGTTTGTGGTCTTTTACATGAAGTTTCTGATTTTTCAATCCCTTCTAAGAGCCTGGTTCTGTCCGAGCTGGAGGCACAGCCAGGCACTGTGAAGGACCTTGCAGCCAGGCCTGCAGGCCTCGCTCTAAGCAAAACTGCCAGGTCATGGGTGGGCTTCTGAGACAAAGTCCCCATAACCCCCCCACACACACACACACACTGTTTTCTCCCAGGAGTCTCCCCTTCCTGCAGCTGCAGAGACTCTGTCTTCCCCTTGCAGACCTGTTTGAGAAGATTCTGGTGAGCGGACCCCAGAACTACCGCAGGGTCATTAGTTCTGGGTACAAGGTTGGATGTGTACTGTCTAGGGGTCAGGCCAGGACTCTGCACTTCTTGATCTCCTAGTGCTTGGTGAAAACACCTGGTCACATGTTTTACAATTAGTAAGAAATACTTCTCTACCACCAGCAGCCAGCCTCGATCCCCTTTGGACCCACACAGCTTACCGACTGTGTTTCTCCTGGGGAGCTGCACACAGATCACCTTGCACCCTCATTAATTATGTCTCTCTGGTTGTGAGCCCCTGACTTTGATAGGAAGAATGACTTACAGCTTTGTGTCATCCCCAGTACCCAGCCCAGTTCTATGCATAAGATGTGCTCAGCCAGCAGAAGGACTAGAAAATAAGATGTAATCCTGGACTTTGCGGAAGTTCAAATGTAGATTAGTCTGTCCACATCCTAGTTCAATGTCCTTGTTTTTTTGACAGGTAAAGTGAGATATCGATTAGGTAACTGCTGAGTGTGAGACCTCCAGGGGGTCATAACTCCCTGGCTGCTTCAGGCTGCCTTATTTCCTGTCGACATACGTTATGCTGGTTCTCCTGCCTAAATTGCCTATCTTTTTCTCTCGGCTCCAGCAATGCCCAGACTCCTTCACAGAGCCCAGACTCCACCACATCACGCACTTATTTCTTGTTTCACCTACTCACTCATTCGACAAATCCTTATCAAATCTGTCCTGTGTGTAAGTGACATGGTGCCAGGTGATAAACAGCCAGTGAATTGTGAATTGTCATGATCCCTGCCTTCCAGAGTCCACATTAAGCACGCTCCATGGACCTGCTCACACAGGGCGGGGCTGCTTTGCTCACCGTGTATAAAGCTGCAGGCTGGACTCTCTCCTCCTTTTCACCTTGGCATTTCTGCCCCATTTTCCTCATCGCCAACACTAGACGTCACTCCTCCACCCCTCTGATTTCAGATTGCCATTCGCTTCTGTGTGTCTGTTTGTCCGTCTTCCCTTCTTTCTCTGCTTCCATCGCTTCTCCATCCACATGTGAAAAGTTGGGCTTTTAAGTTGATATTATCAGCCAAGCCACCCAGTCCTAGCTGGGTACAGATGGCACCAGCTAGATTTCAGGTTATCTCCGGGTCCTCTTATCATCTGCTCTTTGCTCCAAGACTCTTTGGCCCCAAAAGATACTTATTGGAGGGTAGAAGTGGGGTCTTGCTGCTTTAGTGTTAGAGAGCCTGTTGTGGGAATTCCACCATTTGGCCCAACGACCAATTGGGTGGAGTGGTGTTTTTTGTTTTTTTTTTAATTTTTCCTTATGGGTGAGGTCTGCTCTGAGGATACGTGACTCCTTAAAAACTGTGGGGCAGGGGTCATGCGCATGCGCTCTTGGGTGGTCAGAGCAGGAGCCAGATGCAGAGATGCGTGCCTTGCAATTTGGTTCTCGCCCTCGGGCAGAACGGCAGGACAAGGACAGCTGGGTGGTCAGCAGCGTCTACCTTGTTCTGTGTCGTGAGTGTGCCTTATAAGTCTCATTCCTTAATAAACCTTAATGGCCCCTTACCTCAGTGTCTCTCATTATCAGCCTTTCTAGAACAGTCCTTTAGGAGCTGGTGTTTTCTTGGCTTTGTGTTGCATTAGCATGTAATCTGGATGGAATGAGTGTGCCCTGGAGCTAAGTGATCTAGACTAAAGTTCTGCCCCAAGAGGAGCATCACACAGATTTCTTGGGGAATTTGTGACTGCTGTTGATTCATTCCCTAATTAAGTGACTGCTGGGATGTTTTGTCATCCTGAGTGCAAGCTTCTTACATTCTAGAAACATATCCTTGAAGATTGATTCCATAGCCTGTGTTGTGAGCCTGCAGCTTCTCTTCCAGAAGGAGACTGGGACCCAGTGTCCTGTGAGCCTGCAGCCATGCTTCCAGAAGGAGACTGGGACCCAGTGTCCTGTGAGCCTGCAGCCATGCTTCCAGAAGGAGACCGGGACCCAGTGTCCTGTGAGCCTGCAGCATTGCTTCCAGAAGGAGACCGGGACCCAGTGTCCTGTGAGCCTGCAGCCATGCTTCCAGAAGGAGACTGGGACCCAGTGTCCTGTGGGGCTGCAGCTTCGCTTCCAGAAGGAGACTGGGACCCAGTGCCGCTTCCTTTGTTGTTTTTCTTCTGCTGAAATGAAAGAACTTTGCACATTTCCTTTAGACCAGCAGGTTTCGACACATTTCAGTTTATTTTTAACTGGCAAGCGGCAAGTGGTGAAGGTTAAGTGCATGGAGTCTGAATGACAAGCCTTGAACATCCAGAAATGCAGGGCCGTGCTCTTCCACTGCTGAACAACATCCCTTTGTCTGCAAACAGAGTCCCTTTGCCCAGAGAATTTTCTGTTTTGGTCATCTCAGTCTGTCCACCTGGCTTCTGGATACAAAGTGCTTTCCGATTTATACCTGGTGTCTTACCACTTGTGATTGCCAAACAGTTAGGTACCTTTAACTATTACAAGCATAGTACTTGCTGCCTGTCTGGCCTTATTGGTAATATAGGCATGGCAAATCACGTTTTAAAAATACACTAGTGCCGGCAGGTCTCTGCTGGTCCCTTCCTTCCCCACTGTCCATTGGCCACCAGGTCATGAGGGCAAAGGGGACAGAAGGAGCAAGCAGGGCATTGTCTGACCTGTAGTACGATGGAAATAGCCTTCCGGGAGACTGCTTCAGTGTTACAGCTCAGCTTTATTCCAGAGCGAGGGGAGATATAAAGACTGGGGACAGTGGCTGGGCATCACCTAATTTGCTCCTATCATAAGCCTCCATATATGGCAGCAGGGTCCTATAGCAAATCTCCTGACACGATGTCTGATTACCATATGGGCAGCAGGAGGAAAGCTTCTGCAGGGAACTGTATCAAGGGTCACCCTAGACACAAGTCAGGCATCTGGACCTAGAGACGTTCTCCAAATAAGGTCAGGTAGAAAACAGGTCACTACTGAGTGCCTGAGTGGTGTGTTGAGAAGGATTTGAGGACAGAGAGAACGCTGTGATTAATGATGTCTGCCATGAATACAGAACAGGGTATGGAGGCCTGTGTCCACATCTGTCATTCATGGTCAAATTCAAAGTCTTGGGAGAACCATCTTGTTTGGAATGTAAAAGGACAAAAAAAAAATCTTTTTCTGGAACTTCATGTAAGGAGTACACACATCCGGACGCACTATAGAGCCCAGTGTCTGAATAGGACAAGGTTGCCCAGTCTGTGTAAGCACAACAGACTTCTTCAGTGCGCCACAGTCCTCGTCCCCTCACCAGCCCTACGTGGGAAGGAATTCCATGCAGCCAGAGAAGCAGAGTAATGCTCCCAGTGTGTGGCTGTGCTTCATTCACGTGTGCTGAGGGTCTGTGCAGAGGGGAATCGAGGTTATGGGCACAATTAAGCTTGCTAGCCAGCTGCCCTTGAGATGAGGAGAGTAATGTGGCTTCTTCGCGAGTGACTTCATTATGACTACAGATGTTAAGAGGAAAAGAGGGAACCGGAGGACAGGAGAGATGGATGGCATGGCGAGAAGGGCTTGGTCCAGCCAAGTGCTTTGCCTGGCGTTGCTGACTTTGAAGATGGAGGGAGGGGGCCCGATGACAAGGCATGTAGACCACCCCTGGACCCTGGGGAGGGAAGAGAAACAACTCCTACTTTAGAGCTTCTGTGAGGGAATGTGGCCCAGATAAAGCCTTGGTTTGGGCCAGTAGGACCCACTTTGACTTCTGAGCCACAGAACTGTGGGATAATGCGTTGATGTCGTGGTAGTGGTGGTTCGTCTCAATAGCCTCAGAGTGACAATGATAACTAGGAGTTTGGTGTCTTGCACGGTTTCTATGCATTCATAGACACTGTCTTAATCACCTCACACAGCTCTCCTATGAGGTAGGCCCTGTGGTTTGTCCCCACTCTGCAGGTGGGACACTGACGCTTACAGAAGCCAAGTGACCTGCCCAAGGACATAGAGCCTAGTAAGAGTCAGAGGCAGGATTTGAACATAAGTCTTCAAGATACCAGAGGCCATTCCACAGTGCCAATCTGTCTCGGTGCCTAGCAGCCAGTCTGCCGAGCTCTGTTGCTTGCTGGCTTTCAGCTGCTGCCCTTCTCCGACTCGGCTTTGTCCCCTCAATGCAGACTATCTGGCTGGTCCCTGCCCTTGGCAGTACCTCACTATCTTCTCCCGAGTCTGTACACTTCCTTCATCTCGTCCCTAAACCCTTGCGCCATCATGTTGTCTGGTCACTCCTCCTCATGGATCCCTGGCTTTAGCCTTTTTTCCTAAGGATGCCTCCACCTAAGATCCCAGATGCACAGGATGGGGCCAGCATGGGTTGTAGAGTGCCACCTAGTGGGCATTACCCAGCTCACTAATACCGTGAAAGGGATTCTGGGGAGCACAAGTGAAATGGTCTCTGCAAAGGAAGCAAGACATTGGGGTGTTCTGGGGCCTGAGTAAAGACAATGCCTGGCAAGCCAAGTCAGATTTCCACACATGATCCTATTGTGAGGTTTGGCATTTGTTGAATTTAGATCTTACTCATGCTTTAAGTGTACTTAACTGTAAGAATATACTGTGTGTCTCAACAAGGAAATTTGAAAAAAGTTTTCAGATGTTTGAGATCATGGATGAAAATTCCAATATTGTGGTAAACACATTCTCAAACTCATTTTGAAGGTAGAAGACATGAATTAAAACAAACTTACTCTTAAAAAAAACAGAAGAAGACTGAAAATAGGAGCAGGAAATATCTCAGTGGTAGAGTGCTTGCTTGACTGGCATGGAGGCCCTGGGTTCAATTCCCAGCATCTCAAGAAAAAGAGGGAACAATACACAGATGGAATTATATCAAATTGAGAAGTTTCTCTATAGCAAAGAAAATCAAGATCGAAGAGAAAACCTGCAGAATGGGAGTGAATATTCGTCCAGGGGGTGAGGGAGATGCTCAGTGCTTAAGAGTACTTGTGCTCCTTCAGGGGACCTGAGTTTGGTTCTTAACACTCACAGGTGCCTCACAGCCTTCTGTGATTCCAGTTCTGGGGGAATCCAATGGCCTTTTCTGGTACCTGCACACATGTGCACCCCCCAAGACACACATGCACATAAATAAAAATAAAATCTTTGAAAAAAATTATTGAAAGGAGTATAGAAAAAAAAACCTGGACATGATCCAGCAGCCCCACTTCTGGGTGGACATCCCACAGAAATGAAGTCAGACTATCAAGGAGATGACCCATTTTTATTTTAGCTCTGTTGACAGTTATCAAGGCCTGGAATTGACTGAGATGCCCACCGCTGCCTGAATGGATAAAGAAAACATGGTACATGTATGCAGTAGAGTCATGTTTACCCATAAGATAGAATCTTGTCACTTGTGTCCAATGGTTGGGAATGACGGACATTATACTAAGTGAAATAAACAAGCAATAAAAAGATAATAGGCATCAAAAGTACAGTCACACCGGGCATTAATACTGCTGTTCTGGTCAATAAGGTGACTACAGTTTATAAAAATCTATTATGTATTTTATAAAGAACTAAAAGAAGTTCAGAGATTCTCAAGACAAAGAAATGATAACTGTTTGAAGAGATGGAATTGCTAATTAGCCTGTTTGCACTGCAATGTATACCATGTATGTATATCAAATTATCATTGTGTGAGCTGAGAATGGTGTAATTCTAGCACTTGGGAGATCGAGGCAGGAGGACCAGACGTTCAAAGCTATACTCCGATATGTAGTAAGTTCAAGGCCAGCCACCACTACGAAACCCTAAATAACAACAACCAAGAGGCAAGATGGCTCAGCTGTTAAAGAGTGCTTGCTGTTCTTCCAGAGGTCCTGAGTTCTGTTCTCAGCACCCATGTCAAGCAGCTCGCAACCACCTGTAACTCCAGCTCCAGGAGATCTGATGCCCTCTTCTGGCCTCTGTGCCACCCACCCATCCACACATCACACATCACACATCACACACACACACACACACACACACACACACACACACACACACACACACACAGAGAGAGAGAGAGAGAGAGAGAGAGAGAGAGAGAGAGAGAATAATAATAATAATAATAATAATAATAATAATAATAAATCTTAAAAATAAACCTTAACAAATGAAAATAGGCTGGAGAGATGGATCTGCTGTTGAAGGCTAAGGCTCACAACCAGGTTAATAAAAATAAGTCTTAAAAAACCAAATTATCACTATATACCCCATAAAGATATATAAACTATTATGTCAATTAATTTTTTTCCTAAATTCAATCCTTAATGCCATGAAGATCATTTTTTGTGGTGCTGAGGCTCAAACCCAGTTTTATACATGCTAGTTAAGCTGTCTGCTAGAGAGCCACATCCCAACCCCAGAGAAATTCTTAGCATGTAAATTGAGCCTTCTAGTTTGAATTGTTCTTTGTTTAGGGCTGTAGCCTGGGCATGGGATTTAATAACAAAAATAGTAGTCAGAAAGCATTCATACACACTAGGCACTGTGCCAGGCTCTTGGCAGGCTCCTCGGTGACACTCACGACAAACCTTCGGGAGCTGTGCCGTTACCATCGTCATTTTACAGACAAGAAAAAGAGAGGCTGAATGGATTGAAACGAGGGGACCCAGGATAATGATGGCCAAAGTTAATAAAAAACACTTTTCATTTCCTTTTCTGCATGAGAATTTGACCTTTGTTTGACTTCCTAGCTTTGTTACCCTGGTAACCCGATAAGAGCCAAATGTCAACTGTGTTTCTAGGCAACATTACCTAGGATGAGAATGACCCCTGATTGGTCACCTTTCTGGATATGGGAGGAGCTGTACATAACTGTGAATACCAGTGAGAGACCTGCGTTCTGAGTCTCTCTGGGGGCGATAATTCTGGCACGTCTTTTGTGGGGACCCTGGAAGCTGTACTTCTAGAGATGTAATGAGAAATGTGCTTGTAGGGGTATAGGCCTTTCCCCAGGTAGCTCCAGCCCTTGCCCTGCTGTGGTTCTCATCTCCTAGGGCCACAGTTGCCGAGTAAAGGCATGCTTTCCTGCTACTGTGATGCTGACCCGGGGCCAAGCAAAATTATCTTGTGGGTAAAAATGCTCTACTAGACCAGTGGTCCTCAACCTTCCTAATGTTGTGACCCTTTAATACAATTAGCTCCTCATGTTGTGGTGACCCCCCAACCATAAAATTATTTGTATTGCTACTTCATAACTATGATTCTGCTACTGTTACAAATACTAATGTAAATAACTGATATGCAACTCCCAAAAGGGTCAGGACCCACAGGTTGAGAACTATTATAAAAGATTAGTTGGTGTCAGGCTGGTAGGTGTGATGTCATACAAACAAACAAACAAACAAACAAAAAGGAAGGTGTAGAAGAAATAAAACAGGGATGTGTATTGTGATCTGATGTGTATGTGTATTCTGTCTGCTCAACTCTGTCAGGGAGGCCCAAGAAGGCTGACATTTGGCAAAGCCTGGTTTTCCCGCTTCTGAAGTCAGACTCTTAAGGACCAGTGAAAACATGACTATAAAGTAAAGCAAATTGGATTTTCATGGGTGGCTCATGTAGTTCCACCCCCACCATTCTACTCACATGAGTCTGTTCTGCAAGTCCTCCGAAGGTGCTTATCTCGATGGCACAGGGGGACAGAACGTGGCCTCCTGATGCATCGTGCTTGCTTGCTTTTCTGCTGAAGACACTCCTCTGATCATTCATACCTCTCCTCAGAAAGAGTTCTGTTTTGGAGCTGGTGCTCTAGCCTATCTGTGAGCCCTCAGCTTAGCTGTGAGCACTCCCTCAGCTTAGCAGTGAGCACTCCCTCAGCTTAGCGGTGAGCACTCCCTCAGCTTAGCGGTGAGCACTCCCTCAGCTTAAGGGTGAGCACTCCCTCAGCTTAGCGGTGAGCACTCCCTCAGCTTAGCGGTGAGCACTCCCTCAGCTTAGCGGTGAGCACTCCCTCAGCTTAAGGGTGAGCACTCCCTCAGTTTAGCCGTGAGCACTCCCTCAGCTTAGCAGTGAGCACTCCCTCAGCTTAGCCGTGAGCACTCAGCTATGATGTGCAAAGCTCTGGGCTTGCTCCTTGGCACTGGGAAAAATGGCCTTGCACTGGTTTTGTTTGTTTGTTATTTTTGTGTTTTATTTTATTTAGAGAAGAACTGCCGAATACCAAAGTTCATGCATTTCTTTCCCCACATTGCCTAACATTAGCCTCTTTATCACCTAAAATACGATCCCAGGGAAGAAATGCCGTCAGCGTCCTTCTGCTGGAACTAAGAATCTTGTTCATGTTTCCCGGGTTTCCCGACATTGATCCTCTTCTGTTTCACGGCCCGGTGTTTGTTTGATGGACAGATTGTTCCTCCATCCCTTCCAGTTGGGATGGTTCTCAGGCTTTCCTAGGACCCATAGATTACTTGTAAACTCTCAATTTGGATGTGCCCCTGTTTTCCATGATTGGACTGGGGCTATGAAATTATTATTATTTGGGCAATAATATGTTAACATAAACAGTGTCATAGCAGTCACTTATTTTTGGAATAGGTGAAAGGAGTTCTTAAAATATGGCAAGGGGATCAGTGGGATAATTTCTCCATTGACTATCTCCATATCCTCAGGTCCCAGGAAACCACTGAATCTTAATTACTTATATCTCCTTGCAGCAGGGTGTGTGTGTGTGTGTGTGTGTGTGTGTGTGTGTGTGTGTACAAAATTTATATATATTTGTGCAAATATAAAAATAAAATTTTACTTTGCCTCATAAAGGTAGTATATTAATGATCTAAAATGTCATTTTGAAAATTCAGAATTTTTTTTTGAGACAGAGTCTCTCTATGTATCTCTGGCTGTCCTGGAACTCATTATATAGACCAGACTAACCTTGAACTTACAGAGCTCTGCTGGGATTGAAGTCTCGATTTTTTTTTTTTTTTTTGGTATATCAGAATCTTCAGTAATATATATGAGAGTTTATTTTTTATTTTATTTTATAATTTAATTTAATTTTACATATCAGCCACGAATTCCCTTGTTCTCCCCCCTCCCGTGCCCCCCCTCCTTCCCCCCAGCCCACCCCCCATTCCCATCTCCTCCAGGGCAAAGACTCCAGTGTTATGGTCCTGGTGCAGTCCTCTGTTCACTCTCCGGAGTCCCAGTCATTTTCTTTCCTTCCTCAGAAATAGCCACTGTCAGGAGTTCAACCACATGCCCAGGACTTTTGTATTAGCTGCATAGTTATCAACTTATATGCAGTTCACAGCACTGGGCTGTAGGGCTGCAGGGTCTAGATAGCTGTCATTACACTGTGATCGCCTGCATCTAACGTCATCACCCGCTACGGTTTTGAGTTGTAAGATTGTTGATAGAAGGTAGCTCTAAGACATCCTTTTTTTTTTTTTAACTGCTGCATGATCTTCCATCATTTGAACAAACCATGATTTGTCTGTTCTCTATTGTTTCAGACCTTTTTTTTTTTTTTTTTGTAATAAGCAGTACTGCAATGTGTATTTTTTGAAATTAAACCTAGTCTTTCAAATGCAGAGGGAGGAAGGGTAAAACTTGGGTAACCGTCCCAATTCATCTGTGAATCTCCTTGCCTGCCTGGAAGAACAGCACATTAACTCCGTCTCATTTTCCTTCCAGATGTTGAAATGCTTCAGGCCAGTGCAGGTAACCCAGGCTCTGGAGAAAGTTACTCTCGGCCCACTAAGGACTCAATGATCCGCAAGTTCCTAGAAGGTAAGTTGTAGCTATGAGCAGGAGAGCAGAAAGAGCTGAACGCATATGAAGTTCCGGTCTCAAGAGACAGGTTGCCACATACGCGGCATGTGATAATTAAAGGCTCTCTGCCTTCCTCCACACCTGCCCCATCTTCCACATCTGCCTGTTAGAGACAGGCTAGAGCTTCCCACGACTGGAGCCATTCATTACACTAAACCAGTTGTTTCCAAAAAGACTTCATTTAAACTACGTGCCTGTTTTTATTTGACAAAAAATAACGAAGCACCTACTGTGTGCAGAAAACACTGTTCTGGATATTGGGGCCAGAAACCCAAAGCAAAACAAGCCTTAGCTTTCTGGTAAAGGATGGGTATATAAACCCTCTTTGCCAGGCAGAGGCAGCGTGGCAGTGGTTAAGAGTGCGGCACCCATCTGTGGTGCTTCCTTCCCTCTTCAGTTATCTGGAAGGCCTCAGGCAAGGTGTTTAACCCCTTTGCTGTAAAATGAGATGGATGTGATCCGAACAGCGATGAGACAGTTCTGCCTGATGCGCTACACAGGCAGGTTGTAGTGAGAATCAAGCAAGTCGCAGTGAAAATAAGCTTCATCTAAGACCTGGCACAGAGGAAGCAGTTGGCAGAGGTTTCTAATCATTGCTGCTGTTGTTATTATAGGTGCTTCCAAAGGTGTATGGTGTTATACTGTGTGAGCGATTGCTTCTCCCTGCCCAATCCGTTATGATTACGGAGGGTCTGTCAGCCAAGTAGCAGTAGAAGCAGAGTGCTGAGGGCATGAGACTCGGAGGTCAAATGGTTTGGGCACCGTAGGCAAATCACAGCCTGAGCACCTGCCCATTCCTGCCAATAAAGTTTGATCGGAATTCACCATGCCCATTCATTTGCTATTATGGCTGCTTGCACGCTCCTAGTACACGCTCGGGTGGTTGCAATGGACTGTTGCCCTGGAGAGCCTGACACATTTATTATCTGGATCCTTAAAACATGTTTGCTGATTCCCACTCTTTACCTGAAGAGAGAGGTCTGGGTAGTCGAGGACCAGCTATTTGGTAAGGTCCTCAGCTAGCACCTGGCACCCAGAGGACCATGGATGAGAGCGGAGATGGGCTTTCCTGAGCAACTTCATTATTTGGCTTCAGCCTTACCCTGGAGTGACCAGTGCCTAGCTTAAGGACATCATGCATAACACCCATTCCATGCTTCTTGCAACCTTTTAAGTTCATTCAGCAGCAGTGGTATCAGAGGTACAGAGAGAGTGAGTTTCCAAGGTTCTAGAGGCAGTGAGCAGACCAAATTCAAGCCCTTCCTGGCTTCTGAGCCTGGCTCAGGGTGCCTCCTGTGACCACTGGTTGCACTTTCCCTTAGGAAGGGAACAGCCTGTGAGTTAGGAGCCAGTGGACAGCCTCTCATCATTGTGATCTCATGTGATGCTAAGTTGAGACGATCATTTCCCAGGAGTCCTTCATCAAGCTTCAAGTCTGTGCAAATCCCTGGTGTCTAGGGATGGGCAAGACTCTGTCCTACCCTACAGGGAGTTCTCCTTTATTAAGAAAAGCATAGTTCAGTGCAAATAAAAATGTACTGGGTGCTGTGGGAATGCAGGGGAATGGTGTGTCATATTAGGGGACCAAGAGTCTACACGGGCAGACTGGTCCTTGCCAGATTAGGAAAAAATTACCCTAAAGTTAGCTGCTCACTGTAACCTAGACTCCAGGATAATGAGATGAGGAAATTGTGTCTCACTTCCTGATACACGCAGGTGCGCTGTGCATGCTGGTAGACCTGAGCTTGCCATCTCCTCCTTTGGCAGTGGCTCTCAATCTCAGTGTGCCTCACACCCACATGGAGGGCTTCCAAAGGCACAGGCTCACCAATGTGAGATTCAGCAGGTCTAGATGGGACTTGGGAGCCCTCTCCCTTTCAAGTTCTGGGGGGACTCTGCTACTGCTGCACCATCAAGTCACTGGGAGAGCCTTGGCTTTAAAACAGCGCTTTCCGGTCTTTCTTTTTTTTAAATCTTTGACAATGGAACCCCCCTTTCATTCCCTGTTATGCCCACCTGTTGCTGTGCTATAGTTGTTTACTATTGTAAAAGAAATACATAAAAATAATAAAAATTCAACTGATGCATAAAGCACACACACACACACACACACACACACACACACACACACACACACACACACACGAGACAAGGCTATGTAGACCTGTCTGGTCTGGCATTCACTGTGTAACCCAGGCTAGCCTCAAGTTCCAAATTCTCCTGCCTTTGTCTCCCACCTGCAGAGACGTCAGGTGTGAGTCACCACATCTGGCCCAAAAAGTTAAAGCAATGAGAAAAGTTCTCTGTCTCTCTCTCTCTCTGTCTCTCTCTGTCTCTCTCTCTGTCTCTCTCTCTGTCTGTCTCTCTGTCTCTCTGTCTCTCTGTCTCTCTCTCTCTCTCTCTCTCTCTCTCTCTCTCTCTCTCTCTCGTCTCTGGAGTTTTCCTGGATACATTAATATTGTATACATGTGTCTTCTTTTATCTTTACTCACAGGTTGTATCAGCACACACATTAACTTTTCCACAGGCACCTAGGCATTCTATTATGTTAACCCGTCTTCGGCTTTGTGCTTTTGTGAACCTTAGTGCAGGGAATACCCTTGGTTTTATGTAACATCTCTGCACACATTTGTGAGCACGTAGACTATGAAGTACCAGAACAGAATCGCTGGGTCTCAGGGAGTATGTCTTACGATTCTGATGGTGTCACGTGGCTCAATGGACTAAGCTCACATAGTTTCTACCAGAAGTTATGAATGGGTCCAGCATACCGTTTTCATGCAAAATATTGCACAGAGGCTTCATCTACACCTCAGATAAAAGTGGGATCATTCTCAACCCCTCTACTCAGTCTCTTGTTTCTACCCCATGTGATTCTGGAAGCATTTCTGGACATTCCGCAGCTCTGAAGAATTGGGGGCAGAGGGTGCTACAGATCTGACACCTGTGAGAGAGAGAAGGGAGTGTGGATGTGAGGGTTAGACAAGTGGCCCAGGCCCAGCTGGGAAGGCCTAGCCTTCATTCCACGCATGTGGCCTGCAACAGCCAGCAGTAATGTTATAAAGAGTTCTAGGCAGGATTAACTTTCTGCCCCCAGTGACATGTGGAGCCTGGCACAGGGCGATGTCTGGCACATATCAACTGTCTGTTTAAATCATTAGTTAATGACTTCAAATGGCACAATCGGATCATGATGGGAAAGGCTGAGAAGCGGGTCAGAATTCATCCTGTCAGGGACCCAACAGCACAGACTGAGTTCCGCTGAGATGACCTTAGGCTGTGGGTAACATGTTTCCTGTCATCTGGCTCTCTTTCGCTTTAGTATATTTTGTTTCTAGGGAACCTGGCAGCATGGGTAGGACTGGATATTTTTCCTGAAAATTATTTCTATTTTGGGCAGCAGGAGCCAAGGGATTGGTTATGATTATCTGGACAGAATGGGGGAGGATGTCACAAAACCCCTAATAGTGCACAGATTTCTAAAAAACTCTTCCGTACAAATGGCCCGCCTGTAGACAGATGTTGCTAAGGAAGCAATTCTATTTATACCTCTTCTCCACAAGTCTGCCCCTCTCTTGCCATCTGAAGCCATGAAACTTTCTCCTTCTGTAGCAGACGAGACCGCCTCTTGCTCTGATAATGTGATGGAAAGCTCTGAGCTTTCCCTGGGGTTCCCCAAAGTCTGCCCAGCCCAGGTCAGGAAACTACTGGGAGGGAAGGCAGGCTGACTGTGGGGAGGCTCAAATCTGATGTGTGGGTCTCTGCTTGGCCCCCCCCTTTTACCCAGAGTTTGTTCCTGCCTCTGTTCTAAGGGTGTGACTGAGCACATCCAGTATGAAAGGTCCTGTGTTTGCCTTAGGGCAATGTGGAGGGCTAGGGTCAGGGCCTTCCCTCTGCAGCTGACAGACTAGGGAGGGAGGAAGGGAGGGAGCCCAGCCCCCTAATATAGTAAGTTCCCATCATGGCAGGGTCATGGAGCAAAGGAATGAGACACAGCGAGCATAAATAACAGTTCAGTTTAAACTGGGGGGGTCAGCAGGGCCTCTCTGGGAAAGTCACAGCGTGGCTGAGACTTAGAGGGCCTGGTCTGGCCTGGTACAAGGTGGCACGAGGAAGATTCTGAGCAGAGGAGCAGCCTTCCCAAAGCAGGATGAAAAACAGGCAAAGCCATTTAGAGACAATGTTCTGAGAGCTGCTGTTGCTCTGTGAGGTAGTTGGCGGCTCCCCCAGGATATCACTTTGTAACAGCCTTTCCCAGAGTTCCCTCCTCCCCTTATGCAGAAGGTTAAGATAAGTAGGTGCATGGAAACTTACCTTGAGGACAGAGCCCAGGAACTCGTGTTTTCTAATGAGTTGGGACCAGCCTGGCCAGTCCCTTGGACACAGGACACCAAGAAGCAGAGGCAGCCTCTCTGGAGCTCAGGAAAGATGTAATGACAACACAGAAGCCCCAGGAAGTCGCTGAGTTGTGACCCCACAGGAGGGAGACCCAAACTCTATTTTTATAACTCAAACAGGCATTTGAAGGGGATCTGTTGATTGGAGTCGTTCAAAGAAGCAGATCTTTATAGAGAACATGGGGTTGTGGGGTGCTGGTGGGCAGGAAGAGGGAGGCAAGCTTTTGTTCTCAGTGGTTTTGTTTAGTGTGCAGTTGTAAGAGAAACAGTAGATAGTGTAGAGAAGGATCACTCCAGAGTCAGCTTTCCTGGGTGACTCTCAGGGACTTTGGACAAGTTGTTTAATCCTCAAAGTTTCAGAGTTTGTTTTTTTCCCCCCATACTCAAGCTGTGGTTATTGGTAGTAGCAACTCCACAGGGTTTTTGCTAACCAGATGCAATAATTATATAGAAATGCACCAAGAACCATACTCAGCAGAGAGGAGTCATATTCTGTAGTCGTTGAGGGCCGCACCAGGGAGCAGTTGGTGGACTCAGAGCATTGTTTGGCTGCTGCCCAGACGAAGTGGTTTTGGGAGTGCGCAAGCTTTGGAGTGGGGATACTTTCTCCCCCTTAGTTATACCAAGATAAATAACAGAATCCTAGTTGTAAGACTGAGGCAAACGAGCCCCATGACTCCTGTCCTGGACTGAGTGATTGGCAGATGAAGGAGAGCTTGGTGTTCTCGTGGTTGCTTTCATGGGTTCTAAGCAAATGATGCAAGAGATGTCTCAAGGGAAGCCTTTTGCCACAGATTATTACTTTGGTAACAGAGAACATTTACTAGGTCTTACGGCCTGTGGGCATGCAATTTCCTGGACCACTGTACTGAATCACCACTCTATTTTAGGTAACAGCATGAAATCAGCCAGTTTGGAGAGAGAACAGCCCCATTCCCAGAGGGAAGATATTTATCACATCGTGGATGAAGATGAGACCTTTTCTGTGGACCTTGCCAACAGACCCCCTGTCCCAGTGCCCAGGCCAGAAACTGGTGCTCCTGGCCCTCACCCGCTGCCAGACAACGAGCCATACATTTCTAAAGGCAAGTGTGGCCAGAGATAGGGCTCAACGGGAACTTCCCAGGTCCCTTGCTTTCTGAACTGATTGTCTTTTCCTGGATGGTCTCCAGCCAGGGTCATAGGTCATAGGTCAGGACAAACTCTGGAGGTAGAGCAGGGGCAATTCAGTGCTGCCTTCCTGGAAGCATTCATGCACAATCATAAGGACAGAGGTAAATGAGAACCTAGTACATTTTTAATCTCTTAATTTGTTCTGACATCACTGTTAATCATTTTAATGGCTGGCACTTGTTGAAATCTACCAGGAACATCCTTTACAATAACCTTTCAGGTAAGGGCCATGATCCTCATTTTATGGATGGGAAATGGAGGCTCAAAAGGTCAGCCACTCCACAGCAGTACCAGGGCTTGGCCCCAGGGACCCTGGCTCCACAGCAGATGTTCTAGCTCCTACCTCAGGCTGTCTGCTTACCCATGTTAGTAAAAGTTGGAAAGAATTGAGTGTGACTTCTTCATTATTGTTCCTGGAACACCAGTTAGATACTGAAGTCATTGTTACTGCACTTCAGGACTTGATTATATTAACATGATTTTAAGTTCAGTCTGAGCAAAATTGCAAGCTCTGCACTTGCTCCATGAAAGGTATGACACAGGGATATCTTAAAGAGGGCAGGGAGCACCCAGCCAGAGCCTCGGGTAGCTGGGTTGGGGCTGCCAGATAAAATACAGGATGCCCAGTTAACTCTGAGCTGCACATAACTCTGAACTGCACATAACTCTGAATTGCACACATTTATTGGTTGTAGTATTAAGGCAACTCCATGTAGTTAAAAGGGAGGTTTATTTTGTGGGGTAACTTACAAGTGAAGGGATAGGTTACAGGGTCCAGGAAAGGTGTGGCACAGTCCAGCCGTGTTCTCTGGAGAACTCTGCTCGGTCTACCTCCAGTGTCCAGGATCCAGGAACCAAGAGAGCTGGCACATCCGGATCTCGGGTCTTCAGGGCTCCTGTCTCGGCCCTGCCTTGTAGGCGTGACAGTTACTGAAGCCTCAATGGGGGTAGTAGTTCCAGGTCAAAGCTGGAACAGCTACCCACTACACACATTTTTTAATGTGACTATGTTCCAAGTACTTGCCTTCTTTGGTTTTGATTTGGTTTGATTCAGCCCAGCAACCCTAAGCTGGGTTGCACCACAACTGTGGGAATTTCTGTGTCACCAAGATTTGCTATCTCCTTGGGCGGCATCTCCTTGGGTGTGTCCACCGGATATTGCCCACTCTCTAGCCCCCAGCACCCTCCCTCAGTGCACTGCTGCGTCTTTTCCTGAGGGCTTTCTCTGGCACGTGGTGCTCCCTTGCCCTCTTTCAGGGCAGACTGAAAACCCTGGGGAATTAGCATAGATGGCCACTGCTCGAGACGTGAATGATGAGAGTTGGCAAATGAATAAGTAGCCCAATGTGCTTGTCCCTCTTGTGGGAGAACTCCGAATTGCCCATTGTGCGTTGGTCGTGCTCTGGTGACTTATTGATAACTCACCATTGACTGTTTCATCCACTTCTTATCTCACTTCCGTCACCTCCTGTCATAGCTGCCTTTTCACTGATGTGACAAAATATTAGACACATGCAGCTTAGATAAGGAGAGCTTTGCTGTGGCTCACAGTTCAAGGGCAGTCCACCCTCGTGGGGGAGTTGTGCCAGCTGCAGCCGCCGCCGGCGTGCAAAGAAGCTGCCCGTACTGTGTCTGCAGACAGGAAACGGAGAGACAGGCTGCACCAGCTTGGCTCTGTTTTTCCTTTTTGTCCAGTCTGGGACACCAGCCCGTGGGATGGCGCTGCCTACATTCATGGTGGATTTTCCCGCCTTTGTTAAATCTCTCTGGAAATGCCCTCGTGGACACACCTAGAGCTGTGTTTCCATGGCGATTCTAAGTCCAGCCAGGTGGACAGTGAAGTGTGGCAACCACATTTCCCAGATAGAATGCTAGCGGTCAAATTGTCAGCTCAGGGTCAGCTTCTGAGCCTACAAACGTAGAGCGGTAATTCCTAAATGGGAGAAAAGTTGGCAACTTATTGCAGAGAAGCAGGGGAGATGGGGCAGGAGGTCACAAGGTGACAATAGGGGAAGTGGCTTGGAATATATTCATCTTTCACTTCTTGCTGCTCAGCATAGGACATGGGATAAGTCACTCCACCCATCTGGGCTTTAATTTCCTTACGCAGAAATGGTTATCATGCTAATATGTCATGACAAATGACAGTACTCTGTTACAACTGTGTTATGGGGGTCAGATGAAATACTACATGAGGAAGTACCTTGTTTCTGTTTGTTTATTCTTCTCTCATATAGTACATCCTGGCCACAGTTTCCATGCCCCTCCCCCCTTCCCCAGTCCTTCCCTGAGGAAGTACTTTTAAACTGAAAGACGCTGAACAGCCGTCACTTGCTAGCACGACATGGCTGTTCTGTTGTCGTCCATCTCAAAGCTTAGAGATGAATAATGACAATAAAAGCCAATGACGTATGCTTATGCGTGCCAGGCTGTATTTTAAGCACTTTCTATGTACTAGTCCTTATTTCCCATGACAACCCAATGGATTGTATGATCTTCATTCTACATATAAGAAACAGAAGCATGGAGAAAGTCAAGCTTCTTGTCCGAGATCACATGACACATAGGTGGCAGAGCAGGGGTTTTAACTGAGGGGGTCTCCTTCAGATCCCAGGGAGCTCTGAGATGACCTTGTCACCCTACCACCTACAGAGTGTTTCCCTTCCCAGTCACCTCTGTTGTCCTATGTCTGTGGCTCATGAGTGGCTTCATCTTAGTCCCTCTGGAGGGACTTGTTTTCCTTGTTCTACCAAGTAGAGTTCTGTTTTATAGTATGAGGACCTACCAGGTGGTAGGCTCCTCCTTTTGTTCTCCAGCTACAGGTCTTCAGAGATGCTTCTGTTTGGGGATCCTGGCATACATCGTTCTTCCCTCCCTTCCATTCCTTCTTCCCTCCCTCCTCTCCCTTCTTCCCTTCCTTGTGTGTAGTATGTACTGGTACATGTGTTTGTGTGGTTGCCTTTGGAGACTGGAATTTGATGCTGGGAAGCACTCCTCAATTGTTCTACCATATTTTTTTTTTGAAAGAGCATCTCTCACTGAATTTGGAGCTCACCAATTTGCTATAGGCCGACAAGCTCCAGGAATCTGCTTGTCTCCAGCTCCCCAGTGCTGGGATTATCCATGTGGGCACCATACCCAGAATGTATGTGGGTGCTGAGGATCTCTGCCCTGTACAGCAAGTACTTTACCATTTCTCCAGCTCTATAACCGTTTCCTTTTTCCTTCCCTTCCCTTCCCTTTCCTTTCCTTTCCTTTTCTCTTTCTTTCTTTCTTTCTTTCTTTTCTTTCTTCCTTTCTTCCTTCCTTCCTTCCTTCCTTTCTTTCTTTCTTTTTTTTTTTTTTGAGACAGTGTTTCTCTGTGTAGCCCTAGCTGTCCTGGTACTTGCTCTGTAGACCAGGCTGGCCTCGAACTCAGAGATCTGCCTGCCTCTGCCTCTCAAGTGCTGGGACGAAAGGCATGCATCACTACTGAACTGCTAACCCTTTTCTTTAACAATCTTAGACATGCTGCTGATGCCCACTGGCTGGCTTTGTCTCTAAGCTGAAGAACCTGTGTGTCTGCCCTGTCTTTTTTTACTCTCTGCTCTCTCTCGCTATTTTCTTCCAGAAATTTGTGTACAATGGTCATGACTAAATGTTTATTACATTTTTTTGCACACGGCTACTTTTTTATAAATGTATAAAATATATAAAATTTTGTGAATGTATGTCAGAGCCTCTGAGAAAGAAATGTCTTGCCTTCACTCAGAATATTCTTTCTTTCACAGTTTTTGCAGAAAAAAGTCAGGAACGGCTTGGGAATTTCTATGTTTCTTCAGAAAACATCAGAAAAGGTAAACCAGAGCTTGTCCTCAACTTCCCACATATGAACTGAACTTCTAGGAGTATTCCTGTACCAAGAACGGCCACATGTGGTAGCAGCACTGTGGCATTCACGTAGAGAGATCTAAGTGGTAGCCCAGGGAGATGTCTGAGGATCCCTTCCTGAAGGCAAAGGAAGCAGGGAGAGGCAGGGGTACTCTAGATTATTGTCCAAACTGACCCCACAGAGGCACTAATAGACAGGTGTCCATGTAGAACAGGGAATTGAGGCTGTTGCCAACAGTGCGGCAGTAGGCCCAGCACCAAGTTTTCACCCCTGGCCCAGCCCTCTTGAACTACCTGCCTTGTCTTTACCAGCTCCACTGTGCTTCAGTCAACTTTGACTAAAGTTACTTTCTCGTCTTTGGATAACAACTGGGATGTCCAATTTTCCCAAAGACCTTTTAAGGAAGTTTGAAAGGAACCGAGTACTCCCCATGACCCTTGACTGGTTTCCTTCTATTAAGCATAGGCATTCAGTATCACCCCACTTAAGACTGTTTAGAAAAGCAGCCCCAGCAGCGTCCAAGCATTCAGAAGCATTCCTGAAAGGCAGCAGTCACATGGGAGATCTGGAACATGCTACATGAACTGAGACATACGATGTCAAGTTGTCCTTACATGTCCCAATGCCCTCATCATCTCTGCAAGCAGTTCATTCCCCAAAGACCTGGAGTCGCAGCCTGGAGAGGGGCTGGCCGTCTTCCAGCCTCTAAAGTAGATAGCTGTCCTTCAATCATTATGAAATAGAGGTTGGCACAGAACAACCCAAGGTCAGCCCGCTGGAACTGAGCTCCTAATTTATACCAGTACCACTGGACCTGGGTGGCAATTCCTTTGGTATTTTGTGCCCATCCGTCCACAACCATTGTTCAGAAACAGGGCAGAGAGAAGCTCCCTGTCTGGACTCTTCCTGTATATTGTTCTGTTCTGTGAGTGGATTTATGTCTAAAGCACTGATTCTCAAATACAGAGCATTTTTCCCTCCCTTCACAGAGGAGAGTTAGCAATATTTGGGGACATTTCGAGTTGCTGCTCATTACCCCCCAAGGCACAGAACAAGCCCCCACAACGAAGAGTTGCCCACCCCAAAGTACCAGCAGTCTCTGGGTGGAGAAATACTGGGTTAGATGCCCTCACAGTCAAAGTTCAGTGTGCTCAGGGGGCTCCGCCCCTCCCTTTCACGTTATGGCTCCGTCTGCTTTACTCCAGGCTTCGAAACTATCAGCAACTTGCCCTTCCTCATTCCACACCCCCCCCCCCCCCCCCCCCCCCGCTCCCCATCTTGGTTCCAAATGTCATTGTTTCTTCTGGATGTGGCAGACAGCTCCCTGGAGCCTGCCTGTGCCCACCGTCATTACGGCCACCTCTCAGGTCTGCCTTTCCCAGCTGGGAGTTATCAAGCTCACTTCTGCCATTCTTTCCAGAGCCACCCGTGAGGCCGTGGAGGGACAGGCCCCCATCGAGTATCTACGACCCATTCGCTGGGATGAAAACACCAGGCCAGCGGCAGCTCATTACCCTGCAGGAGCAGGTGAAGCTAGGTATCGTCAACGTGGATGAGGCTGTGCTGCACTTCAAAGAGTGGCAACTCAACCAGAAGAGACGCTCCGAGTCCTTCCGCTTCCAGCAGGTAGCCAGCTCTGCCACTGTGGGGTTGTTTTACACACACACACACACACACACACACACACACACACACACACACACCCCTCAACCAGAAGAGATGCTCCGAGTCCTTCCGCTTCCAGCAGGTAGCCAGCTCTGCCACTGTGGGGTTGTCACACACACACACACACACACACACACACACACACACCCCTCAACCAGAAGAGACGCTCCGAGTCCTTCCGCTTCCAGCAGGTAGCCAGCTCTGCCACTGTGGGGTTGTCACACACACACACACACACACACACACACACACACACACACACACTCCCCCTGCCCTGCAGTGAAAGAGGCAGCTGCAGCTGCCGTGTATGTCACCATAACTGGATGGCTGGACCTGTGAACATTGTGAGTGTCCTTGTCAGTGGCTGTGCTTAGGAGTCTCCCCGACTGGAACTCCAGGCTAAAGCGTTAAGAGGCTGCAGGTCAGGAACAAATTTCCCTGTATCCCCAGCTCTGCCTCTGCCCTGCCGCGGTCTGTCCTCGGTCTTCCACCTCCGCTTGACAGCTCTGTTCCTCAGGGCCCCTTTTCCTCCTCAGAGCTGGTCATCAGTCTTTAGGACACGAAGAAAACTTGGAAAGATCCCAAGAAATATGATGAAATGAATGCTACAAGCTGCAGAGTCTAAACCTCCTGAGTTAAAGTCAATCTGTCTGTCTCTATCTATCTCTCTGTCTCTGCCTCTCTGTCTCTGCTTCTCTCTGTCTCTCATACACACACACACACACACACACACACACACACACACACACACGCTGCATTTTTCTAGGCATCTTATAAATACAATGGCACAGATCTGTAAAATGCCAAACACACTGTCCCAGGGACTGCCCTCTGGGAGGGCTCATATGAGAGGACTGGGGTTCACGGCAGAGTCTTGCTTTATCTGTATGGTTTGAAGATGGTTGTTTTGAGACAGAGTTTCACTACATAGTCTTGGCTGACTTGGAACTCACTATGTAGACCAGGCTGGTCTCAAACTTGCAAGGAACCACCTGCCTCTGCCTCTCAAGTGCTGAGATTACAAGCATGTACCACCATGCCCAGCTGGTGTGAGGATTTCTATGAGAAAATAAACAACTTCGCACACACACACACACATATATATTCATATATTCATATTAAAAATGAGGAAATCAGGCCCACGGGATTAAGGGACATATTCAAGGCCACTTTTCTAGTGAATGATAAGGTCTCTCCAGTGATGTAATACAGTCACCGGTCTCTCTGCATCTGACATGACAGGTACTGGGCTGTGGAGACATCTGACCCTGGGAGGGGAGCAGTGCCTTTTGGGGGAAGGCGTAGATGAGGTGGTGAGAATCAGGGGCGAGTCAGAAGGCAGCTGGGTTGAGCGCAGATAGTCACATATCAGGCACTGTGCTCCGGGTTGGCTGGACCAGTCTCTGTGGCTCCTCACAGTGCAAGTGTAAGGGAGATAGTATGGCCTCTGAAAGCAGGGGCTCACACTGGGGTCAGATGCAGACTCACAGGCTGGCTCTAGGCTCCATACTCCCTTCCCTGTACCTTCTGCCACACGTCCTTAACTCTGCCAGCTTGGTGTTTTTAACGTGAGAACCCTCTTTACCGGTTTCTCCCTCCCTAAAGGGTCTGAAGGGTGGTGGCATCCTGCAGCGTTGAACACAGGACTCCAGGCCCCTTTCATTCAGGAGTCCCAGAACCGCTGCCATCCTAAGCAAAGGCTACCCCTGGCCCAACACTGCTTTGTTTTTTCACTCTTCTCTAAGTCCTGTGACCATGTGTCACAGTAGTCACAAGCTATCTTTGGAGCTGGCAGCCCGAGTTACCTCCCTATTCTGTCACTTGCAGCTGGATGACAGGGACCTGCTGTGCCTCTGTTTCCCCACTTCTGAAACGTGAAGGGAACGGGGAGAGTGTGTATGTAGGAAAAGCCTTTCACATGCCTGGTGCAAAGTAAATGTCAGCTTTCTCCCTGTATCTGTATCCAAGTAGCTTCTTTCCTGCACACAGATTTGTTCAGAACTCCTGGATGCTTTTTGGGGTTCATATTCCTAATGGTAGGAAACCCCAGCCAACGGAAGCACATGTAAGTCTATGTCCTGACAGCCTCCCCTGTCCGGGCCTCGAACGTGTTGGCTGATCCTGGGACACTCCCCTTCACTTCCCTTTGCCTCTGTCTGTTTCTGTCTCCTTCATCCCTGCCCCTTGTGAGTGGGCACTGCCCAGGCTCTCTTTAGCACTTTCTTTGTACAGACAACATTTGCGTCTGGCTCCGGTTCCAATTGTAGCCATTAGCTAGGCATGTTCTCCTGAGGTGCACTCGACCTGAGCTTGTCCAGTGAAGGAGCTTACTTTCTGCTTATCTCTCAAGGCCCCAGACAGAGGTAACTGTACTCCCACTCATATGTAGTAGCTGGAGGTCTCACCCACTCCTGTTCTGGGGTGTGTCTTCTCTGTGTCTTTCCATGTCTCCCCCAGCCATGTCCCATTGTTGGCCCTTAGTACCTGCATCAGGCTAGCTACCTGGGCAGTAGATGGGTCTCCTTGCCTCCACCTCCAGATAATCAGAACTTCATCATGATGGCCATCTTATAACTTTCTTTGTTCCCCTAATGCCTTCTGGACAAGGTTCAGTGTCTTTAGCCCACAGCTGCAGACCAACCAGCTCTTCCAGTCAGGTTTCCTGTGGTTCCCTCACATCTACCTGCTACTCCAACCAGACTGTTTAGACATTTCCCCAGGGTACTGTGTGCTCAGATTCTTAACTTCCCTGGGATGCCTAGGCACTGTTGCTGTGGACTGACTTAAGATAGAAACAAATCTTGACCTTTGTGTATCCAATCAACACTTATTGAATGACTACAGTGGCCCAAGTGATTGAATTATAGAAAGGTACAAGACGTGGTCTTTGGAAAGTCCAATGTCCCTGAAGAGACAGGGTACATAAGTGCACACATATGCATATGCTGTATGCAAGGCAGTGTAGCCCAAGTGTGAGGTGGTTGATATGGACAGGACAAAGGCTACCTGGGGAAGGCTAGGTAACCTTGGAAGGTAACCTTGGCCCATGCCTGGGATAGATGTATGGAAACTAGAGTCCCTCAAGTTCAGAGGCCTAAGGAGAGAGCACAGTCAGAGGCAGGGATGCATTACAATCTGTGAACATGTCAGGGGTGGGGTTGCCTATGAGGCACACGTGGAGGAGGGCAGTGGGCCCCCAGGCTGAGAATGGGACTGGGCATCTGAAAGCACACTCTACTCTAGAAAAAAGGGCACGTTTCAGGCACAATGTATCAAAGACTTGAGTTTCTCTGGGGGCAATCTTGAAAGATGTGACTGTAGTGTGCTAGCCCCTGCACAGGGCATAAAATAAGAACGGAATTCCAATGTCCAAAGGCATCACTCTGCTGGGTACTTAAACAACAAACAAATTATTTTCCAGGAAAATCTTAAAAGACTAAGAGACAGCATCACCCGAAGACAGAGAGAGAAGCAAAAGTCCGGAAAGCATGCAGGTAGGTGGCCTCTCAGTGTGCTGCATCGCCAGTGGGTGGCTGTTGCTGCCACCCTTGACTGTCCCTTCTGCTGTAGCCTGAGTGGATAGACTGCTTGCCCATCTCCTGTTTGCACATCCGAGTCCTTCACTAGATGGGGAGAGCCATTGAGATAATGGTTGTGTTTCGTCCCTTCTGTAAGTGCTGCAGTACTGGGAAAGGCATGCCCAGCCAATGAGGGAATGAATGGGTAGCACCCCCTCCTACCCGAAGTGGATGGTTATACTTTCTCTCTTGGCTCCAATCTTGGCAATCAGATTCTGGTTCCAAGGTGCAGCCTAAGTTTGGCTGTTTCTCCTGTGGCATGGCTGTAACCAAACTTCCACCATCTCTTGGTGAAACTAATACCTTAGCTTCTGCACTCATCTCCACCCTTGTCCATTCTCACCCCTCTACAGTTCATCCTCCAACGTAAAGCCAGTGTCCTTTGTAAATAAAGTATCGTAGGGCTGGGTGCAACGGCAAATTTCTTTAATCCTGGGGCTTATGAAGCAGACACAGATCTCTGTGAGTTTGAGGCCAGCTTGTCTGCACAATGAGACCCTATCACAAAAAATAATTAATTAATTATTAATTTTTTAAAATAACAAACCACTAGGGGCTAGAAGGATTGCCCAGAGGTTAAGAGTTTGTGTTGCTTTTTTTTTTTTTTTTTTTTTTTTTTTTTAAACACCTAGGTTTGGTCTCCAGCATCTATATTGAGTAGTTCACAAACCACGTTTAACTCCAACTCCAAGGAATCTACTGCCCTCTTCTGGCCTCTGTGGGAAACTGCACTCATGTACACATTAACCCTCACACACAGACACATAATTAAAAACAACAGTAATAATGCCAAAAATAAAATATCAGAGTGTTCCATCCTCTGCTCTAAGCACTCCAGGGCCTCCTGTCCCACTCAGAGGAAAGACAGACTCTCTGCTGTAGCCTCCAAGGCTCCACATTATGTGATCTCCGGACTCATTCTCCATGAGCTCCAGACCCAGGCCTGAGCATTAACAACTCCTTCATGGTGCTCTGACAAGCAAGCACAGGTCTCCCTTAGGGTCTTTGCACTTGCCGCTTTCCTCCACATCTCTACCTGCTGCCTCCTTTCATCCACCAAAGATGAGCCCCTGCACCCTGCTTCCTGCTCTCCCGTTCTCCCTGTTCTCCTGGAGCATGGACCAGGATTTCCTTAGGCTTCTGGTCATGGACCAGCATCTCTCCGCTCTCTTACCATAAGCTCCGTGAGGGCAGGAACACACATGTTTTGTGCCCTGCTCACTCCTCAGTCTGCAGCACCGCCCGGATGGAGATCTGGAAGTCTGTGCTGGGGTGAGGTTTCAGCCAAATGTCTGCTGACACCAGTCACTCCACACAGCCACCAAGTATCAGCACCCAGCTCAAGAAGAAAGCCAGGGTCCACCGAGTGCGGTCTCCTAGTTTATGACTCAGTTGTCTTTTTCCTTATGCAGGTGTGGTTTTCCCATGATGCCTAGCACAGTGTTTTTCCAAAAGTAGTTGGCTTAGAGAATACTAATGATTTTGACTACATAAGGAAGAGGGGTCAGGGAGGTCATTTCTGGCATTTCTTTTTGAGTGTCTAGATTTTAAATGTATCCCCCACCCCCACTCCAGGCTCAACATGTCTGCCTTGCTGGTAGAGAGGAGGAGAGGGCTGACATGGTGGAAAGTCAGGCTTGAGATCTGCAGTCACCTGGGCTCGGAAAACAGGGCTCTGGGTGGGAAAGGACTGCAGTGCTTTATAAAATAGAGCGTTGCATGCAAAGACAGAAGCTCCAATGGAGTGGACTCTGGTCAAGCTTTTAAGCCAGGCCATACTGGCCTGTGATTTGCCGGTGACTCCAGTGTCTGAAGGCCAGGAGGGTACAGCCGTAGACTCTCATGCACTCAGGGGTCAGTGGCCTGGCTCAAGAACTGAGACTTCTGGGCCTCTCTGTAGCTCTCCCCTGCCCGGGCTCCATCTGGTGTCACTGGACATTGGAAACCAGGTCTGCACCCACCCACGCTGAGAGCAGAGGGGTACAGACATGGTCTTGGGGCAAGCAAGTTTGGGTTGGATTTCTGCACAGTGCTAACTGCTTTGGAGATATTGGCAAAACCCTTCACCTCCCTGAGCCTTGGTCTTCACCTGCACGATGGAAAGTTAGCAGGGCTGTTGCAATGGGCAAGGATGGCGCAGGCCCGGCCCGTGGAAGAACTCCAAAAATCACACTTTCCTGTGAATCCACAGAGGCCATACATATGGGCTGGTGTCCTCCAAAACAGAACCTTCTAGAGTAAGTGCTCTGGACTGGGACTTGTCCAACCCAAAGCTCATAAGTTTTGAAATATTTTACTGAATTCAGTCTGAGCACTGTGGCACATACCTATAATCCCAGTGCTTGGAAGTTTAAATCAGAAAGATCACAAGTTCTAGACCAGCCTGGGCTACAATGCAGGACCCCACAAAGTTCACCCA
This sequence comes from Peromyscus eremicus, assembly GCF_949786415.1. Lineage (NCBI taxonomy): Eukaryota > Metazoa > Chordata > Mammalia > Rodentia > Cricetidae > Peromyscus > Peromyscus eremicus. The sequence goes on from NC_081416.1 coordinate 21,157,339, forward strand.
AGGCTTATTGGGGTCTAAATAATGGCTTCCACCCACTAATACTTGTAGTTTAAATCAGAATGATCCATGTGTGGAGAAGCATGGCCAGCTTCTTCTCCCATTTCCAAATCTTCTGACATGGAATTTTGCTTTGGGGAAGGGTAATAATTTTTACTATTTCTATGCCAGTGACTATAATTAGTACCATTACTATGAAAAGATTAAACTATGTATCTTTGGACACTGTGTTTGTTAACTTTCCATTACTGTAAAAAATTACTGAGCTAATCAAGTTATAAATAAAGAAAAGACCTGGGGCCGTCAAGATGACTCTGTGGGTAGAAGGCTCTTATTGCTAAGTCTGGTGACCCAAGTTCGATCCTCAGGACCCACACGATGGGAGGAGAGAACTAATTCTCCTGGGTTGTCATCTGAATTTCTACCCTCTGCCCCCATAAAGAGTTTTTTGTTTGTTTGTTTGTTTTGGGTTTTTTTTTTTTTTTTGGCTTTTGAGACAGATTTTCTCTGTGTAGCCTTGGCTGTCCTAGAACTCTCTTTCTGTAGACCAGGCTAGTCTCAAATTCAGAGATCTGCCTGCCTCTGCCCCCAAAAGGCACGTACCACCACTGCCCAGCAAATGTATTTTTTTTTTAAGAAAAGAAAAACAGGTTTATTTTGGCCTACAGTTTTATAGTTTTGAGTCTATGATCGGTTGCCCTGTTCTGTCATAGCCTGGGATGAGGTTGCACATGCAGAGAGCATGGTAACACAAAATTGTCTCCCAGCTGGGAAAGGAAACAGCAGGGGGAACGGGCTGGGGTCTCACTGACCCCTTCCAGGGCGACCTCCTATAATCTAAAGACCTCTCCTTGGCTCTCCCTTTTAAAGCTTCCACCACCTCACAGTAGCACCGTGGTGGGACCAGTCCCTTAGCACATGAGCCTTTAGGGGACATTCCAGGTCCAGCTCAAAGAGCCACAGAGGAATGGCTCAGGATGGCAAGCAGTCCGTCTTGGGAGATTGTACTACCTATCAACCCAAGGGTAGCCTTGCTTTTCATTTTTATTGGGATAAAATATAAATAGCAAAGACGGAGAGGTGGCTCAGGGGTTAAGAACACTTGCTGTTCTTGCACAGGACCCAGGTGGTTTCCAGAACTTATGATCGCTTACAATTATTTGTAACTCCAGTTCTAGAAGATCTGGCGCCTTGTTCTGGCCAGGGACACCAGGCACTGGGTAGTAGGAAGTTGGACCCTGTCCTTCGGCATGAGGCAGAAGCTATCAGAGCAGCTGCCAAAGAGAAGGCGCCATTTTTGTTGGGTAGATATGACTTACTGACCTCTGTAAACGTCTACTATGGATTTACATATTGGCTTGCAATGCCCGAGTCTGTGGGTTTTCCCACTGTACTCCTTAGGGGCCTCGGGGCCTCTCTGTGTGTGCTTGTGGGGCCAGGGTAAGAACTGGCTGGGGTTGGAAGAGAAGAAGTAGATTAGGATCCCCAGGGTGGAGGTCAGTTACTCTGCCTTGACCATCCCAGCTCCTTTTGAAAACCTGTCCTCAGTGTTGAGCTTCTGTCGCCACTGGAGGAAATAACTCTGTTGAAAACTATTGGCATTCATCTCACTGACCGACAAAAACTTCGGGGTTAATGAGTGGCATGTCCGTCTGTGAGACCTTTTCGAAGAACGGAACTTACTCTAAACCCAGAGTTTCAAATACGGAAACTTTAGTTGCTTTAGAAAATAACTATCATTTTTCTTTAATTGGGGTTGGAACACCAAGGACCTAGGATCCTTGAAAATGGGTCCTCCATTCCTAGTCTTCGGCCTCAGGGAGTAGCTTTGTTCTTTGTAGTACATGCAGTCGATGGCACAGGAAATCAGCTGTAAACGTGGAACTTGGTGGATGCTGTGGCCCCACGGGAAGATAGTCAATATTTGTGTTCTGGGTATGTCCTGGGAGGCAGAGCCAGCCAGCCGAGGCCCAGGAAACCTGGATTCGGCTCCTCACGTTATTGCTGAATCACTTCTGTATCTGAGACCATTCCATTACCCAGTGTGTGACTCAGTTTCCTCATAGGATGATAATCACCTACTGAATGGAAAAGTCCCAAAGCACAAACGGAAGTAATAATGCAGATGAATGCACTTCAGGAAAGCTATGGGTATAATCATGAAAATTGATCCTGACAGTGTTTCTTCAGGCAAAGAGCGGGGGTGTTTTAAAAACATTTAGCCTGGCCCTGCATTTTCGAACCTTTGACTTCTGGTCTTTTTCTTCCTATGTGTTTTACTTTCCTTCTCTATAGAACTGGTTGAGGGTGGTAAAAAATGCCACCTCAAAGTTAATTAGTCAGACTTAAAGTGACTTTTTTTGAAGGTAAATAAAAGCTGAGAAGGGAAGAAAGAAATGCTATATCCACATGGGCTGTGAGACTCCCCGTTCACCCCATGAAAGCCTGCCTTGGCCATGCTCTGTGCTCAGGGCAGTGAGAATGGGAAGGGCTTATTCTGCAGTGTAACCAAAGAGCCTGGGCCCGAAAAACACGCCCTACTCCATGAAGGAGCTGGCTATCAGTAGGCCCCTGGCCTACCCCTGGAACCAGTTTCTCTAGAATGAGGAAGGCTGGGGCCTATCAAAGCCAGTAATCCACATTTCAGGTGTTCTTTTGCAGGCTGTTCTCTGTGTCCGGTCCCCCCTGCCCTCACACTGCTCTTTCCTACTGTTCTAGTTTACTCATTAGCTTTCTTGGCGGGTCTCTGGCTTTGGCACGAGGAGTCACCTCTGACTTTCCTACCACACTCATTCCGTGGAAGAACAGAGTGAAGAGAGGCAGTACCCGGAAGCGAGCACATGGTCCCAAGGCAGCCTCCTCTTTCACCCCTGCTCCCATGGCTTCCCTTCCGACCTGCCTCACACCCCCCTGGGGAGAAAGCTGATGATACACCAGGCATTTCATTCTGCTCACTAGCGTGAGGTATTTATGCTTCCAGGACCCTGGGGTAGACATCTCAAGAGGGCTAAAGACAAACCACTGGCAGTGCCCAGCCTTGAAGGGGTCAGGTCAACCCTAGCATGTGCCTTTACCATGAATCAGCCTCAGAAGTCACAGTCTTTCTAAGCATGGAGGACTTTGGTCACATACTCTCTGGGCCACCGCTGTCAGGGTAGGTTGCCCATCCCATACCCCTCAGCTGTCAGCCAAAACAAATTCAGGGAGCAAGAGGCTCTTGACCGTAGGAGTGGGGAAGGGCCTGGACTCCAGAGCCAGGGTCCACATCTCAGTTTGGTCCTTCCAGCTGTGCACTAGGGAGGCAGCTTCACTCTTCTGTGCCTTCATTTCTTCTGGGAGTGATAGTAACAGTGCAGGTTTCTTGGGTTTTATGAGGATTTAATCAACTAAAAACATGGGAACTCTTCGAATGAGCTGGTGTATGGGGTTGTTTATTACCATCAGTGGCGTTCATGATTCCCTCCTTAGACAGGGGTCTAATTGAGAGAGGTTGGCTGCATAGCACCTGAGCGGTGGGGCTGGGAGCCCAAGCCTGACCTAAGTGCATCCCCTTTCTGCTCTCCGAAGTGGAAGAACTCTTCTGCCTATTCCTCATGCTCTGCCATCCCTTCCCTCTGCTGGGCCACACTGGATTCTGTGGCTTTTCAGTGCTGAAGTAGGATAAGACTCCAGGGTCTCCCCTCTCTCCTTCAGGCCCAGGCCCAGCAGGCAGGTGAACAGTGAGCATGAGAGACATTTAGCAATGACAGCCAGCCTGAATCTCCTTCTCTCTTCTGGTTCCAGATCTGGAGATCACAGTGCCAATCCGGCATTCACAGCCCCTGCCTGGAAAAGTGGAGTTTGGAGTGTATGAGAGCGGCCCCAGGAAGAGCGTGTTTCCCCTCAGGACGGAGCTGAGACGTGGAGACTGGAAAACAGACAGCATGTCCAGTACAGCAAGTGAGCAGCAAGCTAGAGGCATCCTCAGGACCGTGCTCCAGCTGGCGCTTGCAGGCTTTGACAAACACTTGTCTGTCTGTCTGTCTGTCTGTCTGTTTGTTTCAAGACAGGGTTTCTCTATGTACCTTTTAGCTGTCCTGGAACTCACTCTGTAGACCAGGCTGGCTTTGAACTCACAGAGATCCTTCTGCCTCTGCTTCCCGAGTCCTGGGATTAAAGGTGTACGCCACCACGGCCCGGCTTGGCAAACACTTCAGGAGCCCAAGATCTCAACTGAGACCTGATTTGGTTTTGACAGGTGTGAAGTATGTAGACGTGTTGGCCTGTGGCATTTGCCCAATGGTGTGATAATTCTTAGAGTACTTTCTTTTTATAGATAGTGGAACCTACTGGTTGTCAGCAGAGGTGCAGAGACGCAGCCCAGCCCTGCTCCTCATGTCCCTTACTTTTCCATCTTTCTCTCTTGCCTTATAATAATTCTTAACATTGACTGGGCATTTACCGAAAGTGAATTGTCTTCATCGATCATTTAATGACCACAAAACCTCTACAGTGTAAATTCATGACCTCTTTTTGCTGAGGAGGAAGTGTTCAGGCTTAGTGCCTTGTCCCAGGTTGTATAGAGTAGAGCTGAAGGGGGCTGGGATTTGAACTCGGTCTGGAGCCAAGCCACAACTCTTCACCGCTGTTCCTGCTTCTTCCCCAGCTGTGCTAAGGGGAGGCCAAGGGCATCTCATCAGAGCTGTAGACAACAATAGACTCAAATTTGAGAAGTCCAACTTCTGCATGGGTGGTTCAGCATCTAATTAGGATGCATCTTTGTTTTGGTGAGGAAGCATGAATGGGCGTCTGATTGTGACAGACAAGACCTGGTGTGCAGGCTGCAGGGCACGGGACTCTGTTTCTGTATCCTGGGCTGCATTTGCTGACATGCTGGCTTCACGTGCACCATCCATTGAATATCTTGTCTGCTCTGTACTTCACTGTTATCAAAACAATTGAAAAAGTGATGAAAGGTGAGAGAAGATTTCAGGACTCAGATCTCCTTAGAAGTCAGGCAGAGAATCCACAAATGAATGTGGGTTAACAGACTATCCAAACCACTTGTGATCTTTTTTTACACCACAGCCTCCTTGAGAATTCACTGTGTGTTCTGGATCTGTTTCCCAGAAAAACCTGTCTGTCTGGACCCCTCCACATACAAATTACATACATGCACACATGCCCACAAACACCTATACATGCACACATGCACAATTTTTCTCACCCAAGGACACAGGTCAAGAATCCTCACTATATATATATATTTTTTTTTTCCCAGAGAGGGAAATTCTTTTGCTAAAGGTTAAACAGCCAGGTGACAGAAAAATCCAGCTTGTCTCCTTTACCTAATAATCCTCACACCTTGACCCGTGGAAACACATCCAAAGCCTGTCATGTGACTACATGGGAATGTAGACTGGACAAGAAGAACATTTCCCCACACATGATGGGGCCAGTAATGTATGTCTAAAGATTGCCTGTGCCAAAGGCAACTTGAGAATCCCATCAATTCTGATATTAGAAGCCAGAGAGAATTCCCAGGGATCACAGGCTGCAGAAGAAACTAGAGGCACAGGAGAGAGAAGAGACATGCCAGAACCTTCTCTTGTGGGGGCTCTGCTCCCCATGGCAAAAGGGAGCCATAGTCGGGAAATCTTAAATCTTAAATATGAAATGCTAGGTTTTGTTTGTTTGTTTGGTTGGTTTGTTTTGGTTTTTTGTTTTGGTGTGAGGTGCTGTGATTGGAAAGTTGTTTTCTGTGTGTTTCACTTTGGGATAGCCTGCAGTGAGGACAGGGTGGACCAAGTGAGTTGTTGCCCAGAAGTGGCTAGCTTGTGGGGCTAGGAAGTGCTAGTTAATGCCAGACCATGGGCATACACCCTCCTTTGTGGCTACGGATCAGGGCTGGTTCTTTGGGGTAGTTTCTACTGTGTAACAACCCTGACAAACTTAGCTGCTTGAAAGACAACCATTAATTTACGCCCAATCCCACAGCCTGGGCACAACTCCAGAAGGAACAGCTTGTGTCTTCTGTTAGTAAATTGCAAAAACTCTGGGCTTGGCGTTCCAGGTTTCAGCACCAAAATGTTAGTAAGTTGCACGTTTTGCAACTCTGTGGGTTTGGTGTCCTGGGTTTTGGCACCAAAATGTTAGTAAACTGATGGCTGAAACTGCAAGGAGACAGTTCAGCCTGGGAGGGCGAGGTATCCTGAACACCCAGAACTGCTTAGAACAACAGCTCTACCCTGAAGGTGTCCCGGACACCTGGAGCTGTGTAGCACAGCTGTGATGGCTGAAATTGCAAGGAGACAGTTCAGCCCTGGAGGGCGAGGTATCCTGGACTGTTTAGCACAACTCTGACAGCTGGGACTGCAAAGAAACATCCCAACCCTGGAAAGGAAATTTTTCTGACTTCTCAGGAGAGTCAGGCCTGGAACTACTTCAGCAAGGAAGGGTATCCTGACTCTTTGGGAAGGTCAGGATATACCTGGTGTGATGGGGGATGTTCTCCCCACAGGACACAGCAATCCTGCTCCTCCCCTGGAGAGCCACAATCTCCAGCTCAGTGTTACCAGCTCTCTCTTGCTCAGTCCACTAGGGGATGTCCCAGCAAGGTTCTTCTGTGCACCAGTGAATGAAGGTCTTCACCCAAAACTCTTTTGAGAAAGAGGTTTATTTGGGAAGGGGGAGTCCAGGAGAGTGGCTGCCTCTACCAGGGTGGAGAGAACAGCTCCCTTTTTAACTGACTAGGCAGGGCAGTTTTTACAGGAAGTCTAGTGGGTGGAGTCAACTCCGGGCCCAGGGTTCTACTATCCTGCTCTGTGATTGGTTGGTTTCACAAGTCAGTTGGGCAGGGGCAGACGTGGCTCTGATCTGAGCTAAACTGTGTTTCTCTCATTGGCCTTATCTGAGCCATCCTTCCCTAATTCTGGGCTCCAGGGTCAGGGTGGGTTTCTTTAGCCAGCCCCTTTTCCCTACACCTTCTCCACGTTCAGTGAGCAAGAGTCACCTGGATGACTGTGATCAGCTGGGGCATGCAGAGTGGCCTCAAATTTCCCAAGGCCTTACTCCACACGACCTTTAACTCAGTAGCCTGAACTTCTTACACAGCAAGGGAGTCTGGGAAGAGAGGTCAAGCCCATTGTACAAGAGCCTGTCAAGCTCTGGCTTTTGTCACATGTGCTAATGTTCTATTGGTTAAAGCAGGTTGTGTGGCTGAGTCTGGAGTAAGAGTGGAGGGCACACAAAGGCATGGGCACTGGTGGGGGTGATGTTCACTGTGTGTGTGTGTGGGGGTGTCACTAGAGATTAGTGTACTGCCTTAAAAGTAAAGACGACGAGGATGCCAGCTTCTATCAGACGGTCGCTCTTTGCCAGCCCCATGATGAGCATATCCCTGGGTGACCTAGTTCATCCAAGACAGCAAAGCTTGTAGTTTCTAGATAGCAGTTAGGAGCTAGAAAACATGCCTTGAGTCTTCCGGCAACTGAGCAGAGGATCTGGGAGTCGTATCCAGATTTGACCTTGCTATTACCCAGGGCAAGCACCATCTTCCAAATAGAGCTAGTTCATTAGTAGGGAGGGAGAATGGGGGAAGCCAGACTCGGAGCCACCAGCTGCCCTTTACCCTGGAGTCACACCCTGTGGGCACCACTATTTTTATTATGACACAGCTGTCATCTCTTGGGAACCACAGAAAGGCAATTGCAGGTTAAACCTGGTTATAACTAAGTAATTAAGACCCAGTAATTAGTGATATGTTTAAGAGAACAAAAGCTTGATTGTGGAACACAGTTGACCTTCTTGTAGATTATCTGGCCCAAGGGTTATATGGCCATTTTTCCCCTCTCTCTTATATACTCACTGGAGACAGAAAGATAAAAAGAACCAGATCCTGTCTGTTGAGGCTTGTAATGGAGGAAAGTACAAAAATAGCATGAGTTAGATGCTAGTCTGAGCCTTCTTCCCTGACGACAGAGATGCGGCACTGTCTCCCTCCCCCTGCCATGAGAGCAGAGTATGGGGCCAAGACCAGAGAGTGCTACCAACCGTGTAGCCTAGGGAACTACGGGTCAGTCATGAGCCCAGAGGGGAGATACTATCAGGGGGCTGAGGTTTAGAGGCAAACATTGTGGTTACAGGTTTAGAAATGCCAAGGGAAGGCATAGTGGGAGCTGATGAATGTGAATTTCCGGTCATGGAACCGGTGCCTATGACGGCTTTTACTTTTTGCTGATGGAGAATCTTCAGGACACTGTGGGGTTCACTGTGGAGACTGTGAGAGATAGTAAATGATGACACTTGAAAGCTCAGTCACGGGGCCTGGGGACCCGGAAGCTCAGGCACAGGGCATGGGGACCCGGAAGCTCAGGCACGGGGCATGGGGACCCAGAAGCTCGGGCACGGGGCATGGGGACCCAGAAGCTCACAGATTGTTTCTAGTTGGGGAATCTAGAGAGTTTTGATAGCATTTGTTCCAAGCATGGGTTCTGAGGAGGTTTGAGCTTTGGGGGCAGCAGTTGGCTGGAGGAGAGGAAGAAAGGACATTTTGGTGGGTGAGCAGGGTTATGAGTGTAAATTGAATAGAAAGTGGCTGGGTCAAGTGTTCCTAAAGAACAAACCAAATCCCCTGGGTTAGAGAAATATTTTGACAGATTTAAAAATCTGCGTTGAGGGCTGGAGAGATGGATCAGGGATGTTGAGCACTTGATGGTTCAATTCCCAGCACCTACATGGTAGTTCCTAGTCATCTGTAACTCCAGTTCCAGGAGACCTGATCCCCTCTTCTGACCCTGAGAGCACCAGGCACACATGTGGTATATATATATATATATATATATATATATATATATATATATATATATATGACAAAACACTCACACATAAAATAAAATGAATAAATCTAATGAAATGCTTTTAAATCTGGGGCTGGAAAGATGACTCTTCAGTTGATAGCACTTGCTACTTCTGGAGAGGACCCAGGTTCAGTTCGTAGCACCCATATGACAGTTCACAGCCGTCTATAACTTAATTTTCAGGGGCTCTGACACCATCTTCTAGCCTCTGTGGACAACAGGCATGCACATGATGCACAGACATGCAAGCAGACAAACACACTCATAAAATAAAAATAAATATTTTTAAGAAAATTTGCCTCCAATAACACACACTTGTAAGCTCAGCATCTGGGAAACAGAAACAGAAGGATGGGCCACAAGTTCAGGGCCAGCCTTGTCTACATACACAGCAAGCTCCATGCCAGCCACGGCTAGGCAACGAGACTCTACCTCAAAACACAGACTTAAATCCTAAAACTCATCTTCTTAGTTCTACCTGATTTTACACTGACTATCACACTGAATAACACACATTTCCAGAGAGTTCTATGGGCTAGTGCTATTTTAATAATACAGGTAATAAATTCCTAACTGAAAAGGTTTTCACACAGAATTCCTACTGCGAGGGTAAATTATACGTTTGAGTTTGCACTGTGTATTTCTGTTTTTGTAGTTCTGGGGATTGGACCCAGGACCTTGTGCATGCTAGCAAAAGCTTTACCGCTGAGCCACACCCACAGCCATGCCTTTTGTCTGGTGTTGGCATGTAATCTCTTATTCGAAGGTGCACCTGTGTCCTGCATACACCCCCATCCTGTAATTCTTAATTAAGCAGCAAGACCATGGTAACAAAACCAGCTTGCAGCTTTAGAGCAACTGAGACCCTGAGTACCTCTGCTTCTGTGTCTGTCAGATCAAAGCTCTAATATCAAATAGGATTTTCAAAGGGATTAAACGGCAGTCATGCTCTGGAAAGCACTCCGCGTGCGGTAAGTCCTGGGTAAATGGTAGCTATTAAGCCCAAAGTGGTCATCAGAAAGCAAACCATTCTGTGTGATGCTGACAGAAAAACTGAACTCTAATGAAACGGCTTAAGGTGGTTACACTTTGCAGCCTCTTGTCTTCGTGATTTGTGTACTGTTTCTATCGCTATAAATAACTTAGGGCTGCAGCTCCGCATCTCGTTTTCTCCTGAGAGAATCCACAGTCCCGCTGATGTTGTTTCTGCTCTTTAGGCAGTGCGAGTAACCGATCGAGCACACGGAGCCTCCTCAGCGTGAGCAGTGGGATGGAGGGTGACAATGAGGTGAGAGTCTGGACTTCCACTCTGTCTGTCTGGTCTCAGGGGTCATTTGATCACAAGAGAGAGGAATCCATGGGGGAAGGAAGCCACACACCAAAGGTCACACGTTGCAGGATGCTGTTCATATGAAATAACGTAGACTGGGAAAATCCAGAGGGACAGAGTGAGGGTTGGTGGCCAGCAGGGATGGAGGGTGGAGGGAATGGAAAGAACTGCTTAATGAGTTTGGGGTTTTCCTTGCAGGTGAGGATAATGTTTTGAGACTAGATAGAGGTGGTGGCTGCATAAAACTATGAATGTGCCAAAGCCATTTTACTTTGTAATGGTTGACCTATGGCTATATGGATTTTGCTTCAGTATAAAGGAAGGAAAGTGAGGAAGGGGGGAGCATGGATAGAGATAGATAAATCTACCCAGACTACTGAAATCATAAGTGGGTGTCTGCAGGAAGGAGCTGTGGGAGAGCTGGGGGGTTCCTGGGGCAGAATCCTGCTGGGCCTAGATCAGGAGCCTGTGTCATGCTGTATGGAGCCATGGGATTGTCTTGTATGTCCCGGGTCCAGGGTATTTGGTCTCCGATTTCACCCCTCTCTGTACACTGGCCTTTCCTGCATTTCTGCATGGATGGTGGCACGGTCTCCAGACAGCGAGGAGTCTCCTGAGCCGAGAGGTTCAGCGGCTCTAGGGGAAGGCCACATTTCAAGTTGACCCATTGGTGTCAGTGTCTGTCTTGACCTGCTGACCAGTGGCTGGTTTGAGCCCAAGGGGTCATGTGAGTCACCACTAACCCTAAAGACTCGGGAGAATGGGTCTTAGGGAGGGCACTCCTGTAAACTTGCAGGCGGTATTAGCAGACAGCAGACCACACTTGAAGAAGCAAGGATTTTGAGTTTAGGCAATTTGTGACAATCTGGGTAAAGCTATGTTCCTAGACTACACCAGAAGGATGCAGAAAACTACCATTGGCACTGGGTTGGCTCCCAGTTTGGGAACAGCCTAACGATGGTGAGGGCTGTCCCTTGGTGCCCAGCTATGGATGTTCATGTGTTTTCTGTGATAGCCACCTTTGTTTCTCATCTTGCACGCTATAGGATAATGAAGTCCCTGAAATCACTCGCAGTCGTAGCCCAGGTCCTACCCAAGTGGACGGAGCACCAGTTGTGACCGGAACACCGGTTGTGACCCTTGAGAGGCCCCCCAGGGTGCCTCCTCGAGCTGCTTCACAGAGGTAACACTGAAGTAGATGTGAACTTTTCTTCTCACTCTCTTAACTGTAAAGGCGAAGAGGATTTAGGACCATCTAAACCAAAGAACGAGGACAGAGCTAATGGAAATACCTGTAGTTGACATACTTCACCATGGTCTCTTCAGTAAAAAGTGATACTTTATTCTGTTGCAAATATCAATACATCATAACTTTTTGTTTGCTTCTTTTGCCATTGATTTTAAAGAAGGATTTATTTTACTTATTTATTTATTTTGGTTTTTTTAGAGACAGGGTTTCTCTGTGTAGCTTTGGAGCCTGTCCTGGAACTTACTCTGTAGACCAGGCTGGCCTTGAACTCACAGAGATCTGCCTGCATCTGGGATTAAAGACGTGCTCCACCACTTATTTATATATTTTTAAATCAGGTGTAGGTATGTGTATCTGCATGTGTGTATGTGCACATGGACTCAAGAGAGGTCAGAAACACTGGATCTCCCGGAGCTAGAGTTACAGAGAGTTGTGAACCACGTAATGTGGGTACTGTGAACCAAACACAGATCCTCTGGAAGAGCAACAACTGTTTTTATCTGCTGAATCATCTCTCCAGCACCCTGCTCTTGATTTTTTTAAGACAGGGCCTCACTATGTAACCCAGGCTAGTTTCCAACTCTCAATCCTCCTGCCTGAGCCTCCTGAAAGTTAGGATTATGGGCATGAACCACAATGCCCAGCTTAGTTGCTCACACTTTAAAGTGTGACGTGAATATAACTATCAGCTTTTAAAATAATTTTTTTAGTTTTATGTTTTAATTTTTTTCATCTTTGTGTATACATGTGTCTCTCTGTGTGAAGACCACATGTATACAGGTACCCATGGAAGCCAGAAGATAGTATTGTTCCCCTGGAACTGGAGTTACAGGTGGTTGTGAGCCACTCAATGTGAGTGCTGAAAAAAAAATTTGGGTCCTCTAGAAGAAAAGCAAGTACTCTTAGCTGCTTAGACATCTCTCCAGCTTCTAAAACAAATTTTAGTTTTTTATTCATACGTGTGTATGTATGTACATATTTGTGTGTGAATGTCTTTTCCACTGAACCTAGAGCTTAGAGATTGGCTATACTGGCTGGCTGGCAAGCGCTCAGGGGCCTTCTGTTTGCCTCCCCTGCTGGGATTACAGATGCGTGTGGCCATGCCCAGGTTTTTATAGGAATGCTGGGGATCCAAACTCAGTTCCCGGTCCTTGCATTGCAAATACTTTAGCAAACGAACCGTCTCCTCGGCCCCCTGAATAATTTGTATCTGTCTGTCTAGAATTTAGCTCATAGTTTTGAGTTCCCTCGGCTGTATTGAGGGTTCTGGGCTTCTCAGGAACGGAAGATAAAATTAGAAGTAAAAATGAAGGCAAAAACCAGACTGGTCTGGGGGTGTGCAAGGCTCTGGACCTCTCTCATGGGGTTAAATGTTCTGCTATCACTTGGATGAGTTTTTTAACTTTTGTGTACCTCACTATTCTCGTCTATAAAATGGAGTTACTAATTGAACTTCCTCATGGAGTTGTGAGGGTTGAGTCCTTGGCCTGTGGCGAGAGATGAGGAGTATGAGGATACGTTTGTACAGGAGAGGAGCAGACATCTGGGGTTTCGAAGATGAACCCAGACTCGTGAGACTCACTTATTGGGCTCATATGTACGACTGGGTTCAGTTGGTATAGGGGCCTCGGGAGGAACATTCTTTGTGGTCTGTGGAGTAACAGAAAACATGGTTCAAGTGGGCTAGTAGAGCTGCCATGCAGAAAGGAAGGCTTGGATGGGAAGCCCAGGCTTGTGCTAGGGGGTCCATTCTTTGATAGTTAAAATACAGTGTGTGAGAAAAGAGGAAGGTTTTTTGCATATTTAAATGTAAATAAAGCTCATCTGTGGGATTTGCTGAGAAAAGTGCAACAGAAAGGCCTTCTGTCTGGCATTCTGTGCCTCTCAGTCTCTCCACTTTTGCCTCTGCTCGTTACTGCCTCTCCAGCTGCTCCCAGCGACATTCCTATACTGACACCTGCTGCATGAACATCTGACAGTCCCAACCTGCGCTGCAATCATAGGCATGTTTCCCTGGCACAGCCTGGGAGATACACATTAGCATAGTCCTACTCCCAGAAGGAATGCATGTGATAGCTCAAGCCTGTGCCCTGGGTTTGTATTATGATGTTTGAAAGTTACTATGTATTTGGTATGTGTGTCAGGGGCGGGGTGCTTTACAGTAGTGATTACGGTAATAAATGATATTATTTAATGACTGCTTACTTTGTGGCAGTGTTTATGTCAAGCACACTAAGTGCATTACTTAATGCTCTCCAAAGCCTGTTTTAGAATGATCACAGGTGTAGAGGCTGAGGCTAGGAAATGGGTGGAGAGATGCTCTGGTTGACAGATTTGGCTTTCTAGTCATTATGTTACACCTGGCCAAGAAAATCTAGGCGTCGGAAAGGAGGATAGCCAAGGTCCAAGACTTTTTCATCCCTGAAGGTTGAGAACGCTGGAGCCCCTTGTCTAATTGTACCAAGAGATGGGGCGTCAAGCTTGAAAACGCAGCCGTAGACTCCTGCAGGGTTTTGTTATTGTGATCACTGTTGTTAATGGAAGAGAAAAGGAGCGCAGTCAGGAAAACAGCTCCCAGAAATGAAAAGATGGAAATTGTATGAGAAGAGGCGGGAGATGGGTTGTCTGGGGAGCTGGGAAGTGTGCTGTGATAAAGATAGGGCGAGCATAGGACTAAAACACTTCACTAAACAAACGGTGTTTGTGGAGACCTGCAATTAACAGAACTCAAGACTTTGTGTGCAAGGATCTGCAAGTTTGTGCTTGCATTATAAGGATGTGTGCAGGTTTCAGGATAAAAGTGAGGCAGTCCTTGAGCAGAGAATAGAGTGAGTCCCTCTCTGACTGTCTTGAATGGCTGACCTGCTGATAGACACAAGGAAGGCTGACTACACCCTTCTGAGAACCTGTAATCCCACATTGTCCTCAACTTTCTCCTCTCCCTGGTACAACCTCAGTTCCACGTGACCCTAGCTTTAGCCACTTCTTCTGCTGATTTCACTTACTGTTCACAGAGCCTCAGTTGCTGCCCATAGACAGCCTGGCACCTCCATCTCCACTTTCTGCTTCCTGCTGTTAGCTGGGGACCTGAACTCACATGTTCCATGGGTGTCTCAGATACAGCCAAGCATCGGACTCACCAAGCCACCCTCCACTTTCTACCCCAAGCGACTTCTTCATGAGTTCCCAAGCCTGGGGCAGAGACACCATTCTCCCTGTTTCCCAAGTCCCAACCCTGGGAATTCATTTGGATTCCCACCCCTCATAGCTCCCACATCCAGTGTCTCTCCAGGCACTGTCCATTCCGCTGCCCTTTCAGCAATCAGACATGCTCCCCCTTCCCATCTACCTCATCCTAGAGACCCACACTTACCTCACTGCCCTGGGGTCCCTCCTCCACACTGCAATCAGGTGCACTTTCTAGAACAGCAGCAGCTGATGATGCCATTTCCTGTAGGAACTTCAGAGTTGGATTCTGTGTGTTTTAGTGTGTCCTGGCCCTGTCCAGCCGCAAGTTGCTTCATTCTTCTGTGCTCGTCCCTCTTCCACCGCTCAGATGTTCTCAGGAACGTACTATCTCTCCAGTACAATTTCTTCCTTTCCTCGGAAGGTTCTCTCTCTCCTCCCTTCCATTTTCTGTACATCCTTTGGTCTATGCATCCTTCTGGGAAGCCTTTGCTGACAGACCCACACTGTGTGACTCTTCTACTTTGGGTTCTCTAGTCTATTACATCCCATATTACAAACACTGTTTATGTTTCTCTTCTCAAAAGGATAGTGACCTCTGTGAGAGCAGCAATTATGTGCACCCCTCTGAGGATGATCTTAGGGTTCCTTGTTTTGTTCTTGTTCCTTTTTTTATTTTTATTTTTTAGACAAGGTCTCTCTTTGGCCTGGAGCTTGCAGAGTAGGCTAGGCTGAGTGGCCAGCAAGCCACAGGGGTCCCTCTGTCTCTGCCTCCCCAGCACTTGGATTACAAGCACCCCACCATGACGTGCCCAGGTTTTTACGTGGGATTCAGCTCAGATCCTCACACTTGCATGGCAAGTGCTTTAATCAATTGGCTATCTCCCCAGACATAGAAATTTCTTTTGATTGTATATTTTTTCTGTTCCTCTCCATGTCTGTCATAGTGACAGACACATATTGGGAACTTAATAAATACTTGTTATGCAAAGAGAGTGGTATTGCTTGGGTTGGACTTTCTAAGCTCTTGGGCAATTAGCCATCAAGCCAGGTGTGGTGCCTGTAAATCCCAGCACTGTGGAGTCTGAGGCAGGAGGACTGTCAGGATTTTGAGGCTGGCCTGGTCTATGTAGTAAGAGGCTGTTTAAAAACAAAGCAAAGAAAAAAAAAATCAGTTACGTGCTAGGGAATTTGAAAGTTATATTAGATGGTATGTACAGGCACATTAGGGCATACCTGCTAAAGCCCCGCTTTCAAAGAACACCGCCATCATCAGGGTTGCTGGGTTCTTGAGCCAAACTCATCACCAGTGAAAACTCACCCTGGAGTAAAAGTAGCCAGTGTGCAGGTGTCTCCAGCGTTGGCTTCTCGGCGCCTGAGAAGACAGTCTGCACAGACCACTCCCGGTTTGGACATAATATCCTTCCATTTCCATGGTCTAGTATACCCGTTGTCATGAATTCATCTCCCTGAGACGGGGCTTCCGATCGTTTGCTGGAGCGGTCCATGAGAATGAAACTAAATTGATGTGCCTACAGGTGTGTCAATGTGACAGCAAGATGAGAGAGAGGACCAGAGGGCACAGGGACTGTCTCACAGAGGAAGACAGACTGGAAGGTCTATGGGGAAAGGTCTAAGACTAGACCATTTATCTTCATAGTGAGATTTCTAGCTTAACTTTCTGAGCACCTACTCTAGGCCAGACACAGTGCTGCTGACTAATCTCCAAGTCATCTCTAAGTGCCCACATACCTTGATTGGGCAGATGAGAAAACAGGGTCATCCAAGTTCAGTTTTTCACACACACACACACACACACACACACACACACACACAGAGAGAGAGAGAGAGAGAGAGAGAGAGAGAGAGAGAGAGAGAGAGAGAGAGAGAGAGAGAGGTGTATGTCAATATCCACACTTAGCTGTCCCTTAAGGTCTGAGCTGTGCCTATCGAACAGTACAGCCTTCCAATTTTGCCCCTTGTCTTTCTCATGCACACATATACAGTGTGTCTTGATAGCCACACCCATGCTCTTACCTGCTGTTTGCCACATACAGGAGTGTGAATTGTGGGCAAATGTTTGTAGAAAGGAAGGAATGACCTAAACTTGCTTACGTGGTATGGCCTAAACCATAGTTCATAGGGCAGGAGACTGGGAGACGGAAGGACACATTCTTTTGTTTTCACTGGATAAATCCCAGCAATTTAGTGACAAACACACAAACCCCTCTACTCCTGGAGACCAGAGCAGGCCTCCTGTGGACATCTGTGTTATTCTTTGCCATGTCTGACTCCCTCTCTTGTTCCTGAGACAGCCCTGCCATTTCCAACTCTTGTCATTTCCTTGACCTGTTCAAAAGCGGTGTTCAGGAGGCATTTAGCAAATATTTACTCACAGATTCATTCAGTCATGGACTATGCAGCTCCAGGGTTACATAGTTCAATTAAAGCACCCAACAAAGCTCTCTTTCTGGATGTATTGATTTGCTTCCTGGAGATCAAATATTGGTTTTACAGCACACACGTAGAAATACCATCTGCAATCATTGAACCAATCTGTAAATAGACCCACCCTGGTCTACCTGGAGCGTCACTTAGGACTTTACAAAAATCCAAGCAGAAGAACATGAAGAGGGGCTTTTAGGTGGGCATGCACACAGTTGGAACAACCCTTAATGATCCAATGAGGAAGTGAGAAGCTGGCATTGGAATTCTCTGTCCCTCTTTCAGCTGGCTTCACTATGATAGTGAGTCTCTAACCAGGCTGCCTATTGGAATGACTGGCATTTTAACATCTAGACTCTATTGTTATTTAGGTACAACAAAGTCAACAGAACAGGAGACGGCTGCTATTGAAAAGATAGTTTGCTGGATTCATGGTTCTCTGGAGCAGGGGGCACCACACTACTGGGGTTCATTCTGGGACACATGTATGTTGATCCGGAGGCAGAGGGGACAAAGGTCAGACATGGACATGAGCTTTTCATTGTGGTTCTCATGAGAAACAGTGAGTAGGGAGGGTCAAACAGACCTGGGATCCCTAGTTTGGATAATTGTAATAGGTGCTGAAGCAGTGGGACTATCTCTGTTTGTCTGGGAGCTGACCCTGGGATGATAAGGGCAAATTGATAGTGGCCCCAAGGAGGCGATTGGGGCATTAGTTATCTGAGAGAAATGCAGTCCCTCCAGGGTCAACAAGACCCAAGGGTGACAAAGCAATAGAAAATAAAAGGCTTAGTTAACCAAGGGCTTTGTGACATGGACACTGTTGAAAAGCTTTTATACTGAGCTCAAGAAATTGTGATGAATGGGGCTGGAGCCTGGGAATTGGCATTCGTCACTAGCTCCACTGGTGATCCTTATGTTCAGGGACTAGAAACCATGACATCTATGTCATTCAGACATCTGTAGTGTGTCTTGACTCCTTAACTAAAGGAGGTGTCTTTTGCATAACTCTTCAAAGTAGCCACAGGTTGTGGATACTCAAGAATGCTTTGATTTGGTTAATTTTTGAGAGTTTCTTTATCTTTCTTTGCAGGCCTCCAACCCGGGAGCCCTTCCATCCTCCTCCACCGGTTCCCCCCAGAGGTCGCTGATTTCACCTCCTAAATCCAGCCTACTTCAGGACTTTTAGGACTTGCAGTTTTCAGCCTGTTGATAAAGTCTTCCTCTTGAGTATTCTGCATGACTACGGACCTTGACAGCTACCAACACTGCTGATGTTGCAGCCCCGCAGGTTTGGGTGTCCCGTGAAGACATGGAGGCATGGTGAAATCTGAGACTAAAGACTTCGTTCAATGTCGCCAAGGATACTGGTTCACGTTCTTGTTTGCCAAAAGGATGAAGACTCTATCAAAATACTGACCTCTCAGATCGTATAGCAGGAGCCTAATAGGATGGATGGAAACGTACTTAACAAATGAGCATACTGTAGTAAACATGGATTAGTCCATACATACCTGCTAGTCCAGCCTAGTTTCTAGGAGGGATTATAGCACTTCCAGCAAAAGAAGTGGCCCAACTCTGAAGTAGTTCTTCCACATTTCTGTGTATGTGCTGGGGCTGGTCACATAACAAAAAGCTTCAACTGATTTTAGAAAGGGGTTAAACCGGATTCCTTTCCCACTGTTGACATCTGAGGTCCCCCAGAAGTATGGAACTAAGAGAAGGCAGGTGGTTCTCTGTCATCACACTTTCCCCTCTCTTGTGTGTGTGTGTGTGTGTGTGTGTGTGTGTGTGTGTGTGTGTGTGTATGTTTGTGTGTCTGTGGAGACTAGGGGCAGGGGCAGACCTCTTCACCGACCCCTCTCCATCTGTTCACTGAGGCAGAGTCTCTCAACTGGACTCAGGGATTGTTGACACAGCTAGTCTAGCTTGCTCCAGGGATCCTCTGTCTCCACTCTCCTGGTGCTGAGATCCATGCCCCCTTGACATCTGTGTGGATGTGGGAATCTGAGCTCAGGTCCTCAGGCTTGAACAGCAAGCACTTTATCTAATGACCCATCTCCCCAGGCCGTCACCACATTTTCTGTCTCTATGAGCCAATCCGCTTTTAAGAGCTCCCCAATGTAGAAATATAAGCATACCTGACTATCAACTGGCCTTCCAGAAGTTTCCCCCTTACATATCACTCAGGTATGGGACTACCAGGTACTGCTTTCATTTGGGGTGTTTATACCTCAGTATGCTGTCAAACTAGTCACGTTGGCAGGAAACCACTGAAAACGGCCAGAACCAGAAGCTTGAGGTACTAGGTATCCCATTTATAAGTCTGTGGCCTTTATAGTTCTGGCCATAAAGAAAGAGAAGGACCCTTGACCTTTTTCTCTCTTGAGGAGCCTGAAGTGGTGGGAGAAAAAGGCTAAAATATTTTCTCTCAGACTTACTACTGTTACTATGTACAGTTACCATTAGGCCTGGTCAATATGTTCAGAGAGCAGAGAACTGTAGCCATGCTATGAATTGTGAGTTCCTGTTCTATAAATCTACCTTCAAATCACAGATCCTTAATCTCACCTGTGCATACAGCAAACTTATCAGAAGCATTTCTTTGTGAAAGGCACAGGTAATATGGTTGTTTCTCATGGAATCATTGTCCAATCCCACATAGATGTTATGATTATTGATCCGTTCCTGTGTATTCTTACTGGGTCCTTTTCTCATAATTAAAGGTTCTTCTTCAATCTCATTCCTCCGTCGAACACTTCCTGAGCTTAACTTCTGGGGGACCCTTGAGTTGTTGTGTGTAAAACCCACCATTGATCATGTCCACCATGTGAGAATATTTTCACAAAGTATCCCATAGAGAACCTGGAACATGGTGATTATTCTGCAAATGTGCTCCCTCAACCCTCCTGTCACTTGTTTGGGAGAAATAAGAGACTATCACACAAAAAGACAAAAAAGGACAACATTGGTGTGGTTGTCTTCCTGTTGTTTATGGCCTCCATCTTGAGGATTTTGATAAAAGATTGATTATCTCTTTATCGTAAGCCCCTTTTTGGAAACCAAACTTAGGTTTGTGTACATATTCTGGCAACAAGTTTGATAATAACACGGCAAGGCCTGCCAATGGTATTAGCATGGTGTATACATGGCATTGTTTGTGCAATGTTTGGATATATAATCGTATTTTATTCTTGTCTTAAAATAAATAGAAAACACAATTGAAAGTGCTTTTGGAGGACCCTGGGTCTGATGAATGTGACACACTGGGAAGGGCATAGACCTGATGAGAGTCCGGAGTGGTCAATCTTAAGTCCTCAGGAGATGGACACTGCACCATCAAGCTGGTTAGCTGTGTGTAAAAGAAAGAGGAGGAAGAATCTGGATGAAACACCTGAACAGTGTTATCAAAGAATGTTCCTAATGGTGAGAATGAATTCTTATTTCTTAGAAATAGAACCACACATCAAAGCACATATTTATTCGTCCTTTATACACACAACATATTTACCTACATGTTTAGGAATACATTTTATATAATAGAAACATGGAGCTGGGCAGTAGTGGCTTACACCTTTAATCTCAGCATTCAGGAGGCAGAGGCAGGTGGATTTCTGTGAGTTCGAGGCCAGCCTGGTCTACAGAATGAGTTCTGGGATGGCCAGAGCTGTTACACAGGGAAACCCTGAGAGAGAGAGAGAGAGAGAGAGAGAGAGAGAGAGAGAGAGAGAGAGAGAGAACACCATGGATTTTTTTTTTTTTTAACACAGTGAGGATCAGAACTACAGTATAAGTAGGCATGTGAAGAGATGGTCTCCAGATCTTCTCTCTGGTACATTGACAATAGATTGACAATAGTTCTACCATTTTCCTTCCTCAAGATTTTACCAGAGTCGTGTTCACGGCAGTT
Organism: Peromyscus eremicus; assembly: GCF_949786415.1. NCBI lineage: Eukaryota > Metazoa > Chordata > Mammalia > Rodentia > Cricetidae > Peromyscus > Peromyscus eremicus. Next base: position 21,178,293 of record NC_081416.1, read on the forward strand.
ACATTTGCTCCTAACTATCGATAGGAGCAAACTGACCTCCAGTAACTCAGTCAGCCAGCACCTTTCCTTCATCTTGTGTTAAAATCTAGGTGCAGATAACCAACTATGTAAGTAACAAAGTACAAAAACTGAGAGACTAAATGTGAACGAGAGGTTGGCCTTCCCAGCAAATAATTTAATTCAGTGTATGTACCAGATGCCGATGACCCTTTGTGCTTCGCTGTGGCCGTACAAAGAACGTGCATCCAGACCACTCTAATGACTGACTTTACAGATCAAGCGGATACTTACCTTCCTGATCCTTTGTAATTAAAAACAAACAAACACAAGGGCTAGCCTAGCCAGCCCACTAATGCCCCAATAGAGTCCTCTCCTCCATGCACCAGGGAAGCAAGGGGATATTCTGAGCTCCTCCTTCAGGAAGTAGTGTGCAAGTTCCACCTGCTTCGTGGAGGAAGTTAATAGTAACAGATTTGTTTCTGAGAAAGATGAGGGATTAAATCTGAAATTGGAGGACTCTGCCTGGAAAATATTTGGGTGCGTATGTAAATTGTTTTTTGGTTTCCAAGCAAGTTATTAAGAATATGAAATGGTCTTCATTCACTCCTGCTGGAAGGACACCAGGCTTCCCAGGGGGCTGAGAGGATGAGTAGGAGGCTGTAAGATGGATTTACAATTCTCAGGCACAACTTGGAATTCATTTTCTCAGAAAAAGGAAGGTTCCCAGGCTGGCCTGCCAAAGCTCATTTAATCCACAGAACAGAAGACAGTTTTATCTTTCTACACCATAAGAGTCAGCGAGGTAGAAGGACGCGAATCTTCATTTGGCAGGCAGGAAGCTTGGCTTGTATTTCAGTCAGCTGCCCACGGAGGAGTTCACATCATGACTTCACAGCAGCGTGCTGCATCACCTCTGAAGCACAGAACTGTGCAGTCAGTAATGCTCCAGGTCGCCTCAAGTCTGAAAGACCAAGGCCAAGGTAGGGAACCCCTTCTGAAGAAGCATGGAGGCAGCCTAATGGAGTCATCACCACTTAAGTAGCCAGGATCTTTGTGTGGGGGTGGGGTGGGTGGTGGGGAGGAGAAGGCAAGGAGACAGGAGCAAACCCAGGGTCTTCCTTCCCTCATGCTGTGCAAGTGCTCTACAATTGAGCAACCTCCAGCCCAAGAGCTTTATTTATATGATGTGACAGCTGCTGTTTCTTACCTTTTATTATCTTAATAGATTGATTGATTAAACAACAAGAACTGAGTGAAGGCAGAGTATGAGGCTGAGTCCCTACAATCCCAGTATCCTAGAAGCAGAGGCAGAACATAGTGAGCCAAGGCTAGCAGGAATTGCATGGAGACTCTTTCTTGAAGAACTCAAACCAAACAAAAACTAGCAACAAAATCCAAATGAAACTGAGTCAGAGACAATGAACTAGGAACCACACAAAGAAATTAATGGCCTTAATTGCTCTTCAGTCTCCAAACTAGTGTTGTTTTTTTTTTTTTTTTTCATTTGTGTGTCTTTTTTTGGGGTGTGTGTGTGAGAGGTCTGTACCACAGCACAGTTGTGGAGGGCGATTTGTGGGAGTTGATTCCTTCCTTCCACCTTGTGATTCCCAGGAGTCAAACTCAGGTCAACAGGGTAGAGGGCACCTTTGCCCTCTAAGCTGGCTTTCCAGCCCATACAACTGAATGTTTTGACTGACAGCTCCTAAAGAAAGAACTCACAGCAATAATGAAGTTCTAGAACAGTTCAGCTAGACAGAAAAAGTAGTGTTGGCAAGGGGCAAGTACCCTCCCCCTCATCTTCCTGAGGTGACTGCCAAGACAAATATGAAGGAGAAGGAAGAAACGGAAGTTGAAGGAGCCAGGAGGCAATGTGCTGGTAAATCCCAGGATTTCCATGAGGCTGAGGCAGGAAACATGGTTAATTCCAGGTCAGTCTAGGCTATGTGAAAAGACCCTGTATTAGCAAAACAGATAAGTAACAAACAAACACCCCAAACACCAAAGACTTGTCATGTAGATCAGTGATAGAGTAGTTGTCTAGCACACCCAAGTCTGGGTTCAATTTCAGCACAACCAAAGATACATATGTATATATATTTGATTGAATGAATTGGTCTTTTGAGACAGAGTTTCACTACATAGCCCTGGCTAGCCTGGAGCTCATCCTGAGTTCATAGTGGAGGCTTATTTCTGGATACGGGTAGACAGGCCTGTGCTAACAAACTGCCTTGAGAAGATAATTTTGTTTCCAAGGAAAGTGTAACTGAGGAAGGAGACCAGAAGATGCACTGTCATTTGTACCCTAAGACCTTGATGATTTTGTTCATCCAGATTAAGAATAAAAGACTGAATTTGTGGTTTTTCTTACTTGTTTCGTGGGTCCTCAGCTCTTTAAACAAAATTGGATCTTGTAAAAACGTTACAGAAAGAGCCTGAACTATCGTTGGGAGGTGGACTTTTTATTACTTGCATTTCTGCTCTCTAAGTGTCAGGGAATGAGGTTAATCTAGAAGAAGTGGATAAAATAAGACATTCATAATTCTCATTCCCTGGTCTGGCAAAATATCTTTTTTATTTTATTTGAGTGCTGGGGATGAACCCAGAGCTTTCTGCACTCTGGGCCAGCGCTCTACTACATCCTAGCCCCCAAACTAATTTTGATGGTGTCCCTGAGCTCTTCTGGCTCAGTCTTGAGGTTATCAGATTTCAAGGAACTTTGAAGCCACACTTGTTTTTCTCTAATCAGTTCCTTTATCTCCTAATCCTTCCTCCTGCACCTGTCATGACCACAGTTTTATTGACTGATGACACACACCAGAGTTCTTGGCACATAGTAAATGCTCAATAGAGTTATTGAACTGGTGACCTCATCTGTTCTTCCTGCCACAAAATTTTCCCAAATTCTCCACTGAGATGAGGTGTCTCCTTTTACTGCCGATTCCCGTTACCACTTGGGGAGCACTTACATGAGCGATCACATTGTACATTTTTTTTTCGGGTTTTCAAGACAAAGTTTCTCTGTGTAACAGCCTGGCTGTCCTGGAACTTGCTTTGTAGACTAGGCTAGTCTCGAACTCAGAGATACACCTACTTCTGCCTCCAAAGTGCTGGGATTAAAGGCATGTGCCACCACTGACCGGCTTGCATTGTGCATTTAAAAAAAAATGCCCTGCCTATTCTTTAACATAAGAGTTCCTAATTTTAAATTTACACTCCCCAAATACTTCCTAATTTTACTTGTGTTCTTTCCACCTCCAAGCATTTGTCAGCCTAGTGTTCCCCACAAAACCCAGCAAAAGCTTATGCCTCAAATCTGCGGAGGCTAAAAGGCTGGTGATGATGGATGTTTAAGAAACTACTCATCCATCTCAATGTGGCACTCATGCTGCTTGCTCTTCAATTGCCCATCATCGCTTCATTCAAAGGCAGTGATTATTCATTCATGGAGCGTTTGCTGAGCCTCCACTATGAGCCAGTCACCGTGCTAGGTGCTCTGGAAGATATACAAAGATGAATAAGATGCTTTCTCTGATTTCGGTAGCAATTACTGAAGTAAGATTCATAAGCAATTAATCATGCACGGCCTTGTGATATCTCTTATACTAGCTGGAAAGCATTTTTTAAATACTGCTGTGTGATTTGCCTTTTCACTCGTTAATGTTTTCGTTCTGCAAATAAATGTCTATGTGACAAGCACCATCTTGGCAGCTCAGACAAATGATCATCAAATGATAGTATCTGCCATCAAAGCAGGTCAGACTGCAATACAGAAGAGGAACTGGGATTAGGTAGCAAGTACGATGTAACATACCAAATGCTATGGGAATCCCAAAGAAGGGGTGTTCAGTTGCCCAAGAGCATGATGCAAATTCTCACTGAAGATGGGCGATTCAGATAGCCTAGGAAGGACAGAATTAAAGCAAGGAGGTGAAGCAGGGCATTCTAGATAAAGGAATACAAAGGCAAAGGCTTAGGGCTGGTGAAGTAGCTATGTGGCAAGGTGCTTGCCTAGCACATAGATGGTTCTAGGGTCCATGCCCAGCACTGTATAGGTTACAGAGGCGTAAGGAACATGATGTATATTTAAGCGAAGGCAGAACACAGATATTAGTGACAGGTAAATGTTCTAGTTTGCTTTCTGCTGCTGTGTTAAACACCATGACCAACTTGGGGGAGGAAAGGGTTTATTTGGCTTACATTTCCAAGTCTCAGTCCGTCATTGCTGGGAGTCAGGGCAAGAGCTCAAGCAGGAACCTGGGAGGCAAGTGCTGGCTTCAGCCTCCTTTTTCACACATCCCAGGATCACCTGCCCGGGGTAGCACTTTCTCTACGGGCTTGGTCCTCCCACATCAATCAGGAATCAGAAAAAATGTCCCACAGACACACCCACAGGCCAATCTAGTGGAGGCAATTCCTTAATTGAGGGTTCCTCTTTCCAAGAGCTTCTAGTTTGTGTCAAGTGGACAAAAAACTAACTTGCACAGTAAAATCAGTCTGATTGTGCAGTGCAGAGTCATTACGATGGTTTGAATAAGAATGGCCCCCATAGGCTCACACCAGGTCACCAGGGAACGGAACCGTTTGAAAGGATTGCAAAGACTAGGAGGTGTGGCCTTTTAGGAGGAAGCATGTCTCTGGGGGTGGGGCTTTGAGGCTTCAAAAGTCCATGCCAGACCTAGTCTCACTCTGTCTGCTTGGAGGTCAAGATGTGGCTCCCAGCTACGGTTTCAGTACCATACTTGCTGCCATGTCCCCTGCCACGATGAAAATGGACTGACCTCTGAAACTGTGAGCCAGCCTCCCAGCCCCTAGCTAATGCTCTCTTTTATAAGGGTTGCTTTGGTCACGGTGTCTCTCTTCACAGCAACACAACAGTGACTAAGACAGTCACAGCCTAAGGAAGTTGACTGTACCCCTCAGCAAGGGCATTACTCTCCCTTCTCATTACAGATGTGGTGCACACTTATTAGAAGAAACATCCCAACAGGGCTGAGATGTGACTCAGTTGGTAAACTGCTTGTCTGAGGATTTGGGTTCAGACCCCAAGAACCCACAAAAAAAGTTGGATCTGGGAAGTGGAGACAGAAGGATTCCCAGGACTTGCTGGCCAGCCAGTCTAGCAGAACACGTGAGCTTCAGGCTCAGTGAGAGATGTTGCCTCAAAAATATGTGGACAGTGGCTGAGGAAGACATCCATGTCAATATTTGGCCTCAACACACACACACACACACACACACACACACACACACACACACACAAACTTCCAAACATGTAGAAACTTCCAAACATGTATACAAATTTCAAAGAGAATTACTCTGGTAATGGTTTGAGTTTTAACCGTTTAAGACTGTTTTCTGGGGCTGGAGAGATGGCTTAGTGATTAAGAGCAAGAGGACCTGGGTTCGATTCCCAGCACCGACATGGCAGTTCACAACTGTCCGTAACTCCAGTTCCAGGAGATCTGACACCCTCACACAGACATACATGCAAAACATCACATAAAATAAGAATAAATAAATATATTTTTTAAAAGGATTGTTTTCTAGTCAGCACCATGGTGGCATGTGCCTTTAATCCCACCACTTGGAGGATAGTCAAGGCTATACACAGAGAAACCCTGTCTCAAAAAACCAAAACCAAACAAACAAAAAAAAACCAAACTCCCCAAAAAAATGTTTTCTACAGGTAAACTAGCATATTATCATTAAAAATGGAAGCAAGCTATTTCTCTTTCTAAGTACTTCTTGGTTATCATTTCATGCCAGTGAGTGCACATCTGATCTACCTTTGAAAGAGCTGTATGATTGGCAGTACATGAGCAGTTACACAAATAAACAAACAAATGAAAAACTAAAGAAGCCAACTGGGTCTGGTCCTGCAGCAAGTCACCCAACCCGGGCTTCAGTTACTTTTCTGTAATGTTAACACACTGAAGGTACCTGTTGCCTGGGGTCTGTCTGAGTATCAAGTAGTGCCTGGCAGATGAAATCCTCAGTGATGATTCCATAATTTACTTATTCACTATTCAGGGTGTGTTTTGGACAAAGTGATGTAATCTGATTTCTTTGTAGGGAATTGCTCTGGCACTCTATGGGAATTAACAGGGAAGGAAGATTGTTAGTGAGATCTTGTTTAGACTTCTGCACAGTATGGTGGTATGGAATATTGGCTGTTGAGATATTACATGACCAAATGCTAGGCTCTACCCAATACTGATGACAATCTCCCTCCAAAGTCCCACATTTAGAGGACGGTTCTGTTCATTTGACAGGTTTTCCTGAGTCCTTGATATGTTTTGGTTTGAGATGGGGGCCTTGCTATGTAGCCTGGCTGGTCTGGGCTGGGTCTGTAGACAAGGTTGGTTCCGGTTTTTCAGCAATTCTGCCTCTGTCCCTCAAGTGCTGGGATCACAGGCCTGCACCACCATGACCTGCTTGACTTTTTTCTTGTTTTGTCTCACACTGTAACCCAAGCAAGCACTGAATATGTAACAATCAGTCCAGCTTCCTGAGTGCTGACCTTACTACCGGTTTAGCTACGGAAAATAAGAACAAGTAAGTGATTGGCTCTCTGAGGCGCTTCCATTCCAAGACACATTTATGACTGAGGATGATGGGAGAAAAACAATACGTAGGCCAACAAATGAACAAGAACGTCAACTTAGCCCACATCTCTTGATTGAACGTAAGTTCCATCAGCACTCGGTGATGTTGAAACACCCAACACACCCTGGACAAGTTTAATGATCATCTTCCATAATGAAGCTTGGGAGCTCATTCTCTGGGCTAAATGGAAAGGGGTGTTCGCGTTGAGCCTCAGGCCCTCGGTGAGATGACCCGCCCAGCCCCACTTCGCAGTCACGGCGAGCTAGGAAGCCAAGGTTACGGCCCAGGAGGCTTCGGCTTGACAGCGCGAGGACTCAGGCCGAGGCTGAAGCAGAGCGATCGGCTGCACACCGGTCCCGGAACCCTTCAGCCCCACGGCCTGCGCGCGCCGGCGGCGGTTGCGGCCCCGCGTCGGGAGGACTTCCGGCGTGTGCCGGGGTGGCCGGATGACGTGGCTGAGTCAGAGGAAGAGGCTCCGAGGCCGGGGGGCGGGGGCGGCGCGGAGCGGGCGGTGACGGCGGCGGAGGCAGCGGCTGGGCCCGGGCCCCGTGCGTCTGTCCGCGCCCGGTGGATGTGAATCGGCGGCGGCGGCGGCGGCGGAGGAGGAGTCGGTGGGCCGGCGCCCGGCCTGTGGGAGCGCGGAGGATGAGGCCGCTGCCGGGCGCTCCTGGCGTGGCGGCGGCCGCCGCGTTGTTGCTGCTGCTGCTGCCCCGGGCTCGGTCTGACGAGCACGAACACACGGTGAGGCGAAGCGAGCCGCGCGGTCGCCCCCGGCCCGCTCCCCCGCTTGCCGCCCCCGCCAGGCCCGGTGCGGCCTGGAGGCCCGGTGCAGCCCCGCGGCCGCCCGAGCGCTCCTTCCGGTCGGGCATGGCGGGGCCGGATCCGCGGGAGCTGGGAGGAAGCATTTTCGTGCACTCCGGGCTGCCTGGGCCTTGCTCCTCGGCTCCGCCTCTCGGGGCTGGGGCCCGGGGGTCGCTCAGTAACGGGCTCTGGAGCCGGGAGACCGGACGCTGTGGGACACAACACGGCGGAAGATGGATGCACCGTGTTCACCAGGCGCTTGCCAACCAGGAAATACCCATCACTTCATGGCCCGCTCGGCCTTTTCCCACCCTTCTCTCCTCTGTCGGAACCGGATTGAAACGCTGGGGTGGGGGGACAGCTTCAGTGAACCGGAGGTGTGAGCGGTTTACACGTAGACACGTCTTCACCTTGCACGCACTAGGTCCCGGGCCTTTCCTGTAACTTTGTCCGCGCTCCGCCAGTCCCCAGAGGACGTCGGGTCCCGGTGGTCGGCCTCTAACTGGGGCAGCTCTGACCCGAGGGGCCCGGGTCACCCAGCCCTCAGGCCACACCCCCACTCACTTTTGCATTTGGTCTGAAGTTGATTGGCGGCCTATTTAATTGTGTTTCCACATCAAAGCTTGGATTTAATGACTCTTGGAGTGACTTTCACCTAGAGCTGTAACGCTATGGTTTTCTGTTTTTTTGTTGTTTTTTTTTTCCAGAATGATAGACGCGGGAAGCAAGGAAAGTTAGATAAATCTAGAAGGTTGCTTGGCGAATAATTGTTTTTGTTTTTATTGATAGAATTTTTGCCTGAGAAGTTGTGTATTTACTAAATTTGAAAGATATGGAGAATGTCGGGTTGTAGCTGATCGGTGGGGAAGTGAGGGCATTCTCATTTAAGGGGCCAGACTTTAAGGTTTTGTTTGTAATTAACAAAACTTTGTTCTATGGCCTGGATTAGCTGACATCTTCTTTTAGCCAGAATCTAATTGTGTGTATATGTAAGTTTTTTCAGAGAAACACTGAACTGGTAACTTTTTTTTGTATAGTATACAGAGACTATGTATAGACTAGAATGATTTGATTTCTTTTCAATACCCAGCAAGTATCGTTTTGTTCAGTAGTTTAAATAGTATTTGATAATTTTTTAGTACTTCAGTTCCTATGTAAAATCCTGAACTTTTATTAGTTCCGCCATATAGACTTAGAGATTTATATTCTACTTTTAAAATCTTGTATTTTATACCCCTATGAGGAGGGAGGCTGTAGTTTATAACTTAATAAATTGTAAGTATACAAAAACTAGCATAATTCACAAATTTAATATGTAAGTGGCAGCTTCCATGATAAACATTTTAAAGTTTATTTATTTTTATTTTGTGTGATAGTTTTGCCCGAATAAAGGTATGTGCATCACGTATGTGCCGAGTGTCTTAGAGGCCAGAAGAGGGTGTCAGAGCTGGAGTTACAGCGAATGCTGAGAACCAAACCTGGGAGCTCTGCAAGAGCAACAAGTGCTCTGAACTGCTAAATTCGATCAAATATTGCTAGGAATGTCATTTACTTCATTCATTCATTCATTCCCTGGGATTGAACCCAGGCCCTTGTGTGTTGTAGGTACATACTCCACCACTGAATGGAATGTTTCTTTTTTTGAGACAGGGTATATTTGTGTAGCCCTGGCTGTCCTGGAACTGGCTCTGTAGACCAGGCTGGCCTTGAATTCAAGAGATCCACCTGCCTTTGCCTCCCAGTGCTGAGATTAAAGATATGCGCTATCACGTCTGACTACACCTGGAATGTTTTAATTTTTATGCATATAAAATATTTGATAAAAGGAGATATCCCACCCCTCACCCTTCACCCCCCCCCCCCAAAGACATGGCTTCACAAATGCCAAGCAAGGCTGTATCTCTGATCTGCACCTTTGTCCCAAAAGGACTTAGTGTGAAGATGATAGGGCACATGTGAGATGGTTTCTGGACAAAAATGGAGAGTGAACATTAATTCATTGCATGTCTACATTGAACAGATCCTTTACTCTTTCTAAGTTTCTTATAAGTATTTCTTGAAACCTAGATCTTCACCTTGGCTGGCTAATAGGGCTCTCTCTAATCAAGTGTTTTTGTTTTGTTGTTGTTGTTGTTGTTGTTGTTGTTGTTTCTAATTCCAAGAAGGCAGAAGTAGCTAGTGAAGAGAGAATTAATATTTTGGGAAGAGACAAATTGTCAAGGGAAGATTGCTGAGTGGGTGTTTAAAAAAACACTGTGGGATTGAATTATTAATTAAAGAATATCTTTCAGAAGCTAAAGCTTGCCCCTTAGACCATTTCCTTTTAAGACAGCACAGATGTAATACTAATACAATTTGGAATAGTATGTGCTTAGTCCTGTTGTAAGTGCTCTCTCTACATTAACTCACAGTAAGTGTGTGTATATTGCTTGTAGTGTACAAGGCCCCAGTTCGAAATCACAGAACCCCAAATAAATAACCTTGGGAGGCAGATGATGCACCCTTCTAATAGATAAGGAAAGAGGACTAGAGAGGTGGTCATATGTAGGAGGTTGTACCCAGTAGAGATAGAGGTGGGATTTGATTCCACACATTCTACAAGTAAATAAATCTTGAAAACAAATTATCTGTGTTTTTGTATATAGGTATGGTGTGTGTGTGTGTGTGTATGTGTACGTGTGTGAGCATGCGTGTGGAGGTCAGAGGTTAGTATTAGTGTATCCTCAGTTGCTCTCCACCTTTTTTTTTTTAAAGTAGTTATCTCACTGGTCCTCAAGCTCACTCAGTAGGCTGGACTGTCTAGTCAGCAAGCCCCAGGGACCCTCCTGTCTCTCCCTCCCAAGTGCTGGTATTGCAAGTGTTACCACCTCCTCTGGTTTCTTATGTGGGTGAAGGACTTTACCAACTGAGCCATCTTCCTGGGCCATGTTAATGTCTTTTGTCGACTCAGGTGATGTACTCTATAGCTCATTTTCTTTAAAACAGGACTGTAAAACACTTCTAGGTGCATGAACTTTTAGGTACATGAAGAAACGTTTGGATGAGCCGAGGTCCATGCTGTGTTGTTACTGAGAGGTTTGTATTAGTGTTAGAAGGAATAGGGCCGGCTCGTGGGCACAGTGGGCAGGTGGCATGAACAGTCATGCAGGAATCTTCCTTTTTGTTTCATTGCCCACTCATCACCATCTTGAAATTACTTTTGAGAAAAAGGTCCTACCTATTTCTTTCCTAATGCTTTTTAAATACTTTTATTTGTAAAAATTTGTTATTTATGCACATGTGTCTGTGTCAGAGTGTGTTCATGTGTGCATTTGCCCTTGGAGGCCATTGGAGGGTGTTGGATCCCTTGGAACTGGAGTTCCAGGTGCTGGTGAGCCAAACCGTGGTCCTCTGGAAGATAACTAGCACTCTTAACTGCTTGGCCATCTCTCTAGCCCTTTGCTGTTGATTTTTTGGGGGACGAAGTCTCAGTGTTGGTCAAGCTGGTCAGGAATTCTGGGCTGAGTTCAAGTGATTCTCCTGCTTTCTGAGTTGCTGGGGCTACTAGCATGCGTCATTATTCCTGGCTAGATACTTTTATTTTGGAATGGGTCTCCCAAATTAGTAGCTGGTTCTAAGAAGGAATGACTACTACTTACTATCCCCAAAAGTCCTCCTTTTCCCTCCCTTTTCTGTATCTACTACTTAACTAGGATTTAGCTTGCCATTTGATCCATATAGTATTCTTTAGGGTTTTTGTTTTTTTAAGTTTTTACATTTACTTGTTAGTTTTTTTCTGTGGTTTGGGCTGGTGAGAGTGCATGTGCCACAGTGGGCATGTGGAGGTCAGGGGACAGCTTGTGGGAGACAGTTCTTCTACCATGTAGACTTGGAACTGACATTCAGGCTGTCAGGCTTAGCAGCAAGTACCTCTACCTACCCACTGAACCCCCTCTCCCCCCAGTATTCTTTATGGGCTGATTTGTCCAAAGTTCTTCTGATATTCTTGGAAAAATAAATGAGAAGAGAATGTGCTGTCAACTTCTGGAGTATGTGCTACTTTTAGTTTTTAAAAGTTGGACTGTAGATTATAGGACATACTGTTTGAAATGAAAACTAATGAATACTTCCACTCACTGAACACAGTCTCTTACTACATGATTGTAGGGTCACCAAAAGGTCTCTTTAAAGCCAGACATAGTGGTACACACCTTTAATCCTAGCACTGGGAGGCAGGCAGGTAGACCTCTGTGAGTTCCAGGCCAGCCAAGACTACATAATGAGGACCTCCCCCTTACCCCCACCCTGCCCCCCACCCTTCTTTAAAGGTCTTTAAGTGAAGGGAGTAAGGATCATTCAGTGGGGGAAAAGCACTTGGGATTTTTATGGGTTCTGTTTTTCAGCATGATCACAAAGTTGTGTCTTGTCATTTGTGTTCCTCCCCTTCCTTCATACCTGCTACATATATAGTATGGCACTGTGCTTAGTCCTGGGAGTACTTAGCTAGTGTCTGTTGAGTGACTTGAGTGAGTAAGTAACCATTAGGGACAAAGATACTCAGTGCTGGAAGCATGAAGCTTGCTTAAAGCACAGTGAACAAAAACTAGACGATTCCTCATGTAAGGTCATAATCTTAGGCATACATCTTTAGGTTCCCTCTTGGGACCCCATTTCTTTGTAGTCCTTTGTAATTGTAGTTTCAGGACTTCTGATGTGGGGAGGACCCCACTTGTGTCTAGGATGGCTTACTTTTCCTCTACCAGAAACATTTTATATTGTGCCACTGATTTGGAAAAAGGTTTTAAGAAAGACTTATTTTTATTTTCTGTGTATGGATGTTTGATTTGTCTAAAGGTACCACGTGCATGTAGTGCCCATGAAGACCAGAAGAGGGCCTTAGATTCCCCCTAGAACAGGAACTACAGCTGGTTGTGAGCTGCCATATGGGTGCTGAGAACTGAACCTGAAGCCTCTCCAAGAGCAGCAAGTGCTCCTAACTACTGAATCAGCTCTCTGGCCCTTGAAGTAGGATTTGTTTGCTTGGCAAAGCAGCCTTTGTCTTAGTCTCTGTTAGAAGTATAGGAACGTTAGAAATGGATTTGAAGGTTTTATCTTGAGAATACGGCATGTCCTATAAGTGAGTTTGTGAATGTGCTGGTGCAGATTTGGCTTGTAGGAAATGCCGTACTTGAGCCTGTTTTGGGTTGTACTTAATGATAGACTGAAAGTTTAGGTACAAAGCTATTTTAAGAAAGAATGGTTATCTCAACCTATGAATCAAAACCGCACTTCCAATTTATTTCTATTAACATCCTTATGTGTGGGTTTAAATAATTGAAAGGCTTTTGAAACTAATTTCTGAAATACTTGCAGAAACAGATTTTGCTTTCTCTGGTAAAAGCACTTTGAAGTCAACAAGTTCCTTTCCTGTAAAATGAAAGGTAGCATTGGAGGCCTTATCCTGAGCTCCTGATCCTTAGTGGGCAGCATAATTTCTGATTTCCTTATTCTGGTTTTAGAAAGAAGTCAGCAACAGTTTTTTTCAGTCTTCCTCTTGAGGGAAAAATTGATGACCTCTGTCAGGGAATAAGGTTTTGGGGTCCTCACCTCCAACATAAACAGAATAAATGGGACCCAGCACTATACTTGAGAAGAAGGTCCTGACTTTAGAGATCAGAGTGCAAGTAGTATCTGAAGTGTTTTCCTTTAGGGCAGATTCAAGTCTCAAGTGAAAAGGTTGGCACTAAATGCAGATTCAAGTCTCAAGTGAAAAGTTGGCACTGAATGCCACGCACTTTTGTTGCTCTGTACAGCTATGCTTTTTTTAAAATTCATTTTTTCTTTTTGGTTAATAAAACTATCTAGAAGTCAACAAAAGTATAGTGCTAAGTTGTAAACTTGGTACTAATAATTATATAAGCTTGAACAATTTATTTATGAGACAAAGTCTTGCTGGGTAACCAGGGCTGACCTAGAATTGCTATGGAGCCTGATGTAGCATCAGACTTCCTTTGCCTCTACCTCATCCTTCCAAAGGCTGGGATTTACTCGTGTATTCTACCATTTCTGGCTATTTAACATCGCTCCTGTTTTTGTTTTGAATCTGTAAAACAGGCATAATACAGCCTATCTTACAGAGTTTTGAGAAGAGATCATGTTGGCACAAAGACTTTAGGACTAGGCCTAGCTGCTGGTATGTGGTTATAAAATGGCAGCTAGTGTGGTGCTATCACTGAAGCTGATAAGGTCATGCTGTGCTAGGGGTGGTCGGTTAAGACCATACCTGAGGAATTGAGAAAGGAGTGGTCAGCACTTCTGAAGGGCAAGTGGAATTTGACTACTTGGAGAAAAGATGGGCATGGTGGATTTCAGGGAGAGACAGAAGAGAAAAGGTGAAGTCCAAGAGGCGAGGAGGACAGGCCTAAAGCCTTTCCACTGGAGTGGACAGTGCGGAAGTAGTGTTCCAGGGAGAGTCTTCTGAGGGCTGGGGAGTGACAGGTGAAGGATGCAAGAAGCTGCATTCTCTTTTCCTCCGGCCACTTCCCCAGAGGCTTCAGACAGAAGGAATTACTGTCATGCTAGGGACCCCTGCTCTGCTTCTTTGACAGTCCTTTCCCCCAGATAATGTTTTTCAGGTCAACTTTAAATCCTGTTTCTAAGTGCTGTTGCCCAGTGCAGTTTTTCTAAGCAAAGTATTTTAAGTGTTTGCTAGGACTTGTTGGGATGTTTTGGGAGGGAATTAGACCCACCTTTACCGCAGCTAGTTTCTAAGAGGTAGATTAGTGAAGGAAAAGCCTTCTTCCAGACCTCAGGAGCTCAGAGAATTTATCTGCAGCTTGAGGGGAGAAAAAGCTTTCCCATCATCTTACACAGTTCTTTGAAATCTTCCTTTTGGTTCTTTGAGCTTCAAGATATCTTTAAACATGTTTTTTTCTCTTAAGATAAAACTCTGGTTTTTCTTGAGACAGGGTCTCACTATGTAGTGTAGACTGGCTTCAAACTCATAATCCTCCTGCTATAACTTCCTGAGCATAAGATTAGTATGTGCCACCATGCTCAGAGAGAATGAATTCTTGACCTTGCTTGGGAGCTCTTATTTTCAGAGTCGAATAAAGTCTAGGATGAAGTAATAAACATTTTAAGTTCATTGTATCTGAGTGCATAAAGGAGCCCTGTAAAAGAAGTGAAGCATTGTTTGTGCCTTAGTGCTCACGGCAACTCCAGTGTGCTCCTGATCACTGCTTGAGCCCTGTTCCCAGAGAGTTGGAAACTGCAGAATGGGACACATTGTTGTTACAGTTCTTACAGTTCACCTGCAACTTTGTGTTTCTGGCCGCTACCTTAGTCCTAGAGAACATCTTAGACCAGAGAATGTGCACATTTTTGTTGTAGTTCTTGGCTCATGTAGCACACAACTCTACCAGCCTGTCAAAGCTTCACAGATGTTCTGGATGACTAACTTTATTTCAGAATGTGGGTTTAATGTACATGGTAATCCTTGAACTGTATCTTTGTATATAAAATAAATGAATGGCTTACTTTAAGGAGATAATTATGTTCAGATTTTTTAAAATTTCTAAACAATACATATATTGTGAGGTTTATTGCAAAGGTATTTTCTTGTACAGACTTGGCAGGATTCATGGCCAGGTTCTCATTAGTGGGCACTTCTCTATGATATTCCATTCTCAAGTGTTGCTCCCTTTCCTTTCTTTTATCTCTGATGTATATAGTCAGTGCATACTTGAGACTAAGTCTCCAGTGAACTTAACGTGTCACCATTTCTTCAGTGTTTACCAGTGATATTAAATCCTTTCGTACATTGTAACATTTCGACTTGGTAAGTAGGTTTTAATTCTTGGAACTCTGATCAGAGAGAAGTGGTTGTTGTAGATCTCAGTTTGGAGAATTCTGAGGATGTGTAAGTAGAAAGAAGTACTTTGATTAGTGCTCTGTGGTCGTGCATTATGGGAGAACAATGACCTACATACAGGCTTGTCAGTCGTGCCCCTGAATAAAAGGAATAGTTATGGATGGAGATCTGTGGAGACATCTGTACTCAGACCCTTGATTCTTTACTTCACAAGTGGAGATTAGCTGTAGTAGTTCTCTGAACTTACTTGAAGCAGCGTATGGTTTTCTGTATTACTATTCACTCTGACTTTTCTCTGCTAAAGTGGAATTAATTGTTCCTTTATTGTTGCTACAATAGCTCTCTGTAATCATAACCTTTCTGCCATTGTTAATCATTTACTTGTATGGTTCTGTGTGGATTGGGAACTTGAAGGGAAGAAAAGTAGTCTTTATTTTTGAGACATGATCTGACTATGTAACTCTGGCTGGTCTGGAATGCACTGCATAGACCAGGCTGGCCTTGAACTCAGAACCTCCTGTCTCTGCCTCCCAAATGCTGGGATTAATGTGTCACCATGCCTGGCATATGCCATTCTACCAGGCAAGAAGGATCTTTTTATTGTCCTTATGTCTTAGTATCTAACTTAGGGCTTGCTATATGCTGCCTGTGTATATGAACAGTAAGATAGTTTTTGTTTCTTTGGTGACCTGAATGATGTCTTGTATGAAAACCAGGCATTTAGTATGTTTTAGGGTGGTGGTGTTATGAGTAGAAAAGGAAGAAGCCAATTTTGGGGGTAAGAGTAGATAAGCTAGTAGTTTGGGGTTCTTTGGAAGATAAAGACCCTTGGGTTTGAATCTCCATGTCTAGAGAATTGTAGTATCATTAGGAAAACAGTTGAAACTGGTAGATTTGAGTAGGGTGAATTTGATTGTAAACATGATAGATTTTGGTCGGTGATGGTGCACGCCTTTAATCCCAGCACTTGGGAGGCAGAGCCAGGCGGATCTCTGTGAGTTCGAGGCTAGCTTGGTCTACAGAGCTAGTTCCAGGACAGTCAGGGCTGCCCAGAGAAACCATGTCTCAAAAAACCAAAACAGAAAAAAATGATAGGTTTTTGTTAAAAGTGTTTATTGATCAATTTTCTGTGGGAGAACTGGAAATAGAAATTCCTGTAGTTGCTAGTTGGGTAGCTTCCTGTTACATGATTTTTTTCCCTTTAAGAGATCAATCGGGTGGGGAACACATTCTGTTGAAAACAGGATCCTCAGTGACCAACACAATTGTTGGCACATGCTAGGCACTTCATAAATATTATTCCATTGGACCAACTTTTAATACTGTTAGTTAACTTTAAATACCTGAGCACTTACTGATCTTGTAGATGACCAGAGTTCAGTTCCTAGCACCCGTATAGGGCAGCTTACAACTCCTTGTACCTCCAGTTCTGGGTAGATCTGATGCCTCTGGCCTCCAAGGGCGCGCGCACATACACACACACACACACCACACACACACACACACACAATTTGAAAATAAATATTTAAAAAAAAGAAATCTGATAGTGTCTAGTTAATATTGCTATAAATTTTAAATTCATAGTGATTTTAAGAAATCTTTGGCAGATCCTACTGCTGGGCCATAAAAAGTTGAAGTTGGCCGTCCTGTGCCTATATGTGGCGACATGTAATATTCACTGATAGTTAGAGGTATAATTATTCAAAGAAATATACATGCAAGGTGAGTCTTTCTTGACAGGTGGAATTGGCTTTGAATGTTCCTGTGTTGGTTTCACAGTGTTGCTTTTTCTCTTTTTAGTTATTTGTCTCTGGTCTAGTACTTTGACCAGTATCTGTGAGAAAGACTGAGAGAAGGAAGGTTGTATTTTTTTTGTGCTGACATTAGTTTGTGGGGGGAGGGAATCTAATGATTAACATGAGGGTCTAGATAAGCTGTTGATTTTGTTTCCTCCTTCCTTGTGCAGGTTTCCCTGTCAAATTTTGTTGGTTTGGGGCTTACTATTACCTACTCTTATGAGCCGTTGGACTTTTTAAAAATATTGTCGTTTGTAAAACAAAGTTTGGAGAAAATGGATCCTGAGACCACAGTCAGGACAAAATTTTAAGAGTCATGAAGCTTGATTTTGAAAGTGTGGGCATTGGTACTCAGATTAAGTTTCTGCTGTTTCACCTTTTTAGCATGAATATAGACAATACATTAATTGAATTAGATATTTTAAAAGCACATGTCTTGTTTTTCTTGTTACAGTATCAAGATAAAGAAGAAGTTGTTTTATGGATGAATACTGTTGGACCCTACCACAATCGCCAAGAAACATATAAATATTTTTCACTTCCATTCTGCGTAGGGTCAAAAAAAAGTATTAGTCATTACCATGAAACTTTGGGAGAAGCACTTCAAGGAGTTGAATTAGAATTTAGTGGCCTGGATATTAAATTTAAAGGTAGGTCAACATTAATAGTCCTTGCTGACATTGGAGCCAGGTAATTTCATTGTATGGAGCCAGGTAATTTCATTGTATGGGGTTGCATGTTTAGCCAGGTTAATTGTTAACAGAATGTTTCTCTAACATAGTTCTTTCTGAAAAGTATTTTTCTGGTAAATCTTCAGTTATTAGATACATATATGGCCAGGGAAGGCCTCATAAAATTCATAGTAAAGTAATTTTTGGAGGTGTGGGTCTCCAAAGGGATACGCGGTTCCTGAGAAGTTTGTGTAAAACCACAGATTTAACTTGTACAATATACTCAGCGTGTAATTCATCCTCTTAGCACCTATAGAATATTTAAGATTTAGGTCAGACACTTAAACTTGAGGGGAAGCCTATCTGTGAGACGGTGTGTTTAATCTTAGTGTGTTCTTCTGTGAAGTTTGTTAGAGTATTCATGCACAGGCACTGGTTCCCTGCACAGGCACTGGTTCCCTGCACAGGCACTGGCTCCCTGCACAGGCACTGGTTCCCTGCACAGGCACTGGTTCCCTGCACAGGCACTGGTTCCCTGCACAGGCACTGGTTCCCTGCACAGGCACTGGCTCCCTGCACAGGCACTGGCTCCCTGCACAGGCACTGGCTCCCTGCATAGGCACTGGCTCCCTGCACAGGCACTGGCTCCCTGTACAGGCACTGGTTCCCTGCACAGGCACTGGCTCCCTGCACAGGCACTGGTTCCCTGCACAGGCACTGGTTCCCTGCACAGGCACTGGTTCCCTGCACAGGCACTGGTTCCCTGAACAGGCACTAGCTCCCTGCACAGGCACTGGTTTCCTGCACAAGCATAGGCAGTACTATGGCTAAAACATCTCTAGGAAGTTGGAGTTCTGCAGAGTCTTTAATCAAGGGTCTTGATTTTTAATAGAACATGGGCATTGTTCTTGGGAGCTTTGTTTTTAGCTTCATTTCTTTTGCTGTATCAACTAGTAAAATTATTTGCTCCAGTTTTGACTTCATTGAGTCCATGGATATATAATCTGAATAGGAACTGCCTTCTGATATTTTTAGAGCATTGGGAGTAGGCTATGAAATAAGATATGAGGGAAATGTTACTTTGATTTGTTAAATTATTTTATTTATCAGATTTTTTTTTTGTTACTGTTTTGAAAATGGGTGCACATTTTATACCTCCCCCATAATGTCCTTTGGAACTTAATTATAAAATTGAATTGTAAATTTAAACCACAGTGGTGTGGCCTATAATTTTATGAGTGTTAGAAACATACCCTGAGGCATATGTTTTAAGTTAATAAGATAATTGAAATATTTAATCACAAATATGAAGAAACTAAACTAGAACATGTGATCTTTGAGAATCTCAATGCTATATTTATCCACCTAGTGTCTCCTTTTCCATATTCAGGAGACATGTCTCATTTAATAGAGAGGAGCCAGCGAGAGAGAGAGTAAACCCACAAATCCTGCTTTGGTGCAGTGATTTCATCAGATTTGAAGCTCTATGCCTTACTTATCTGAAGAAATATTTCTTCAGCAGTCTTTAACCTTCCTTTCTTCTTCTACTTCCTCGAGTCTGAGATAGAGATAAATAGTTAGAGGCTGTTTTCATGGGCTTGAAAGTGAGGTTTGTTTTCTTTTCAGATTAAGCTAAACACTTGAGGGATGAAAGAACTACCAGTTGTTATTCCCCCGAAAGGTAGCAGTTCTTGGGGCCTAGCCAGCTAGCTCTGTGCCTTAGCTGAATACTGCCAAAACAGCTGTTAACTTGGGTAGTCCAGATGAAGTAGCCAGTGGGAATTGATTTCTGTTTCCCACTACTGTAGGCTTTTGTTTCTGATATTTGAGATAGAGATGATCATGCTTTGGAAGTGTTCCTGATTGTTACTCATATTTTTATAAACTTTGAAAGGTAGAATGCACTTTCGGAGACCCAGATATGGGCAATTTGTTCACGGCATATCACACATACTGATAATGCTGTAGAAGCCAGACCAGTACTGTCTCAATGTGAACCATTTATTTATTTGTTTGTTTGTTTGTTTGTTTATTATTTTGAGGTGTGTTAAGATAGGGACTCATGAAACTCAGGCTGGCCTCAAATGTGCTGTGTAGCTGAGGCAGGCCTTGAACTTCTTACTCTCTTGTTTGTACCTCCTGAGTGCTGGGATTGCACACATGTACCAGCTACTATTTGTTCTTAGTCTTTCATATCAAGCATTTGACTCTTAATGATTCTTCTGAAGGTATATTCATATGAAGTAAAATTTTGAAAACAACACACATACACTGCACACACATACATATGAACACACACACCCACACACCCACATACGTATACATGTGTACAGAAACAGTTTTTTTTTTTTTTAACCTAGCAGATTCTATCAGGCTAATTGAATTGGTACCATTTTGTAGCATTGAAGGTCACTAGAGAGATTATGCTAAGGAACTAACCATAGTCTTGGTCTGAAGACAGACCGTTTTAAGATGCCTCTCACTTCAGATTTTATGCACAGCTTTCTTTCTTTTCTTTTCTTTTTTTATATGCTAGTGCTAGACAAAAATGCTAATTGAGACCATTTAGAGAAAGTGCATTAAATATAAGCATAGGTCTATATTAGGATCATTGAGCCAGGCCTGATTTCATTGCTTTCTGATTATGGGTACTATCTTAGAACATTGCTGTTATGGAGTAGAAAGAACTTGTGTTTTAGAATCAGACATGGTACAGCTCAGCTCTGCTTGTGCCTACTTGTGTGGTTGTAGGCAGATAATTCAATGTCTTTGATCTTTTGTAGTTCTTGTCTGGGAAGCATGGGGAATAGTATACCTGATAGAATCATTGTTAGGTTTAAGTGAGATAATGTACTTTTAAAAGTACCTGGTATATAGTTTATGTTTGAGAAATGGTGACTGCTGTGCCTACTAATATACATAGTATGGATCTGAATTCTACTCGTTTATATATTAGCAGTTCTGATTATTAGTTTACTGATCGCAGAATTTTATATGTTCCCAAACTACTGTACTCTCCTGCTGGTTCCATTAGGCTAGTGCATTCTTGCACATCTAGCTGCTAAGACTGAGTAAGCTCTTAATAAATTGTCTAGCACCTGGACAATGTTGTATGACAATTGGTTCTTTTTGATTATTAAATGATCTGAAATCGTAATTCTTATGTTTGTTTTGTTGTTTGTTCTCTGTCTCTGTCTCTGTCTCTCTCTGTCTGTCTCTCTCTGTGTGTGTGTGTGTGTGTGTGTGTGTGTGTGTGTGTGTGTGTGTGTGTGTCTATAAAGGCATTACTATGTGGGCCAGGTTAGCCTAAGCCTAGAGCTTATTGTATATCCCTTGCTGGGCTTTGCTGATGTTGGCTTTGAACTTATGATCCTCTGCCTCAGTCTCCCAAATGCTGAGATTACAGGTGTGAGCCATCATGCCTACCTGGGATAGTGTTCTTAACCAGAGGAGGTCACTGCTCCTTTCCCTATTATTTGAGAATCCTATGGTATAATAAAGGGCATTAATAGTTGAAAAATAATGACTTTTAGGGATTCTTCCTTTCCACATACTGTATTAGGGTTTTTTTTGTTTTTGTTTTTGTTTTTTTTATTATTTCTTCTTTGAATACCCTAACCTAATATACAGATGGCATTTTGTATTTCTTTTTACCTTGAGTGGCTTGGTAAATTTAGAATTCTGCAGCTCTGGAGAAATGTCAGTGCTGTTTAAATCCTTATAGACTAAAGCTAAGGGATTCTCCATCCTGGCTGCTCTCATTCCCAAAGGCAACATTTCCAGTCGGGTATCTGCCTGGGTGGAATAGCCCTGACTGCCAAGGGATGGGGAAAGAACTTGGAGTAGCAGGTCTACTCCTTCAGCTGGAAGGTTTTTACTGAAGGCAATCCCTCACCCTCTTTTCTATCCCTTCTGCTGTTTCCACTGTTACTACTTCTGGAGCCCTAGGAATTCTCGAGAGGAAGGTCTGTCTCTGTCTCCTGCGCAGGGGACAAGTTGAGGGTATTCGTCTAGATGTGTGGTGGGTAGGGAAAGAACATGAGCATCTAGCCTCATAGCCTTTTGAGTTCCTTGTCATTGTCATCATTTTCTGCTTATTCATCTTATTTGAGTGACATCCTCAGCTCTTGGGTTTGTTTGTTTGTTTGTTTTTTTAGACAAGATCTTGTTAAGTACCCCAGGTTAGCCTCAAACTTGTGGTCTTTCTGTCTCTTGCCTTCTAAGTCCTGGGATCAAAGGTGTAAGCTACCATCATGTCCATTCCGTAAAAATATTTGCATGTAATTACTCTATATGTTCAGCCCTTACATCTGTTGTTTATATTTCAAGGTCTACAGTATCTTATGCATTCTGTGGTCTCTCTCTCTCTCTCTCTCTCTCTCTCTCTCTCTCTCTCTCTCTCTCTCTCTTTTCTGGGCAGCTCTCTTGTTCTGTTTTCCCCTGTGTTATGTCGCTGGTCATATTCTCTGTTTTTCCTTTTCCAAAAATGTATTAAGCTCTTCTTTTCGTTTGTGATAGTTTGGATGAGAACATCCCCACAGATCAGATATTGTTGGTGGTGCTGTTTGGGCGGGTTTAGGAGGTATGTATGGCCTTACTGAAGAAAGTGTGTCACTGGGGATGGATGGGCTTTGAGGTTTCAAAGCCATTTCAGTTTGCTCTCTCTTCTTGGTGCTTGTGGTTGGGTATGTGAGCCCTCAGCTTCTGCTCCAGCCACCATGCTTGCTGCTGCCATGTTTGCCCTGCTGTGATGGACCCTTGATCTCTCTGAACTATAAGCCCAACAAACTCTTCCTTCCTTCCTGTTGCCTTGGACATGGTGTTTTGTCACAGCAATAGAAAAGTACTATCACTGCTTTCTGCTTTTTGTCCTGATGGACTCACATCCTTTTATTACGGGCATTTGAGGGGTTTTAGGCAGGAGAAGAAAACCACCTGTGCTTAAACGTGCCTTGATATCTGGAGGTATGAGAGCTTGCTGCTAGATTTTTCTTCCTGTTGGTTTCAATCCATCTGTGTTTTAACCAGACCAAACAATTAGAATCTGAAATTTGTCAGTTCTTTGAATCTTTACTGCCTTGTGCTAATTGTAATACAGTTTCAGTACATAACATTTAGAATCTACAGAAGAATATAAAAATAGAAATTTCTATTCATCTAAATTGTTTAAAAATATATAAAATTAAATGGGGTGTGTTTGTAGTTCCTGTAATTATAACACTTGTAAGACTGAGATGGAAGGATTGAGAATTCCCAGTCAGCCTGGGGTCCGTGGTGAGATCCTGTCACGGAAAGTGACAATTGGATTCCTGTTGCCTGTATTTTTTTTTAAAGCTCATCCCTTATATAGTGCTTATTTAATATGTCAGTGTTGAGTATTTCTTACTCAGTAAGTTATATGTAATTATTTTATATTCCTTTTTTTCTCCTAACATTCTGTGAGTTTATTCTTATTCTTCAAATGTGGCTGCATATTACTCTGTAATTAGGAGATGCAGTCTCCCCACTCTAGTCGCAAGATAATCTGCTCCCTCCCTTGCTCTTTTTCTTTCTTTTTAGAAATAACAAAGATTTGTCAGTTCTTGTATAAGGTATTGTAATGCACCTATAAATCTTTTACAAGCCTAAGTTCTTAGAAGTAGAAGTACTAAGTCAAAAGTTTTAAACACACATACACACACACACAGAGTTTAAAGGCAATAAACATTTTAAGGCAGTTTCTTTTCCTTCTTCCCACCTTTTCTTTTTCTCCTTCCTTCCTTCCTTCCTTCCTTCCTTTCTTTCTTTCTTTCTTTCTTTCTTAAGTATAGGGATTGAGTTGAAGAGAGGACCTCATGAACGTTAAGCAAAGCAAATTCTAGCGCCCCCTCCCCCCTTTTTTAACTTTTTATTTTGAGACACAGCCTTGCTGAGTTAGATGGCCTAGGTTTGAGCTTCCTCTGTAGCTCTGGCTGACTTTGAGTTTGCAATCCTTCTGTATTAGCTTCCAAGTAGCTAGGATTACAGGATTGTACCACTAAGCCCAGTGGCAGTTCATGATCCCTATTACCGAACAGCCATCTACAAATTGCGTGGTTTATGCTGCCTGTCAGGTTGCTCAGTTAATCTGTACTTCTTACATAGTTTTTAAATTAACTGTGCATATACCAGTATTTCCATTCCATCTTTTTTTTAATCTATTTGGCAGTTATTGAGTATGTAATTGCATTCCAGACTGTGCTGGGCTATGAATGTAGAGTTTAACCAGACCTCTGGCTTCAGGGGTCCATCCATGGGCACTCTGAAATTGTGCACTTAATTTTGTGTGAATGTACACTGGCAGGGGGTTTGTGGCAGGGGAAGTAACACTTTCATGATGTTCTCCATAGTGTGAGGGCAAAAGGACTTAAGAACCCTGTGAATACACTCACACTCCAGCCTTAAAAGGGGCCAACACAGTTGTTTTCAGTTTCACAGTTGAGGGACTGTGAGGGTCACAGAGGTTAAACCATTTTTCTTTTTGTTCAGGTAGCTAGTGAGTAATGGTACTCAAACCAGAACTCAGTACTTTACCCATGTCTCTTCGTGTATATATGGTGATTTCATGATAACTTTGCTAGGTGCTATTGAATTTGAGGTAAGAGTCTACTTTTCCGTTTTAGTATTGCCATCAAAAGAGAAAGTGTAAGGGTGGTGGCATGGTACATTCGTAGAGAACTCAGTATTTGCAGTGTTATTTTCTGGACTTTTTTATTGGGCACACAGTGGCACTTAGGTTCTGGGATCTAAACTTAGTGTGGTGATCTGTTTGAAAAGTAAGTATCAACATTTGCTAATTTATGACTTTTTTTTTTATCTCCTCAAGATTTTTACATTGCTAAAATCTCAGTTGCATCTTTTTCAGAATTTGTAGGTTTGTGTTTTAGGTGAGGGAGGTATGCTCTGTTGTCATTTTCAACCAGTGATTTAAGGTGAGAGATCTTTAGGCTAGTTTTTCAGTTATGTAGAATGTGGACAGTGACTTGGCATCTTTGTACACATTGTCTTCAAAGCAGTCCCCCCCCCCCCTCGCCCCCAAGAGAAAGAGAAGAGTGCTGTTTTGACTGGGTAATCAGGATGTTGAATCATCAGTGATGTTTATATTTGCCTTCATGTCTGAAAGAGGAATGTCATTAAAATGACCAACTAGTGTCCTCTTTGCAGTGCCATGATAAAGTGGGGATAAAACTAGGAACCTCCTCAGCAAAAGGGGCAGTCTTAGTTCCATAGGCCAGAGAGTACACGTTTGCAGGGAAGTTAAATTATGGTAAAGGGGAAGAGGATGGTACATCAGTTAGGAAACTGCTGAATTGGAGTTAGACTGTGGGGAATCCTTTATGCAGGTAAGTGCATGCATACTGTGTATTACAGAATTTTTTACTTAAAACTACCACATTGATAATGACCATTTAAACAGTACCTTCTTGTAACAGCAAGCATACAATAGCTTTGCAGGATAGCTGTGAGTCTCCCACAGCCACTAGAGCAGTGTGTTGCCCTCTAAGTCTGGACTTCTTTGGTCCCGTCTGTCTCTTCTGAGCTGCTGTTGCCCTTGCCCTTTGTACATTATTGCACTCTGCAGAGGTCTCTCTTGGGTACCTCCTGCTGGCAGTTCTAGATTTTGCTGTGGAAACTCTTTAGAGTAATTTCATTTCCTAACTCTTAACTGTCCAGCATTAGATATTACCATTATGAAAATCCTAAATTCCTTGTTGCCCAAAAAGGATGAAGTAGAAAGAAATTGTATGTGCAAGTCATAGGCAGCATTAGTTTTTCTCTCCTTGGAGGGGAAGAGTAGGTGGGTCTTCCCTGACCTTCTTGGGACATGGCTGTGCTTTGTCATTTTGGATGGATTCCTTCCGGGCTAATCTCTTATGAGGGGAAGCTGGTTTCTCAGACATGCTCTGGAATATCAAGTTGTAATTCATATCACTGGTTCTTAAGGAAATAATGTTACAGGTAGCCATTAAATTCATCATTCATCTATAATCTTTAAGAAGCGTTAAAGAAATTTCATGTTTCTGTGAGAAAGTTGCATTTCAGATTCTAAATTACCAGTATGATAGTATAAGAAACTGTATCCTTATTTATTCTTGTTAAGATTGGTTTATGTTGTTGTAATTGCTTAAGTAATATATCAAAAGTTTAGTCCTTTTGATTGACATGTAAATTTTTTTAAACAGACACATTTTTGAAACCTTAGAAATTAAAGACCATCTGAACACAATTATGAAAATACTATTTTTGCAAGCAATCAAGGATGTAAATGACTCACCTTTAGGGTATTTTTGAGTGATTAATAAGCAGAAATGCCTATTAGACAGAGGCTAGGCTTATAATTTTAATAATTATGAAGGATCACTGGGAGTCCTCATGGCCTCTGTGGCCACTGATGACTTGGGTTTCTGTGCTGTGGGAATAAATGTGTATCTGAGTGACCTTAAACTCCACTGTTATCTCTGCTTAGGCTCATATCCTTAATCTTTTCCACACAGTAAATGAAGATTTTCTTATGTGTCATAAGCTTTTTTTGTTCTTTGTTTTTATATCAGTTTTATTTATTTTTAAATGACTTTGTTCTTGTATTTTTTTTTATATGAGGGTTTTCTTTGTGTAAGGTAATCTTTGAAAATAAAGATGATCAAAATTTTTCATTTTAAGGTAATGAAAGATATAAAAAAAAAAAGTGGGTAGGATAGCTTACTGAGCTCCCATATACTTACTACCATTCTGAACTATTGGGAATAGACATTAACTAAAGCAAATGCTGACTTTTCTTCTTGTGCTATATTTCCTGTAACGATTTTGCAAGCCAGTACGTTAATTTGTAGTTTTTACTTTGCAGATGATGTGATGCCAGGTACTTATTGTGAAATTGACTTAGATAAAGAAAAGAGAGATGCATTTGTGTATGCTATCAAGAATCACTATTGGTACCAGATGTACATAGATGACTTACCAATATGGGGTAAGTACTCCCTGTTACATGTAAGATTTCATATAACCAGTGTGTTAAGGTGACTGTGTTCCAGATCATGATGGAAATGTTTTTCCACTCTGCTCCAGAGTGGTCTTTAATGCTGACTTTATGGCTTCCTCCTACTGGAGGCATTTAGTGCTGCCAGACCTTATAGGAAACTCTCAAAATAAAAAGTTTATACAGTGAGGCTTTTCAGACTCAAGGAGTTCAAAGGCTCTTGGAACATCTGAAATTTCCTTCTTCCCTAGTTTCTTCACAGCTTATTTTCTCTTCAATATAATTAGAGGGACTGAATAGAATTTTTGAAATTTACCTCTTTATGGACACTGTAGTAATATGTTTTTAGGGGCATGATAATTTCTTGAATGTTTTATTTTACCAGTTCCTTTGTCATTTTCCAAAACATTTAATACTGAAGAATTATTCTTGTTTAGCTCTTGCTTGTCCATACTACTGGGGAAGAGACATAATATGATTAATACAAACTTAAGCATAGTCCAAAAATAACTTAAATAATTAAATTATTTAAAATGCAAGAAATAGGCAGTTACCATAGGCAACATGTTTAGTCACATTTTTTTCTGTCTCTTGACATATGCTCTATGTGTAAGAATTATCTTTTATTCTTAAAATTGTTAGCTGATCATTATGTTCATCTGTAGAAAAACTGACTGAGCACAGTTTAATATGATCAGAATTTAATATGCTAAAGAAATTTATAAGAGTTAATTTCTTGGGAGGAAGAGACAGGAGGATCTCTGAGTTCAAGGCCATCCTCGTCTACATAGCAAGTCTGAGGCCACCCAAGATTACATAGTGAGACCCTGTCTTAAAAAAAGAAAAGTTAATCTCAAGAGACATTTTGTGCTATTTAGGTGTGTAAAATAAGCATTTCGTATAAATGTTACTGTTACAGGACACAGACATTTCTGTGATCAGCTCTGAGGGTGGTGGAGATAAACTAAATACTTGCTGAAGATTTCTGAGCCTATAGTTTAGGAGAACCCATTAAACAAGACTGTT
This sequence comes from Peromyscus eremicus, assembly GCF_949786415.1. Lineage (NCBI taxonomy): Eukaryota > Metazoa > Chordata > Mammalia > Rodentia > Cricetidae > Peromyscus > Peromyscus eremicus. The sequence goes on from NC_081416.1 coordinate 21,206,040, forward strand.
TTTCATTTGCAGTGAAAACAGATTCCTTTCATAGTTCTTCTATTATTATGGACTTTTAAAGGTCACATATGCCTCCCAGAGGCAGAGGCAGGCAGATCTCTGCATGTTCGAGGCCAGCCTGATCTACATAATGAATTCTGGGACAGCCAGGACTACATAAAGAGACCTTGTTATCACATTCATTTTTTTAGTGTTGGGGAAATGGAATGTGCACATGTGCCACAGCATGGGTGTGTGGGGGGGGGTCAGAGCACAGTGGGGGTCTGTTTTCTTCTTCCACCATGTGGGGCCTGGGCTTTGAACTCAGGTTACCAGGCTTGGTGGCAAGTGCTGTTCTCTACTGAGCCATCTCTCTGGCTCATTGTATTCTTTTCTAAATCTGTATCTTCAGTTTTTGTTTTCGTAATCATTGCTGGGAGCCTCTTTAGCAACAGTAACAACTGTTCTTTGTTATAAATTGTGTGTGTGTGTGTGTGTGTCCATCTATTGTGGAGGCCAGAAATCATCTTTGGGTGCTGTGCCTCAGGTGCTACCACCTTTTTCTTTTCTTTCTTTCTCTTTTTTGAAACAGGGTCTCGTACTTGGCCTGGTACTCACTGATTAGGCACGGCTAGCCAGCCATTGAGCCAAACTAATTTTCCTGTCTTCACTTCTACAGCTCTGGGATGATAAGGACTTTCCACCATCCCCAGCTGCTTTACATAGGATTGAGCTCCGGTCCTCGTGCTGGTGTAGCGAGGACTTTGCCAACTGAGCCATTTCTCAGCCTTTTCAAAACCTGTTTTTAGAATTTGAATTTCAGGATCTGCCATCTTTAAATATGTTTGCATAATCTGTAATATCTGAACCTGGGCATTCCTCTTCCCTCTTTGTGAAGGAAAAAAAAAATCCAATATGGTGTTTCTTGAACAAAAGTCTGTCTTTGAAAAGCCTTTTAGAGAAGCTGTGTCTTTACCTCCAAGTCTAGTTTTTAAAATAGATAGGCAAATGAATTCCCTTTTTTTATCTCTCTCTTCCTCTCTCCCCCTCACACCCCCACCCTGTGTGTGTGTGTGTGTGTGTGTGTGTGTGTGTGTGTGGTCACTAAGTAGCTGGGTTATTTTGACAGATGGTAACATAGCATGTTTCTGAAAACCTGAGATACTAAGTAGTATGCACAAGTAAGGCGATAATTGTAGCAGCAGAGGTGCTAGCGGTGACAGAGAGTGAGTTCTGAGTATCATATCTGTGACCATTTATGTTCAACTTCTTGTTATTTTATACTAGTGTGACCATAGTGTGTATTTGCTAAGAAGTCTAGCCTGTACTTTTGCCTTGTGCTAACCATGAGGATGTTGACAGTATTGCCTCTTTATATAAAATAAACTTAATGAACTCTTAGCTTCTGGGTGCTTTGAATACTAAGTGGTATTACCTTGTATAAAGTATTTTTTCTTTTGTAGGTATTGTTGGTGAAGCAGATGAAAATGGGGAAGATTACTATCTTTGGACCTACAAAAAACTTGAAATAGGCTTTAATGGAAATCGAATTGTTGATGTTAATCTAACCAGTGAAGGAAAGGTCAAATTGGTTCCAAATACTAAGATACAGATGTCATATTCAGTAAGTTTAAAATAATTATGTATAGGAAAAAATGGTTGTGTTTATAACTTTAGAAAATAAAAATATAGCTGAAAATTAGATGCAACGAAATTCCTCAGTATATCTATATTAAATCTTCTAAAGGAAAGTATGTACTTCAGATCTATGATATGGGATGCCATGCATTGGCTTAATGACCATTGCTCTAGCACAGTGACCATTGACATCAGAAGGTTACAACTCAGCCCTGTATCTTCCTGATGTTTTTAGGTTGCAGGAGCTCATGTTATTTCTCTTTTCATTTGCTGTTGCAGATGGAGATAGGATGAAAGTCTCTGGGTAGGTGTAGATTGCTGTGATTTGCTTTATTTGATTGGAAGACTTATTCCCACACAGTAAGAGCTTCTCAGAGTCCTTTAGCAACTATGAAGTTAATTAATTCTATTCTGTTAGCTAAAAATGATAGAAGAAAGAGAGGAAGTCCAATACAGGGAGACTTTCTCTTTGCCAGTTATTTTCCTGGTCATCGAAAAGAATCCCCTTGCTTATAGCCAATTTTGAGAATTCTTTTTGTCTATATGTACCTAATGTAAGTAATTATTATATAACTGTACAAAGAAATTTAATAGTTGTCATAAAACCACAATTTAAAGACAGAAATCTATGTGTTCTCATTTTAATTGGTTTAAATACTTGTAACATGAGTTGGTGTTAATTCCTAACACATTTATCAGATAGTCAGTATGTCAGTCAACAGTAATTAAGTCCTCGAAAACTGAAATGATCTCTCTAAAGAAAGATGAGGGGTTGGGGGTTTAGCTCAGTGGTAGAGCGCTTGCTAGCGCAAGACCCTGTGTTCAGTCCTCAGCTCTGGGGAAAAAAAAAAAAAGAAAGAAAGAAAGATGTAATATTGTACTTGTTTAAACTTTTCATACTGGGACTGGAGAGATGGCTCAGTGGTTAAGAGCTCTGACTGCTCTTCCATAGGACCTAGGTTCAATTCCCAGCAGCTACATGGTAGCTCATAACATCTTAACTCTAGTTCCAGGGGATCCAGTACCCTCTTCAGGCCTTTGCTCTCACTGTACATGTGTAGTGCACATACACATACCCAAACACATCAAGTAATAAAATTTAAAAAAAAAATTAAACCTCTGGTACTGTCAGTATCTTTTCACCATATAATTTTAATTCTAAGTGTGTCAGTATTTCTGAATTTTATGAGTTTTGCCATTAGATTATTAATTATTTATTGACCTTAATTTTCAAGTGGGATTTTTTTTTCAGGTAAAATGGAAAAAATCAGATGTAAAATTTGAAGATCGATTCGACAAATATCTTGATCCATCCTTTTTTCAACATAGGGTAGGTGTTCGTACTTTAAGATACAGCATATGTGTGCAAATCATTTTCACATTGAGCATCTGCCTATGTGGGTCACTGTGCTAAGGACTATAGATTTCAAGATATAACTACCAGTAATTTCAGATGTAAATTTAGAGCCATAAGGATGATAGGGGATTTTAGAGGAATAATAAAACTAGCTTGTAAGATACTGTAGTCTAAACCAGTTAAGAGATATACAGGGAAAACATAATATGTAGAAGCCAAATACAGCACTTTAATTGCAAATGATGCTAATATTGGAGAATGTGGTTCATGGTCAGATGGGCTTCTTAATACTGAAACTCAGTATTAGACAGACCTTACCTGGTGATGATGAACTGTTATTGGCAGACTTCCCAAACTTACAGTGTGGAGAAACAGCAGCAGAAAGGATATCTCTTGGAAAGGAGGGATGAGAGAACAGGGCAGGTTTTACTAGTAGAAAGCCTTCCACATGGCGCATCAAGAAAGGGAATAAATGCTTCCCATAGTCCTCATTCTTCACCAACATATGTAGGTTACCTGAAGCATCTAGGTCAGGGTTTGTCTAGAAACTCAATCTTAGTTCAAGGCAGCACTGCTGGTGATGTTCTTGTTATCTCCAGTTCTGTTCTGAAAATTGCGCAATGAACAGAGGGATTAGGAACATCTAAGATTAGCAACACTAGGGGGCACTGCAGTGCAGCAGTTAGGTTCAGTAATCTCCAATACCTGTTTACTTTATATTTTTATACTTAATCATAGCTAAAAGGCTTATCAGTGATGCTTTATTATTTTTAATAACTATTTCTCAGTATAAAATTTTCAAGAGTATACCACATAGTATAGTTTTTAGAGTAATGCCAAAAAATGTTAGAAGTTTCAGATTATTGACAGTGCATTATTATAGATATTGGTTTAAAGTTTACACCTTAGATTGTATTTTTTAGATTAGAAAATAGCAAAGAACCTCATTAGAAGTTTTAATACTTTAAAATTTTAAATTTATATTTTAAACTAATACATAAAACATACAAGTTATATGTATTTATGAGGTAGCCTCTGATGCTTCAATATATTTATACATTATGCACTGTTCAAGCCAAATTAAACATCCTCTCAAATTCAAGTATTTACTATTTCTTCATGGTGGATACGTAAGGGGCCAGTGAGAGGGCTTAGCAGGTAGAAGTGCTTGCTGCCAGGTCCAGTGACCTGCGTTCACTCCCTAGGACCCACGTGGTAGAAGGAGAGAACTGACTCTCAAAGTTGTCTGACAGCTTTGTACCCACCAGATAAGTCAATCAAAATTTTTTTAAAAGAACATTCAGAATTTACTTTTAACATGTATTGTACGTTATCGTTATCTACCTACAAAAGAAGATACCTATAAAAGAAACCTTTCACATAATTTCACATAAATACCTCCAATACCTACAAAAGAAAAACACCCTATGTGTGATAACACAACAGAACATTGCGTTCTTCCCACCTATAACTTTGTACTCTTTGATGACTTTGACCCAACCTTTCCTCCTCCTCTTCTCTTCAGCTTCTTGGTACCCATAGTTTGCAGTCAGCTTCAGTGAAAGCACTGGTGTATACCACATACAAGTGAGATAAATATGGTACTTGTCTTTCTCTGCTTTAGTGTATGTACTCATTTTTAGCTCCATTCAGGTGAGAAGTTTTAGCATTTAATGCATACCTTTCTTAGCACTAAGTGTATATAAAATTTTTCCTCTTTAAAACCTTGATCAGTTGACTAAAGATTTGAGTCATACATTTTTTTCCCCTTCTCTTGACCCTTTCTGGGTTTTTAATTTCTGAAGTGGAAACAAATCTCATCTTTGGAGACATCTGCCATTTCACTTTAAACTGCTTTTTAACATCTTTGGGGACACCTTTATGGTAAATTTATATAGCCTTTTGGGGACAAACATTTTAAAGTACAGTGCTTTCATTAGTTGTTTCATTTATAATTCCAGTGGGTGCTCAGTAAATAAATTGTTGGAGGAGGGAAGCCATAGCATATGTCTTCTCCCTGAAACCCCAGTGTGAGTAGCAGAGTCAGGACTGTCCTTCCCATTCATGCACTTCTTAGCACATTAGCTCATGTCAAAATCTGCCCTCATTGTACAAGCCAGTACACCCTGGTGGTAAGTTTTCTAGGGACTCATGTACTCAGAGCAGAATTTCTATGAATAACTGCAGAATGTAAGTGAAAGGCTCTGTAGTGGAGAGGCCACTATTTGACTTGGGATTTGAAGACTGGAGAGAATTTACAAAGGAATGTAAATCACATGTGAGAAGAAATTATATGAACAGCAAGAGGATGAAAGTGAATACGCTTGGTCACTGAGCAGGGATAGGACTGTAGGATGTAATGGAAAGAGAGGTCATTGAAGATGTGGAAGGCCGTGTTACAGGAAGGATAGAATCCTGGGAAATTGTTGAGGTTGGATTTGAGGAAATTGAGCTCTGTAGGGTTTAGAACAGTAGTGATGATGAACATGACATTGTAGAAAGACTTGCTTGCTAACTTTGTACGGCATACATTGGAAAGAAGGAGAGGTCAGACAGCAGCGAGAGGCCAACTAAGAGGAAGTTGGACTTGCTGTGTGATGATACCTCGGGAGTGCAGAGGAAGGGAAGGAACACACAAGTGTCATAATTAAGGCTGGAGAGATGGCTTAGAAATTAAGAACATTTACTACTTTTGCAGAGCACCTGAGTTCAGTTCCCAGTATCCATGTCTGACAGTTCACAACTGCCTGTTACTCCAGCTCCAGGAATCCCTCCTGGCTTTCACAGGCACCTACACATGTGTGCATATGCCCATACACTGCTACATATATACAATGAAAACTAAAATAAATATTTTTTAAGTTTAATAACTATTACTTTTGAAGGATGGAGAAGGAAGGACTAAAAATAAATACTAGTTCATTAGTAGAAGCTAGAGAATAAGAAATGAGTGGTATATGTGAGGGAAGATGATAGATTTACTAAGGGTGGTCCCAACCTGAAATTCCACGAAGGCATTTAAGTGGAAGTTATGGTAGTAGTGAAGGTCTGTACTATGAAAGCATGTGAAAGCTGGAGATTTGAGCAGGTGAGCACTGAAGGTGGTAGTGACATCATCACTGGAAAGCTGGTTAAAGCTTCTTGACTGGGAGTCGTGCTTGAATGCCAAGACTGCAGCTTTTGGAAAAGTTGGTGAAGGCTGAACAGTGGACAGATGAAAACGAAGCAGCACTTAGAGACTTAGAACGGTAGAGTGTCAGCAAAGGTTAGACTTGGCAGAGAGATAAGGAGAGGGAGCAGAACACCCAACTTCTGGATCAGTTTAGAAGTTCATTGCAGGGGCCAGGGAGCTGGCTCAGTGGTAAAAGTTCTTACCCCCAGGCCTGTTGACTTCGGCTCAGTCTCTGGAGTCCACAGGGAATGGGAGAACTCCCACAAATTGTCCTTTGACCCATACACACATATGCATACATACAAAATTAATAAATATTAAAAAAATCAGAAGTTTATTGCAGGTCTTGAGGGGGTTGATCACATTGTGAAGAAGTAAGGGAAGAAATGTAGTCTTGTTTGAAAAGTGTTGGTTAGTTTTGATAGGACAAAAAATGGAGTAGTCACTGTAAAAGATGTAAGTAGTCATAGCATAGAGTTGTGATGTGCTATACACTATACTCTCTGTTTTCCTGTTATTGTTTAAACCTTGTAATGATTCTAGGAAGTAGACAATACAAGTGGAAGTAGAAACAAATGAACCCATCGGGAAGGCCCGATAGTACATACTGCTTTTTTTTTTTTTTTTTTTTTAAATTTTTTTTTTACAAATGTTCTGTAGCTAGAGTTTTCCTGCCTGGCCCACAGTCAGGGCAAATCTCTCTCACCTGCTAGTCCCACAGCCTCTCACCCAACCAAGTAAACACAGAGACTTATATTGGTTACAAACTGTATGGCCATGGCAGGCTTCTTGCTAACTGTTCTTATAGCTTAAATTAATCCATTTCCTTTAATCCATACCTTGCCACATGGCTCGTGGCTTACCGGCATCTTCACAAGCTGTTTCTCATCGTGGCGGCTGGCAGTGTCTCTCTGACTCAGCCTTCCACTTCCCAGCTTTATTCTCCTCCTTGCCCCGCCTATACTTCCTGCCTAGCCAACGGCCAATCAGTGTTTTATTGATTAATTAGCAACACATTTGCCATACATCCCACAGCACTTCCCCCTTTTTTTTTTTTTTCAAAAAGGAAGGTTTTAACCTTAACAAAGTAAAATTACATATAATTTGGGAATTTGGGCGTAGCTTCTCTTACTACTTCCTGCTGGAGGGGGGCGCTGTATCTTATGGGGAAACAAAGAAAATTTTAGAATTATGGAATAGTCCATGAGGCTGTATCGTCTGAGCCAGATGCCTTCAAACCATTCTGGATGTTGGATCATCTGGGCCATGGTGTCATTGGAGACCTTCAGGGGGTCTTGGCTGGTCAAACCTGATGTATCTTAATCTTGAACAAATCCATAGCCTCTGGCTTTCTGTGGGAACAAAAGCAGAGTCTCCTTTCCAAAGTAACATATCCTTACATCGAAATTTTGAAGTCAAGGTATCTTTAAAATATACATTTTGGCATAACTCAACAGCTTTTACAATCACATGTTTTTCTGCAGTTAAAAATCCCAGAGACAACACAATCCAGATTCTCTGTGTAATATCCATTTTTACGTGGCTTATTTTTTATACTACCTTTACTGTCTCTTTAATGACTTTATTTTTTAAAACTATGTATTTGTTTCTATAACTCTATATATCACCTTTTTTGTCTCTTTCAAGCCTACGTATCTTTTACACACATTGTAAACTGTTACATCTGAATCTGTCTTATTGTGAATCTCTTGCTTTAAACTGCAGCAGCTGTGGCTGCTGGCTCCGCCCACCTCAGCTTCCCAACATGGCTACGTTTACCACCAGCTCTGGGAGCTATCATGGGTCTATGCTTTTATCCAAGCAGCATGTAGTCCAGAAACCTTTTTTTGTTTTGTACTGTCAAAGTCTAAATCCACCATGCAGCTTAATGTGCCACTTGCAGAGGCCTGATTCCCGCCATACTGCAGGTTGAGCATGCATGCCAGGAACCCACCAGTAGCTGAAACCAGCAGCTGCCGCTCATTTGAGAGAAACAATTAGGAAGCTGTTTTTAGCTCCGTTTTAGAATCTTTTTTTTCAGTTTTTAGGTGGAAACTCTTGCCACCATGTTGGACGCCATTTGTAGCTAGAGTTTTCCTGCCTGGCCCACAGTCAGGGCAAATCTCTCTCACCTGCTAGTCCCACAGCCTCTCACCCAACCAAGTAAACACAGAGACTTATATTGGTTACAAACTGTATGGCCGTGGCAGGCTTCTTGCTAACTGTTCTTACAGCTTAAATTAATCCATTTCTATTAATCTGTACCTTGCCACATGGCTCGTGGCTTACCGGCATCTTCACATGCTGTTTCTCATCGTGGCGGCTGGCAGTGTCTCTCTGACTCAGCCTTCCACTTCCCAGCTTTATTCTCCTCCTTGCCCCGCCTATACTTCCTGCCTAGCCAACGGCCAATCAGTGTTTTATTGATTAATTAGCAACACATTTGCCATACATCCCACAGCAATGTTCAGTTGTGCTTCTATGATAAACTTAAATATTATCTTTTTTGCAAAGTTTTCAAAATATGCCTTCATTGTTTTGTTTATAATTCTAGCAGGTACTCAATGAGTAAGTTAGTGAAGGAAGGAAGGAAGGAAGGTTGGTTGGTTGGCAGGTTGGTTCTTGTGTGAGGCAGAGGCAGTTGGCGATCTGCCCTTCAGCTAGAGCCATAGAGTTGTCCTGGCCCCGAAGCTCAGGAGGATCACAAAACCAGGACTGTTCTGCACCTTGGTGCACAGCCTCAGCACGTTAGTTAGAACTGTCCTCATCATACAGGGAGATTGCTGGACAAAGGCAGTGATGGGGTGTTGGGTGGCGATGGCGTATGTGGGGTGTCAGGGTGCAGAGTGAGAGGGAAAGCACCGGAGCGGGAACAGTAAACAGGGAGCAGTGCAAATCCAGGGGCTATATCTAGGAAGGTTGTGTTGTGCTGGGTGGTGGAAGACAAGAGGAGACATGGTGTCGGAAACTTGGAAGAGGAGAGAAACTTCAGAAGTACCTTAAGGACATGGGGGAGGTTAAAGTATAAATAACAGAGTTAAGTGTGCAAAACCACAGACTTAAGTCATTCAATGTACTGTGTTCTAAGATGTCTTTGGTGATAAAGTCGTACTTTGTAACTACAGGCCAGAATCTGGACATATTTTTTGACATGTATAGATGATGTCAAAGGCGAGCCTTGAGAATATTGAGGAGTTAAGGAGTGAATACTTTATTCTTCTGGTAGCCACTGGGGCGACTACTTGGGAAGGAACTAGTATGAGGGTGATAGTGCATGACTAACTGAAGGCCGGGGAAACAGATCTTCAGGGAGGAAGCCTAGATCCACAGTGGTGGTAGTGATGGTGGGGTGCTGGGTTGAAAGGAGCTTTTCAGGGTTTGGTCAGTTAGGAGATGAACACATTTATTATCTACTGTTCCTGCCAGATACAGTGCTGTTCCGTGCTGTGTCCTTACATACATCATCACTACACCATATGGAGCACAGGATGCTGCCTCTGTTTTCATATGAGAAAACTGAAGCTACATGGAAGTTTGCAGACTTAAGTTAAAACATAAGCCTTTTCGATTCTATTGCCCATATGCTTTCCATGTAAAGTTGATTTGTGTATGCTTTATGGCTAAATAATAGTTAAGTGGGTTAGTAAATCTGACTTGAAAAAAAATCTGTGTAGATGATAGCATACTTTCGTGGAAGTTGGTTGCCCTTTATCATTCTGAGCACTTAACCCCAGTGTCTCTGGAGTGTGAATTTTTATATAAAAGATATAAAATGCTGTCTTTCTTCCGTTAGCATACAGTTGACATCATGAAACATGAATTTTATAACTGATATTTCACACTGGTAACACTTCATTTTCTGTTATTTTAGATTCACTGGTTTTCAATTTTCAATTCCTTCATGATGGTGATCTTCTTAGTGGGTTTAGTTTCAATGATTTTAATGAGAACTTTAAGAAAAGATTATGCTCGATACAGTAAAGAAGAAGAAATGGATGACATGGTGAGTAAACACTCTATTTTATATTTAATATTAGTAATATATATTAATATTATTGTTATATAGTAAACTTATTTTAGGTGTGTGTGTGTGTGTGTGTGTGTGTGTGTGTGTGTGTGTGTGTGTGCGCGTGCGTGCATGCATGTGTTGCAGGTGCTTGGACAGGTTAGAGGTGTTGGATTCCCCCTGGAGCTGGAGTTACGGATGGTTGGTTGCAAGCCACATGATGGGGGCACTGGGCATTGACCCTGAGTCCTCTTGAAGAGCAGTGTGCGCTCTTAACTGCTGAGCCATTTCTTCAGACTTTTTTTTTTTTTTTTTTTGGTTTTTCGAGACAGGGTTTCTCTGTGTAGCTTTGCGCCTTTTCCTGGAACTCACTTGGTAGTCCAGGCTGGCCTCGAACTCACAGAGATCCGCCTGGCTCTGCCTCCCGAGTGCTAGGATTAAAGGCGTGCGCCACCACCGCCCGGCCAGACTTTTTAATATATTTTTTTAAAGATTAAAAAAAAATTAGTATTGTCACTGTGTATGATGTCTGTGGGCATGCATGCCAGAACATGTATGTTGAGGTCAGAGGACAACTTGATGGAGTCAGTTCTCTCCTTTCACCTTTCCATGGGTTCTAGGGGTGGAACTCAGGTGGCCAGACCTCACCTGTTGAGCCGTGTCTCCAGCCAATTGTTGTATTTTCAGTGCTGGAGTATAGATTACAATTTCTAATCTAAAGTTAGTAAGGACAGGTGAATTTTCAGAATTCAGGATTCTTAGGTTTCACGAAGGTATAAAGCCAGGTGCAATAGCAGACACCTGTAGTTCCGGATATGCAGGGGACTGAGGCAAGAGAATTGCTTGAGCCCAGGAGTGTGAGACAAGCCTTACTTTTCTGGGGGTGTGGCTCAGTGGGAAGTGCATGCCTAGTGTTGGATTTAGTCCCCCGCATTGCAGAGTTTAAAAACAGTAGTAATAATGTTCCCTGTGAGATCCAGAATTATGCTCTATTCAAATAGATTTTTTTTTTCATAGAACTTAAATGTTCCCCTAAGTGAGATAAATAAAATTGTGATCTCCAGCCAAATTTTGTCACCAAATAAGGACACATCATACTTAGGAAACAAACTAGTTTTAGGGAGATATAGGCTAGTTTTGGTATATATATTTTTTAATATTGTTAAGTGTTGAATTAAATTTAAGGGGTGGGTGGAAGGATTAACATATTTAGTTTAATGGTTCAAAAGAGATTTATCCTTAATTTTTTATTAAATTACAGAACAACAGCGTGTCTCAGAATACTAATACTTAGGTGTACTTTATTAAATAGGCTTGAAAAGCAGTTTAAAATGTCAAATTTTAACATACTAAGTATATTGTGATAATGGTAAAAAAATTTTTTTCTTAAGTAGTTTTCCTTTAAGAAACTTTGTTTCAGAAATTATTTAAGGATCATTGAGTGTTATTCAGGCTGAACATAATTATGGATTTTTTTAAAGCTTTAGATGACTAAATATGCATATCTAATACTTACCTTGGACTATAAAGGGCATTTCTGTGTTTTTAGGGCAAGTACTGGTATAATATACTTCTCTTTTCTTGTCTGCATGGCCATTGATGGTGGTAAACCTCAGTCACCATGTGTGGGGCAGGGTAGGGCCTGAGAGTGGAGCAATACGAGGAGAGACCTTCACTCTTCCAAGTTGTGTCTTTTGCTCCCCAACCTTTTCTCTCCCCACTTTTACTTTTTTCATGAATTTCAGTACAGTGCACATAACATTCTGAGTTACTAGGACAGGAGTTACTTTAACTCTGAAATGTCTGTCCTCAGTATTTTGAACTCTTAAAAAGCTGTAAGTGTGGAAGGAGGGAGCTGACAAGTGTAATTTCTTACCTGTCTGATCCTGGGTGGGTTAATTTTCTCTGTACATATTCATGTGTGTCTTACATGCAGGACAGAGACCTGGGAGATGAATATGGATGGAAGCAAGTGCATGGAGATGTGTTTAGACCGTCAAGTCACCCTCTGGTATTCTCCTCTCTCATTGGTTCTGGATGTCAGATATTCGCTGTGTCTCTCATTGTTATTATTGTTGCCATGATAGAGGATTTATATACAGAGTAAGTGCTTGTACTTTATCATCTTTTTGTTGGTGTAAATAGTTCTTTAGTCATTGTAGTCTATTAAGTCAACCAGGATTAAATATTTGCTTATTTCAGTAATTTAGAATTTCAATACTATCCATGCCATTATTGCAGACAGATCTTAACCTTTAACTCTAAATGTTTTGAATCGTGTTTCCCTATACATACTTAAACTTTCCAGCATGACTGAACATTCCAGGTTACGCTGGTTATGTCATTAGAGAGGCAGAGCTGCTTTCACTCTAGAGCTGTTTGAAACTGGAAACAGGCACTTTTTTAGATTAAACTGGATCTTTATAATTTCAGTTACCAAGTTAATATTTCACATTTGTACTCAGGCTGAGACCTCTACAAGAGTAAAATAAAACACTTTACAGTAATGTTTTATTTTTTTAGAGTCGTCAGTCAGTATGCTATCTTTGCATGGTTTTGGGTATACTTTTTATTAGCAACCAGAACCATTTGCTAATGTCTTAAATCACTTTGTTTGTTTGTTTGTTTATTTGTATGTGTGTTTCTGCGCTCAAATCTATATGTGTATGGGCATGCGCATGCCTCAGCACAAAAGTGGAGGTCAGAGGAAACTTTCAAGAGTTGGTTCTCTGCTTTCACCATGTGTTCCCGGGGTTGAACTTGATTGTTAGGCTTGGCAGCAGGCACCTCTACCTGCTGAACCATTTATCTTTACCATTTACATTTATCTTTACCTGCTGAACCTGCTCAGGCCTCTGTTGAGTGTGGTCCTGTCACCTTGTTCTCAGAGAGCCACAACATGTTCAAACAAATGACTGTGGTATCTCAGTGTATTCATTTTAATTCCAGCATCCGACAGTAGCCTATGAAGTCCTCAGTCAGGAGAACTCCAGTTACATTTCAATTCATACATAGTACATTCTTTCTTATATGTGTGTTGTGTGGTGATATATTGTGTACCCCAATAAAGCTTACCTGGGGATCAGAAGACAGAGCCAGCCACTAAATTAGACATAGAGGTCAAGCAGTGGTGGCACACACCTTTAATCCCAGGAAGTAATATGGCAGGACACAGAAAGGTATATAAGGTGTGAGGAAACAGGAACTTGCTCTCTTGAGGATTTTGTAGAGGTAAGCTAGTGGTTGGCTGTTCTGCTTCTCTGATCTTTCAGCTTTCACCCCAATATCTGGCTCTGGGTTTTTTATTATAAGACCTTTTAAGGTTTGTGTTACAGTGTAGCATTTCATGGACAAGTAATAAATTTGTGCTGCTGAAAGAATGACTTTTTAGTTGTAAAATAGCACTTTTCCCTCAACCCTGATGACCTGAGTTTGGTCTCACTGTGGAAGGAGAGGGCTGACTTGAGAAAGCTGCCATCTGACTTCCATATGTGTGCAGTAATGTGCATGTCCACACTCAGGCACAGATCACACATACACAGTAATAATAAGTGGTTTTTAATTTAACCATATACTGAATTGCTGTTCCTTTGCTGCATAGTTCCTTGAGAAAAGGACTAGGTCTTGATGAATTCTTAGTTAATGTTTATTTAACTGAAGGGAGTATGTATTAACAAAACAAGCTGTTCCTCAAAATTTCTGTGGTATTTCTGTAATCTAACCATTGCATTGCCGTTCATTTACCACATTTCAAAATAATTGAACCAAATTTAAACTGCAGAGTTTTGGTGGGTTTATATTTTAGGTTATAATATATTTTCAGGTGAACTGGATCCTGAACATTTCAAATGTGCCAAGCAAAGCAGGTGGTGGTAGATCACTCTTTTAATCCCAGCACTCAGGAGGCAGAGGCAAGGTGGATCTCTGTGAGTTAAAGGCCAGCCTGGTCTACAGAGTGAGTTCCAGGATACCTAGAGCTACACAGAGAAGCCCTGTCTAGAAAAACCAAACAAAAACAAAAACAAAACCCCAAATTTGCCAAGCATCCATGCTTTATGTTAAATGCTGATTCTAATTCATCACTCTTGAGTTGATGCTAACCCTATTCAGTGTTATGACTAACAAGTAACTTTTTCTAGCATCCCAGTTTTTGCTTTGCTAGTCCAAATTTTTGCTTTAATTTTTCTTTTCAAAATGATGGTGTTAGAGTTTGGCAGCTTCAGTTTTTAGGTGTAGGAAGCTACTCTTTAATAGGTGGTGTTAGGGACAGATCATGCCGTGTTCTGCCTGTTACTGCGATAAATAGGTGTTGTGTTTATTTGATGTGTGTGTGTAGTTATTTAAAAGTGGTAGAGCTGTCAGGATTGTTATGATGGAGAAGTGACTGTCATTGGGGTCCCATGTTTTGACTTTGTGCACATTTGTACCTTCAATGTGCGCATCAACTCTATGTTACATTTCTATCCTACAGGCAGGAAAGTAAAGCTCAGAGAGGTGGAATAATTTGACTAAATTATGCACTGCTACTAAAGGGTGATACACTGGTTTTGAATGTAGGTGATCGGATTTTAGAGTTTTTAATTTGTGATATTATATACATGAAAATGGTGATATGGTAATGTGAACTGGTGAGAAGAGTGAAACATTTGCATGTGAAGTTGGGATGAGTCACTCCAGTGACACATGACTCTTAAGAAGAAAGCTTCTGTGATCACTGTGACAATCAGGAAAACATTTGGAAGGTGTAGGTAGAAGAACAGTGTCACTGTGGTGCCAGTTAATGTGTGGTGCTCCCTCTGGAGAGAGCCTGCTAATCCCACCCCCACGCTCTCTCAGCTTCCCTTTCTGTCTTGAGAATGACCCTCTCTGTGGACTGACTCTTCATTGTAAATAAAAGTGGCTTATTTGGAGGGTGGGGTAAATGCTTGTAGAATATTTTTAAACAAAGAAACAAGAGATCTGAATGCTAAAACTATCCTGAGTGGAGACTGCGTACTTAACCTGGAAGTCATTTTGAACTCTGGGCTAGCTTTTTGAGCTAGAAGGTTGATACTGAGAACTTCTGCCTGGCATTAGGCTCATCTTACACTAAACCAGCTCTTTATTTTCCTGTTAGTTAGATCTATATCTGCCTTTAGCGAACACATTTATCACATTTATAAAGAGAATGGGTCATATTTGTTCTTCTTTGTGTGGAAAGGAGTCAGTTAGCACTTGTTTGAGTTTTTGGGAAAACAGATTTGATTTTTTAAACATATTTTGAGATCTGTGATCTTTTTGAGAATGCCAAATCTTTACACTTGGAAATAGTTGACTGTGGATAGAAATTAAACACTGTAGTATTTTCGCTGTTGAGATCCACTATGCATTGATTCCTTTACTTTTGCAGCCCCTTTAAGGAACTGAGCCAGGCATTTGAACAGATGCTACATAGTGCAAAATCAGTGGGCCGAAGTGCGTAGGACGTTAATAAATAGTAAATATTTCTACTTTATAGCAAATTATACTGCCATTTATTTTAATATCTCTTTCCAACTAGGCATTTTGAAAAATTTTTCATAGTTGTACTCAACATGAAGGTTGGCTTAATTCCTTAGATATCATTATTGGGAAGAGGTTAGAGATTTTTGGTCTGACATACGTTGCCTTGTGGACCAGTAGATATTTTTTTTAAAAAAATCATCTTTTACAGAAAAAAAAAGAAAAAATAAAGTAAGTCTTGGCATGTTGTGTCATTAAAAAATAGTAGCATTTAATATAAATTATCCTACTTAAATTTTATTCTTGGTAGCAGGCAAAAATCTTAGTGTTGAACTAGTTATAAAAAAAGAATATTCTGGCTGGGTGGTGGTGGCGTACACCTTTAATCCCAGCACTGGGGAGGCAGAGCCAGGTGGATCTTTGTGAGTTCGAGGCCAGCCTGGGCTACCAAGTGAGTTCCAGGAAAGGCGCAAAGCTACACAGAGAAACCCTGTCTTGAAAAACAAAGCAAAACAAAAACAACAAAAAAGGAATATTCTGGTATCTTTTTTTCAACAGAGAATATCCTGTTCCATGTGATGGAACTGCTGTATAGAGTTGTAAATAGAGTTTTAGTGCCATCTTGTCATTGGTGCCAAGAAATGAGAAGTGTTGATTTAGACTGTATTACAAATCACCTGGGGACTAGACACGACTTGGAACATTTAAGTTCACCTTTGACTGGGAATTCTTTTATGGTCTTTTGCAATCCATGATAGGATGTTTTTCTCTTTCTGCTAAATAGATCTTTGATATACTAAAGTAATGCTAACGGGACAGACTCCATGTTTTTGTCTTGTTTTAATTTATCATACACATTTTTATGCCTTCCAGGAGGGGATCAATGCTCAGTACAGCCATATTTGTCTATGCTGCTACGTCTCCAGTGAACGGGTATTTTGGAGGAAGTCTGTATGCTAGACAAGGAGGTAAGTTAGGAGTTTGCACTCTTGAGTCTATAATTATTGATTGTATTCTTCTACTATGATGTATTTGAAATTTAAAATGGGCAGTATAGTTTGTACAAATAGTAAAGGCCATTGTTATATCATGCATATAACCTCTATCAAATCTATTATGTTTTCTATCTTGTTTTTATGGAACCTTTGTGTTTTATTTCCTGAAATTATGAATAATTAATAGAATGTCTCCATTGTGAAGTTAGCACCAAAGAACACGTACAAGAGTACATCTACATTATTAATATTATGTTTCAAGGTACTTAGCTTCCTAGATGTGCACCTGGTGAGCTTGCCTTTATATTCATCCATAAAGTTACTTTTTATGGGTGACTATGAAAGTATGTTTTATGGATACTTATGGTTTATGGATAAAGCTCATGGACAATGGTAGGGTACTAGGAAGCAGATACTAGTATCTCTTACAGTATAATCAAAGGACTCCTCACAAAGATTTCTCTTATTTTGTGTTACAGTCTCTCAGATGAAAAGATTTTATCTTAAATACCCTCTTTCCTCCTCTGCTGTTAGTAACCCCCAAACTGAAGGTGATACATGGTGGTGCTTCTTTCTGTGGTGATGTTCTGAGTCTCTAAGTTTCTTCACTCTTCCTGTAATCCTGTAGAGTCAGAAAGGTTCTTGCGTTGATAAATCTGCATATTTTTCACTTAGGACTGAAAGGTTTTGAAAGACCTCAAGTCTCTAAGTATAGAGACAGTCTACTGTGATTATTTTTCAGTCTATCTAAACATGGTCAGCATTAGGAGATCCTGCCTTGTATTGTATTATATTGTCTGTCTGTGTATATATATATATATGTATGTTTGCATACATTCAGCAGTCTCCTAAGAGCAGGATAGGGCTGGGCACAGTAGCACATACCTGTGATCCCAGTACTTGGAAGGCTGAGTCAGCAGGACTGTCACAAATTCAAGAATAGTACAGAAACCTGGAGGAAACTTTTATAGGTAGTAGGAAATCAGAGCAGAGGATCATTTGAAATCCTCCTGGATAGCCATGTTTACCATTGCTTATGTTGTAGGTTTTACTAGATATAATGTAGACAGTTTTAGTCTGTTTTGTGTTCTGATCTAGACTGGTGCAGATAATTTTGTCTGAACAATCCCTAAAAATTCAAGTTAATAGAAATGTCAACTCAGAGAACTGAGAATATCTCCTTTGTCTCAGGTTTGCTTTATTCTGGGGCTCCAGATCATTTCCCTGGGAGAGCCTGGTCTTTGGCCAGAGTCTACAACTGAGAGGATAAATGCAGTGTACAGGGAAGGACGATGTTAGGATGGAGTTGTCATTTAAAATACTAGAACAGGGCCGGACAATGGTGGCGCATGGCTTTAATCCCAGCACTTGGGAGGCAGAGCCAGGCAGATCTCTGCGAGTTCGAGGATAGCCTGATCTACAGAGTGAGTTCCAGAACAGCCAGGAACACAGAGAAACCCTGTCTTGAAAAACCCTAAATAAATAAATAAATAAATAAATAAATAAATAAATAAATAAATAAAATGAAGAACAGTAGTTTCACTTTAATTAGTTGTCATTCTTTCTATAAGTGATTTCAATGAAATTGGAAAGGAAGCGTTCTTGAGTCTTCTGTGAAAAAGAAATGAACTAGAAGAGTTCTAGAAGTTGAGAATTGAGTTTCTTTGGAGGAATTTTAAGATTTGGGTTGGTAATTCCACCACCTAAAATGAAAAATCTCTGACAGAATTAGAACTAGAAAAACAATTAGCTTTATATCCAAACTGTAACAGATGGCATACAAAAGCTCAGAACAATTCTGTGGCAGAATCAAAACAAAGACATCAGACTATTACATCACAGGTCATTGATCTTTTTCAGTACAGCTACTTTATAAACTGTTTCTACTGCTGGGCGGTGGTGGCGCACACCTTTAATCCCAGCACTCGGGAGGCAGAGCCAGGCGGATCTCTGTGAGTTCGAGGCCAGCCTGGTCTCCAAAGTGAGTTCCAGGAAAGGCACAAAGCTACACAGAGAAACCCTGTCTCGAAAAACAAAAAACAAAAACAAAAAAAAAAAAAAAAAAAAAATCAATACAAAGGTTACTAAACTTGATATACTAATAATGGTTTCAAATCAATTATCTAAAAACTAGTCTAGCTCTTCAAGTCCGTGTAGTAGAAACAGTTTTTTTGTTTTGTTTTGTTTTTCTCGAGACAGGGTTTCTCTGTGTAGCTTTGTGCCTTTCCTGGAAGTCACTTTGGAGACCAGGCTGGCCTCGAACTCACAGAGATCCGCCTGCCTCTGCCTCCCGAGTGCTGGGATTAAAGGCGTGTGCCACCACCGCCCGGCTGTATTGAATTTTTAAGTAAATAATTTAGAACTATAGAATATATTTTAAAACATGAATGCATGTTTATCTGTGTAGCTCGAATTTCTCACAGCTCCCCTTTTCTTTCAGGAAGGAGATGGATAAAGCAGATGTTTATCGGGGCATTCCTCATTCCAGCTATGGTGTGTGGCACTGCCTTCTTCATCAACTTCATAGCCATTTATTACCATGCCTCTAGAGCCATTCCTTTTGGAACGATGGTGAGTGGCTTGAACTGGAATTTGAAACAGGGTGCTTATAACCATTCTAATGCAAGTCCTGCTGTCTCTCTAGAGCTCCATCCTACTGATGTTCTCAAGTTTCAGCCAGTCCCTGTTAAGTCTTGGAAAGTTTTTATTAGGCTCCAAAAACTATTGGTTAAATTTAAACCTAGGTCCCCTACATTTTCTTGATTTTGTGAAGTGAAAAGTTGATTTTATAGCTTTTATCAGATAAGGGAGAGAACTAATGAGTGAATGGATTTATTTTAGAGAAAAAAAATACCAAGAAGCATGAGTGTTTTATTAAGGTGATGTGTTCTAATTTGCTTTTTTGTTTCTATCATAAAACACTGACCAAGGGCTGGGAAGATGGCTCAGAGGTTAAGAACACTGGCTGTTCTTCCAGAGGCTCTGAGTTCACTTCCCAGCACCCACATGATTGGTTTCACAACCATCTGTAGTGAGATCTGATGCCCTCTTCTGCCATGCAGTCATGCACGCAGACAGAACACTGTGTGCATAATAAACAAATAAATCTTAAAAAAAAAAAAAAACTTAATATAACCTATCATTAAGGAAAGCCAGAGTAGGATCTCAAGGTAGGGGTTTAAAGCAGTAACCATGCAGGAGTGCTACTTCTTGCCTTGCTTCTGGGTTCATGTTCAGCTATTTTTCTTACACATCCCAAGACCAACTGTCTACAATGGTCTAGGCATGTCTACATCAATTAACAATCAAGAAAATGTTCCACGGGTATACCTACAGGCCACGGGTATACCAACTGTAACTGATGGTTACAGTTCTTCAATTGAGGTTGGTTCTTCCCAAGTGTGTCAGGTGATCAACTGATGCTAACAATGAGATTCTACTCCTTGTCATCTTTGACACACAAATATATCACTTTAAATCATAACCTTTCCCTTCTTGTTCCCCAAGACCTTATTACTATTATAATATAAAGTACAGTATACCTTTAAAAGTTTTCTCTTTAAAAAATTCATCACTTTAAAACCCAGTCTCTTAACTGTAGGCTCCCATAAAATCAAGATCATGTTATATTTGTTCCAAAAAGAGAGAATCAGGACATAGGAACAACCAGATTAAAGCAAAATCTTGAATCTAGCAGTATAAATCAAATGTTGTAGCTCAGTGTCCAGACTCTGTGACTCACAATTTATGGCTACAAACGGCTTGGGCAGCTCCAAGCTGGAAAGCTCTGCCCTTCACAGAATGCACACACACATGCTGAAAGTCAATGTATCAGGGGAATTCACTCACGACTTAGGCATTTCACTGGTTCACAGGATGATATGATAGAGTATGAGACTTTAGGCCAGTTACCTTGGAGAGCCCATGAGTGTTGTTGGGACACATTTGCCCTTTTATTGCTTAGGTTTGGGAAAGGGAACCCTAAATAACCACTGGGTAGATCACAGGGAAGCTCCCAATGTTTAATCAAGGGGCCCTGGGGGGGAAGGGCTAGGGGTCTGACCTAGAGATTATAGCTCTGTTCCACTCCCTCCTTTCCCTGACAGCACCCCGCACCCTGCCAACATATCATCACACACACACACACACACACACACACAGCTTGTCTTGTGGCCTCAGGCAGGTCCATTCCACACTTGCTGATTGCTCTCTTTGGTGGATGTCTCTGGTATGCTCAATACTGAGGCTGTACCTATACTAGTGGCCTCTGCTGGCTTCTTTAGGGACTTTAACCCTACCACATAGTGCTAAGCCTCAACTTTTCTCCATGGCCCCTTCAATTCTGGGGTTTCCACAGCAGTGGGACTGTGTCTTCACCAATGCCCTCTCCTTGGCTCTCTTCAGGGATACCCTGACCCTGACACACAGTGCCAAACTTCAGGTACTTTCCATGACCCCTTCATGCCTTTAAACCCAGTACCATGTTGGATACACTTTAATGTTATATGGCAAATTCTGCTGCTGACCTGATGGGCAGCCTTGGTCTCTTCTGGACCACAGATTGTGTGTGCAGACCCTGAGGAAATAACTTCCCTGAGGACCATCTAGATTATCGGTACTCCACTTGGGGGTTGAATGACCCTTTCACAGGGGTCGTATATCAGATACCCCACACATCAAATATTTACATTACAATTCATAACAGTAGTAAAATTTAAGTAACAACACAGTAATTTTATGCTTGAGGGTCACCACAACATGAGGAACTGTATTAAAGGGTCGCAGCATTAGGAAGGATGAGAACTATTGATCTAGACCATAGGCACTGTGTTTCTGAGAAGCAAGATGCCCTACTAACTGAATAGCTTAGTTTGAAAATCAGTCTAGAGGTCCTCCTGTGTGCTCTTCCCAAGGCTTTAGCTCTTTCTGCCAGTTCGTGAACATGAATCCTTTCTCTGGAGGGCCATCATGCTAATTCTCCATCTTAACGAAGTTCCCACAACTGACAGCTAACCTAACTTTAGTGACTTCAAGCTTCTTTCTTCTCTAAAAGCAATAGGTAAGTAAGGAGTTTTGTTTACCAGGAATCTGGATTTCAGTCCAAATATTGCTGTTATCAGGACTAGCTTGAGGTGGGATTGAAAGTACATTGTCTTTGGACTCTAACTTCTATTCATGTG
The DNA here is from genome assembly GCF_949786415.1 of Peromyscus eremicus. NCBI lineage: Eukaryota > Metazoa > Chordata > Mammalia > Rodentia > Cricetidae > Peromyscus > Peromyscus eremicus. The sequence goes on from NC_081416.1 coordinate 21,227,848, forward strand.
TACCTGATTATATAAAGAACCACAAAACCTATTATTAGATTAAACTTGTTTTACAATAATCAGTCCTAGATGTTTCATAAACATTAGTAGAAGTTTATGGTAAGACTATAAAGTCTAGTGTCCTTCAAGAGAATATTTACAAGATGCAGGAAACCATTTAAAAGAAATTTGGAGTCAAACCATCAAGATAAATACTTGCCCCTGAAGTTGGAATGTTGTGGCAGTGATACTACAGACAGTGGGAGAGAATACTTGAAATTAAATTGATTTTTGGGAAGGCTGAACCTTTTTCTTCAGTAAATTTGTTCAGTAATGAGTTAAGTATCTACACACAGGGATTTGGGTCCTATGAATTTCTTGGTGTACTAGTGTCTTAGTTCTGTTCCCATTGCTATGATAATGTATCCTGACAAAAGCAGCTAAGAGAGAAGAGGGCTATTTGGCTCACATTCCAGGTTACCATCCATCATTGTGGGGGAAGCCAAGGAGATAGGAACTTCAAATAGCTGGTCATGTTATATCCAAGGTCAAGAGCAGAGAACTAATTGTAGCTAGAGTTTTCCTGCCTTGCCCACAGTCAGGACAAATCTTTGTCACCCACCAGTCCCACAGCCGCTCAGACCCAACCAAGTAAACACAGAGACTTATATTGCTAACAAACTGTATGGCTGTGGCAGGCTTCTTGCTAACTGTTCTTATAGCTTAAATTAATCCATTTCTATAAATCTATACCTTGCCACATGGCTCGTGGCTTACCGGCATCTTCACATGCTGCTTGTCATGGTGGTGTCTGGCAGTGTCTCCCTCTGCCTTCCTGTTCTCTCAGTTCTCCTCTCTGTTAGTCTGTTAGTCCCGCCTATACTTCCTGCCTGGCCACTGGCCAATCAGTGTTTTATTTATTGACCAATCAGAGCAATTTGACATACAGACCATCTCACAGCAACTAATTAATGCATGTATGCTAGTGCTAGCTCTCTTTCCCCACATTTAGCATTTAGTACAGTTAAGAATCCTCTACCACTGGACATGCTTTAATCCCAGCACTTGGGAGGCAGTGGCAGGCAGATCTCTTGTGAGTTCTAGGCCAGCCTGGTCTACAAAGGAGTTCCAGGACAGCCAGAGCTGTTATACAGAGAATCCCTGTATGGAACAACCAACCAAACAAACAAACAAAAAAAGAATGCTCTACCTAAGGAATTGTTTCACCCATAGTGGGTGGGTCTTACCTTAATCAGTGTAATCAAGACAGTCTGCTGTAGACATGCCCACAGGCCAGCGTAATCTAGATAATCCCTCATGGAGACTTTATTCTCAGGTTATTCTAGATTGTCTCAAGTAGATAATTAAGAGTGACCATCACAGTTAATCACAATACCTGAGAAAACAATTGAAGGGAGGAAGAATTTATTTTGGTTGGTGACTTCAGAGCCTTCCATGGTCAGCCAGCTGTACTGTTTTCTAGACCTGTAGTGAGGCAGAGCTCATGGTGAAAGGTTGTCATGGAACAGAGTTGTTTGCTTTATGGCAGCCAGGAAGTAGCAACAGAGCAACCAGGGAGATAGCACCAAAGGACATGTCCCAGTGACATGCTTCTTTCAAGTAGGCCCTGCCTCTCTTCTATTTCATCACACAGTGTTTTGATGTTTTTTGTTTGTTTTTGCTTTGGTGGATGTCTTAGTTAGGGTTTCTATTGTTGTAAAGAGACACCATGACCATGACAACACTTATAAAGGAAAACATTTAATTGCGGTGGCTCTCTTACAGTTCAGAGGTTTAGTTCACTATCATCATGGTGGGACATGGTGGTGTTCAGGCAGTTATGGTTCTGGGGAAGGTCTGCTGGGGAAGGAGCTGCTTCATGTTGATATGCAGACAACAGGAAGTAGACTGAATATCACACTGAGTGAAGCTTGAGTGAAAGACCTCAAAGCCTGCCCCCACAGGAAGTAGACTGAGTGTCACACTGAGCAAAGCTTGAGCAAAAGAGACCTCAAAGCCCGTCCCTATGGTGACAAACTTTCTTCAACAAGGCCACACCTCCTAATAGTGCCACTTGCTTTGGGGGCCATTTTCTTTCAAAACATCAAAGTGAGATCAAATCCAGGGCCTTATAAATGCTAGGCAAGTACTCTTCCCTGAACTACATCCTTTTAGTTATCAGCATTGCTAGCAGATTATTAATCCATTAGTGGACTGATGTATTGATTGGACCAGAGCTCTCATGATCAGGGTGATTAGATCATGTTATTGTTAACTCTACCAGCTAGGGACCAACCACAGCTTCAACCACAAGAGACTTTTTGGGGGAATGTTTCATACCTAAACCATATCACGTGAGAATGGGGACAGGACAGGTTTACCAGGGTGTTCTGAGAAAGGATTGTAAATATGAAATCTTGTGTCAGCTGTAAGTCTCAGATGCTAAATTTGGTAGTAGAGGCTTTGAAAGAAACATAGTTGTAGTTAAAAAATTGCAGAGTATGATGAGACCTAATTAATCACCTTTCTACTCTAAACAATGTTCAGCTCAGCATGCACCCATAAATCCTGGGTTCTCTTAGATTTGTCTCTGAGGGGATAGAATAGTTGAGAAGGTAATGGGTGGTCTGTGTTAGTTTGTCATTTTGAGGCCTTGTTTTAGTTGAGGAGGGGAATATTGAGCATGGTCAGAAATATGCCATAAGCTTTAGAAATCAGTTTCACACCATGACTCAAGGCCTGAACCATAACTGGGGAAAAAAAAAACAAACTTGAGAACGGAAGTTCTAAAATGGGAAACTCATGGTACATAATTAGAAATTACCACGTGAAGAGATGGAGACCAAGGTAATAGCACTTTACGATGAGAATTGGAAAGCTGCATCTTAAAGGCAGTCAGAAGAGTACAGAGTACCCAAGTGACACATGTACCCAGGAGAGAAGATTTGTGGAAACACTGCTAGAAAAGCTCCATTGCCTTAGCTGGGTGGTGTTGGCATACGCAGCATTTGACTGGTAGAGGCAGGCGGATCTTTGAGTTCCAGGACAGCCAGGACTGTTACACAGAAAAACCCTGTCTCAAAAAATAAAACAAACAAAACAAAACAAAACAAAACAAAACAAACCCTCCATTACCTGAGCTGACTTGAATAAATGACAGGGTAAACAAATGCATTTTATAAAAATACTCCAAAAGCCTCAGAACATGGATCAGAATTGGAACAGAAGAGTGGTTCCATTCTTCTTCTTTTTCATCAAATAACTTTGGTACAAGAAAAGTGAAAGGAAACATTGTTTGATGAGAAGGAAGTGAGGTTTAAGCCAGATTATATATTTGATTGTGTGGGCGTTCTCAGCTACTTCAGTCCAAAGTGCCTTTGCTCATGTGCATGTTTTCTTACAGAGCAGAGAGAGAAGTTTGTGAAACTGGACCCAAATCTCCTTTTCTAGGGAAAAAAGAAAGTAGATTCTACTTTGCAAAATGTGGTGGATTCATTTATATTGATGAGGCACAAAATTTTAGAATTGGTTATTAATTTTTTAAAGGATGGAAGCAATTAGCATTAGGAACTAGTGTGAAATTCATTAAAGAAAAAATGGCTAGAACACCATCATTTCCCAATTTGAGTAGGTTTTAGAAAACTAGAAGAACACAACAGCATAAGTAAACATGGCGTCCTATTGGACAAGATAAAGAAATGTGGCCAGAGTCATAGTAATGAGGCTCTGAGCAGCTGCAGAGCATTGGGATGTTACAGTGCAGCAGCACACACTGCATAGACTGAGAGACGCTCCCAGTTCTGACACTATGGAGTGCTGAAGATTGTGTCTAAGAGCTCATCTGATTGATGTTTGAGATCTAAAGAGATTCAATCTGATGGGGGCAGCATATTTTGTAGTTCATGGTGTTTTCATAACTATTATCCTATTTAGTTTTCAAAAGAACTAAATAGAAATTGGGGGTGGGGATAATTATCTGTTTCATAGAGGTAAACTCCCAGGGTTTTTGTGTAGTAATTGGCCCAGTCACATTTCTTCTGTTTGGTTTGTGTTGTTAGTGGTGAAGATGGGGTTTTGTTCATTGGGTTTATTGTTTGTATTTTTTTCTCCCTTTCTGTCAAAATGAGTTTCTCCAAGGCATGCATATAGGCAAAACACCCATACACATACAGTTTTTCTGTACCAGTGCCAACACTTGATGCAGTCAGTCTTCTTCAGTTTAGCCCGTCCAGTCAGGGTGTAGTGGTCCTACATTTCACTTGTTGACTTGTCACACTGAAGGCTTTGTGTGTGTGTGTGGGGGGGGGGGAGTAGATTGCTTATTTGTGTATGCATCTTCTTTAATGAATGTGAAAATCTTTTGTGCCTCTTTTATTTTATTTTATTCCTTTTTCTCCCCCACAAGAGAGAGCCTCTTTACACAGCCCTGGCTGTCCTGGAACTCACTGTGAAGACCAGGCTGGCCTTGAACTCACAAAAATCCATCTGGCTGTGCTTCCCGAGTGCTGGGATTAAAGGCATGAACCACCGCAGGCAGCTGTTTCTGTGTGTGTATGTGTGTGTGTGTGTGTGTGTGTGTGTGTGTGTGTGTGTGTGTGTGTGCGTGCGCGCATATGGTAGGGAGAGGGGCATGCTCCTCCCAAGGTGTAGGTGAAGCTTAGAGGACAGCTTGTGGGAAGAAGAGCGTGTGAAGGATCATCCAGGATCAAATGCAGGTCATCAGGATTGGCAGCAGGCACCTTATACCCACTGAACTACCTGCCCTTATCTTTTGTAGTGGGTGTACCTTATTGGACGAGAGGAGTTTTTTATACATTGTAGATAGAAGTCCTATGTCTTTAAAGTATTTTTGCAGTAATATTCTCCTATTTTATGGCTTACCTTTTAATTTTCTCAAGAGTTTCTATTTAAGGCAAAGTTACTAATTTTGAAGAGCAGTATATTGATAGGTTTTCTTCCCTCTTTTTTAGTTTGTCCTTATAACTATCCTATATAGAGAGTCTTTTGCCAAACTAAACAGCAGCAAGCTGTTCTTGTATGTTGTCTTTTAGAAATTGTGTAGTTCCATTTCTGAAACCCTGAGAAAATGTGAGAGGTTTTATGTGCACATAGCACCCTCTATTGGCTGCAGCACTTCTGGAGCGGCTGCTGGTGGCTGCACAGCCATGGATGGGTACGGATGGAGACGGTGGGCATGGGGGTTTCCTCCTTCATTAAACTGCCTTATACAGTTTGTTAGGAGTTTCTGTTGGAAATGGATGTTGGGTTTTACAGCAGCTTTTTCCTGCATCTTTTGAGATGGTGGTGACCAGCACTGGTCTTAAGTTAGTCCTGTATTTCTTTACTAAAGCTCCATTTGCAAGATTTGGTTTATATCTGTATTTATGAGAAATACTGACCTGTAGCTTTTTTTTATAGTGTCTTTTTCTAGAAAGGCTAGCTTTCTGTAGCACATTTTTCATTTCAAGGCGAGTATCTTTTTATAGAACTGAAATAACCCAAGAAATAGGATGGAGAGTTATGAACTAGCATGTTGAAACTCTCTGGACACAATAAACAGGGTTTTTAGATCTGTGAGTTGGCAGTACCTGGATTATAGGATCCATTGGTTGGAATGCTCAATAAAGTAAAACCAAATAACTTGGTTATAATAATGAAAGATAAGGGGTAGACATGTTAAAAGCATGTCAGCTGACAGGACAAGAGATCTAAAACGTACTTGATTAGGGACAGTGTGGAATGTTAGGGACAGTGGGAGCTAAAGGTGGGGAGGGAACAGTTCAGTGTTTGTGTGATTCAGTGTGAGCATTTTTTCCCGTTACCAGTAGTGCATTCCTTGTACCATTTTACTCCTTAGAACTTAATGTTTTCTCTGTAATTAAAGTGTGTTCTAATTAGTGTTTTTGTTCTCTGAGTAACCACACACATTTCTATTTAATTTACAGGTGGCCGTTTGTTGCATCTGTTTTTTTGTCATTCTCCCTCTAAATCTTGTTGGTACAATACTTGGCCGGAATCTGTCAGGTCAGCCCAACTTCCCTTGTCGTGTCAATGCTGTGCCTCGTCCTATCCCGGAGAAAAAATGGTAAAGAGAATGCTAAAGCTCATTTGGTTGTTGTCGTAGTGTGTTAAGTTTTTAAGGCTGTTGTGTACGCATAACTTTAGAAGCAGCTTGCTTTTATGCAAACAACTGTTTTAAGTGTAAGAGTTGGTTCATTTTAATTTTTGCCATCAGCCTACATTGTAAAGAATATAGTAAGCTATGTCTTTATTTTGCTTTCTGAATATTGGTGCTGTTCATATGTCAAAACTTTGATAAATGTACTAGTGTATAGAGGTGGGTGGGAAGTAAAGCTTTAACAGTTTTTTAAGCCTGCAGGTCAGATGTGGCTGTTGGCCTGTTTTTGTTGTTGTTGGGTTTTTTTTGTTTGCTTGGTTGGTTAGTTGGTTGGTTTTTTGTTTTTTGTTTTTTTTTTTTTTTTTTTTTTGGTTGTTTTGTTTTTTTGGAGATTGTGTATCCCTGGCCATCCTGGAACTGACTCTGTAGACTGAGTGCTGGGATTAAAGGCTGTGCGGCACCACTGCTCGGCTATTGTTGCCTGTTTTTGTAAATAAAGTTTTATTGGAACACAGCCATATCCAGTCTTCACTTACTACTTATGGCTTCTTTTACTCTCCAGCATCAGAGTTGACAGAGCAATAGTTACAGCAGAGACTGTATCACCAGCAAAATCTGAAACCCTCTGAATTATAGAAAAATCTTTCAACTACTTGTTTATAATTTTTTTCTTTCCAGATACTTTATTCTAAATGTTGGTCCATTTATCCCCACATAAATCCACCAGTTGAGAAATGAATTGAGACCACTTGTAATGAAATATTTGAACACAAAATAATCCAGAAATATATTAATTTGATACTTCTCCGCTAAGAAATAATAGGAAAAGTATTAAAAGTCTTTATTTTCTATAATTAAACTGTTTCGTTTCTATAAGCAGCAAACTTTGTAGGGATAGTAAACATTGCAGTTTGTAACACAGTAGCTCGAATCTGAGCTGTGTTTCACATAGCATTGGTCAGTGCTGCATGGCATCAAGGCATACACATGCAAGTGTTCAGGACCAAGGCGTCAGTGAAGTTCTACAGTGTAACACGGGCGAGCACTGCCAGAAACACCTTGGGCTCATGTATGCTCGAATTTGATTTAATTTTTGATTATTGAATGTTCAGAAATTTTTTACTCTTGCTGAAATTTTCACAACCTACGCATTCAGTTATATGATCCCCAGTCTAAGAGCTTTGATTTAGGGGAGAGTAATGTATTCCAGTTTTAGGAATTGTGTGCTTTTCTTTGTTAGATTGGTGTCTAAGAAACTTTGGACTGAAGAGTTTTGAGTCCATTTTTTTAAGCTGATTTTCCCCTAAATCAGTATTAGATACTAGGGCTCATTAATTACTCATGTTCAGCTTATGACTAGAGAGAGAGGAAGGAAAAGCCTAGTCAGGAAGCACAGAAGCTCTTTGGGAAGTAGGGTTAGTGAGGAGAGGCGTGAACAACACATGCTTTGTTTACCAGAGATAGGTCTTTTAGGTATAGGGAGGCTGGTGTGTGGCTTCATTTTCTTGTTGTTTTTTAATCATATGGGAACCAAAATCTGAGTACTAGATCTGGCTTTTATTGGATGGTTACCTGGAATAGATCAGTTTTAATCTCAGGACCTTGGTTTTCTATAAAACAAGGAAGATTGTAGTAAATGACTTTTAAGTTTGTTTTTTCTCTCTATCTCCTGCCCCCACCCCAATTTGCATCTGCTGGCCCGCAGTCTAATTAGTGGCACCTGATGTAGGTCAGCAGACAGATAAAGTATAGTAAGTTCTGTGTGGAGGGATGTTCAGGAGTCAGTGAGAGGATGGGGGGTGGGGGGCAGGGAGCCATGTCTCCCTGAGACACAAAGGGAAGGAAGGCTTTGAGAGCTGCCATGCTTGCTGGAAGGAGAACATGAAGTTAGAAACAGCATTCCAGATAGAGAATTGATGATTGTCACTCAGTGAATGTTGGCCGGGAGAAGGGATGAAGTTTGAATTGTATTTTTTAGTCTTTCTTTGCCCTATTGTAAAGCAAAATTGACAATACCTTGATTGTTGAATTTTTGGAAAAGAATTAGAGCCAAGAAGAAAGCGGGTAAAGAAATGGCAAGGTTAGTTTATGAAAATTTGTTTCAGATAAGGGTCTCAACTTTGTTCTCTTTTCCTTTCTCCCTCTCTCCTTTGAATTTCTGTAAGTAGATACCTACAGAGTTCTCAGAAGTTACGGTAAACTGGGAATAAATACTTAATGTGTTTCTTGTTCTGCAGTAACAACAATTTGTGTTCCTTAAATACTTTACTCAGGCTTTAATGCTGTAAAGAATATTGATTTCAACTGATGACTAATTTGAAGTCTCACTCTCATTTTTATGCCTCTTTTGGATTTTGGTTTTTCTTTTTATTCGTGTGTCTTTATTCATTGGGATGATTTTTAAAGTATTAAACATCACCTTTTTATTATTGGGATTTATATATATATATTATGAAAGTCATGCTAAAAGTACTCTGTTAATTCTAATGTTTTCCAGGTTTATGGAGCCTGCGGTTATTGTTTGCCTGGGAGGAATTTTACCTTTTGGCTCAATCTTTATTGAAATGTAAGTTTGGGCAATGTTTTCATGTTTTGAAGAATTTAAGAATTTGAACATGCTAGTCAAGTCCACCATTAGACAAGAAAATGCCCCACTGACTTGTCTACAAGCCAATCTGATGGAGGCATTTTCTCAGTTGAGGTTCCTTCTCCCCAGATTATTCTAGCTTGTGTCAAGTTGACGAAAAGCGTAACCAGCACAACTCGTGTGTATAAATATATAAATAGGTAGTTGTCTTTCATCACGTGTTAGCTGTGAGTATACTGCAAGCCTTGGTGGGTCTTAGAAGGAGATTGGAGTGGGTCACTCTGACTTGTTTAATAAAGCCAGTTCAGGAACTCTGTACTTGCCGCTGATAGTCCTCACTCTGACTTGACCACTTACTCCTGCTCCCTCGGCCCTCTCTTCCATTAGACTCCTCTGCTCTTTCAAGTCATGTCTGTTTTGGTTTTCTCACACCCTGTCCTCCTGGAATGGCATTTTTAACCTGTCAGTCTAGGCTTATTTTATTTGTATTTATTTTGTTTATATGTTTTAACCTTTCAGTCTCTTTGTGTCGTTTTTCACTAAGGACTTTGAATCTCAATGTGATGAAATGCTACTACTTTCATGATGTGACCAGCTGGGTTGTTTATAGAATGAACTGATCTTGTTGATTCTCTTAGCTCTTGCCCTTTTGTTGACGTTCTAGCCATGCTGAACATTTTGAGGGTTTTTTTCTTTTGTTTTGTTTTTAGATTTATGTGTATGAGTACTTGCCTACATTTATTATGTGTGCGCCATGTGCATGACTGGTGCCTATGGAGGCCTGGAGAGGGTGTCAGATCCCGTGGAACTGGAGTTATGAGGTTGTGAGCTGTCACATGGGTGCTGGAAATCAAACTCAGGTCCTCTGCAGGAGCAGCCAGTGCTTTTAAACTCTGAGCAATCTCTGTGATTTTCTTTGTTTCACTTACTGAGTTCCTTTACTTAGAACCAGTCCTCTGCTCCTGGTGTTATCCATCACAAGTCTTTCTCCTGCTCCCCGCCTCACTCACGAGCCTTGTCCTGTTTTTACTCCTTCCTCAATTCCTCACCTAGTTGTACCAGAGGAATCACTCCTCTCACTTGCTGGATATAGTGCACATCAGGGGTCAGGGTTGTCTTACTGCCAGGGTTTCCTACCAGCCAGCGATCTCCTGGAGAGTAGTGATGTTTCCTTACAGTGCTGATCTTTACTGCTTGCTTGCTTACTTTAAAAAAAAAAAAAAAAGCTTTTTTATTTTTTGAGATTGTAATATAATTATATCATTCCCCCTTCTCTTCCCTCCAAACCTTCCTGTGTCACTTTCCTATGTGACAAGGGATCTGTAAATCGTTGTTGAACCATGCAGGCATGTGATTGAATAAATAAATTACAAAGCAGGAATGTTGTAAAAAGAGCTAGAAGACCCTGTTCTCAGTTAAGGATGACTTGAATAATGAATGGATTTAAAGAGGTTTTCCTTTTTTCTTCTTAATGAAGAATATTACTACTCTTCCTTTCTCCCACTGTCCTCTGAAGACAGTGTCAGTCTCCTTTAGACCTTGTTTTCCCTAATTCTGTATATTTCTCAGTTTATCACTTATTTTTCTATTTAACAGAATGTTTTCTAAAATGTGAAATATATTACTTGAGTAGTGTTTCATCTTAAAAAATGGAAGAATGAAGGAATTGACTTTATTTTGTGAATGTAGATTGTGGCTGTTCTCATTTTCCACATTTTAACTTGTTTAAATTTCTAATTTAGTCATTTTGCTCAGCGATAAATGCCTCCAGAAGAATTTGTTCTTTAAAAAACAAACCACAAAAATATTTTGAGAATTTAATAACTGAGAGTTAAGAGAAACTGTTGGAAATTACTAGAAAGATGATAACAAGCTTTAAGTGAAGTCAGAGTGAGCTAAGAGAGAGAGGAAGCTTCAAGGCTGTCCTCGTGTCCTCCTCAGGTACTTCATCTTCACGTCTTTCTGGGCATATAAGATCTACTATGTCTACGGCTTCATGATGCTGGTGCTGGTCATCCTGTGCATAGTGACTGTCTGTGTGACCATCGTGTGCACGTACTTCCTGCTAAATGCAGAGGATTATAGGTGGTAAGTACTTGGGGGTGCAACCTCTCAGAAGCCTGATACTTTTTTTTTTTTTTTTTTTTTTTTTTTTTTTTTTTTTTTTTTGGTCTTTTGAGACAGGATCTCTTATATAGCTCTGGAACTCGCTATGTAGACCAGGCTGTCCTCAGACTTACAGATATCCACCTGCCTCCGCCTCCCAAGTACTGGGATTAACGTTCTGTGCCACCACCACACCCAGGCAGGATCCTGGTATCCTAAGTTTGCCTTTGAAGCCTGTTAAGCTGAGGGAAGAATTTCCACAGAAATCGTGCTGTTTAAGATGATAGAGGAGCTGGGATGGCAGTGCACACTTGTAACCCTATCCCTGGGGAGACACTTGGCTACAGTGATATTCTGACCTAAAAAGAAAATGAATGAATAAGAAAGATAGTAGAGGGACTTTTTCCCTCCAGTTGTAAATATAATGAAATTTTTATGGGAAAATGGTACCAGTCCAAGTTTTTTTTGTCCTATTTGAAATATTTCTGCAAAGTGCTTGATGCTGGGTTTGTGAGGAAGCATCTTTGTTTTAAACTTAAGTCTGAACGGGAGAATTGGTTTATTTAAAGTCCCTCAGAGAATGTGACAAGAGTCTGGAGTTTCTAGTTCCCTGGGCTCTTTGTTAATATTTAAGCATCAGGTACAAGGATTTGTTTTTAAGCATGTAGAATTATAAAGGATGTTTTTTTGTAAAATTCTTTGCCTTAAAATTTTGAGTGCTATTCCTTTCAAAGACATAATCCTTTTTCATTTTGTTTTCTAGGCAATGGACAAGTTTTCTCTCTGCTGCATCAACTGCAATCTATGTTTACATGTATTCCTTTTACTACTATTTTTTCAAAACAAAGTAAGTGGAGTTTTTCTCTCATGTGTTGCCTAGTAAACTGCCTTTAAATGATAAAGTGTAAAGCATCAGATTGAAAGTAAACTATATGTATTGAATATTACTTTATTGTATTGCAGGATGTATGGCTTATTTCAAACATCATTTTACTTTGGATATATGGCGGTATTTAGCACAGCCTTGGGGATAATGTGTGGTAAGTTTTTAAATTATTGGAACTTCATGAGAAAAATTTTGAGCATCTCCGACTCAGGAAAACACTGTAATTAGAAATTAAGAAATTCTGGGCTGGCAGGGTGGTTCCGTGGGTAAAATCTTTTCTGCTCAAGCCTGACAAGCCTGAGTTGTATCCCTGGAACCCTGAAAACTGGATCCAGAGAACTGACTCCACAGAGTTAGTTCTCTGACCTTCATTCATGCCTCACCCAATAACAATTAAATAGAAATTAAGGAATCCGTTCTGTTGCTCTATCAGGAACACCAAGGTGAATCCAAAAGTTTGTCTTCAGTCTTTTTGACTCTCCCTTAAAATCTGATCTATTGTTTAATTTCTGTTTTTGTAGCTGTTCTAATGATAACTGCAGACCACAGAATTACTGTGATTAGTTTCTCATTCATGTTGGGAATTGCCTTGTTTTGATATTGTGTCTTTCTGTGCTGTTCAATCTAGTCTTAAACTTCTAGACTCAAGTGATCCTCCTGCCTCAGCCTCCTGGGTAGCTGGGGTTACAAGTGTGTGTGGTACCACATGCAGTTGAGAATTGGCATTTGAAAGTATGTGATCAGTGGAAAGGATTATAATGTTGGTGGGTGTAAGGTGTTGCCTGAATGATTTCTGCTTAGACGGTTCTTGGAATGTTGCTGAAGATACTGGTGTCTAGCAGCAGCACAGGTTGCTGACAGTGAGTGCAGCATACCGATTTAGTTTTTCACATGGTTTGGCTGATCGTATCCCTGAGATGTTTCCCGTGTTCCTCTCCACTCCTTCATACTGCCTGTGAAATAGCAGTTCAAGCTACAGTAACCTTCAACAGATAGTTGTAGGTTTTTATTGGGAGGCATGTGATGTGTGTGAAGTTAGAGAAGCCATTGATAGTTATTGCCTACTTTAAGTAATTCATTGGTTGTTATAATATTGTAACACTTATTCCTGTTTATTAGCATAGATTTGTTTATGAACAGAGTCATCTTTTCCTCATCTGTTTTGTTACCTTGAGATAGACCAGTTTGGTGAATACTAATCGGTTCATGGTTGGGAGTGTAGCTCAGAGTGCTTGTCTAACTTGTAAAAAACTTTGGGTTCAATCCCTAGTACTGTTAGAAAAGTGATTAGTTAGGGGTGTGTGTGTGTGTGTGTGTGTGTGTGTGTGTGTGTGTGTGTGTGTGTGTATGTGTGTGTACTATCAGTTAACTCATGGAAGATGTAATTTAAAAATGTTTAAGGAATCCAGTGAAAAATGGTCATTGACCAGCTATTCTAAAAGGCTCTGAGTTTAAAAAAAAAAAAAAAAAAAAGAAAAGAAAAGAAAGAAAGAAAAGGTCCCAGATATTTGTCTATGAAGACTATTTAGTTTGTTTATTCATTCATCCGTTCATTCAACTTATTCAACAAATAATCATTGAGTAACTTTCATGTGCTGGGTGCTCTTAGACACAGAAGGTAAATATTTCATTAACAACATGCCCTGTTTTCTGAAATTTTGATCCCCATTTGAGATTTTTTGTTTGAAGCCAACAGTTTAAAGCTCCTGACCCACTTACCTGTCTCTTTTGTCCATTCCCTGAAGTATGTAATCCTTTCTGCCAACTCTACAGCTTTTATAACTTACATAGAAAAAGGAGACACCAGAAAGTATCTTTCTCTAGAGTTATAACACCATGGGGTCATGCTTCTCTCAATCCCCAAAGCCTCCCTTTCTACTTTTTATGCCTCTGTAAGTTTTTGGATATTACAACATCTGGATATTGTCATGAATGATCATTCACACTTCTAATACCAGCACCCAGGAGGCTGAGGCAGAAGGTTCCAGAATTCAAGGACAGCCTGGGCTACATAGCAAGATTGTGTCTCAAAAAAAAAAAAAGTATTGCTTTAATGGGTTGGATTTGTTGTTACCAAGTCACTCTTTCTTTTGTGAGCTGCATTTTAATTCCACAATTACTGACTATACAAGTAATAATTGTGATTTAATTCTAAATAACAAGTGAGGTTTGACTATAACAGATGCTTTGCAAAACAAATAATAGCATTTAAGAAATTCAGAGAGAATACTAACATAAAGACATTACCCTGAAAAAGGAATAGAACTCTCTAGAACAGAGTACATTTAATATTTGTTTTTTTTTTTTTGTTTTGTTTTGTTTTGGTTTTTCGAGACAGGGTTTCTCTGTGTAGCTTTGCGCCTTTCCTGGAACTCACTTGGTAGCCCAGGCTGGCCTCGAACTCACAGAGATCCGCCTGCCTCTACCTCCCGAGTGCTGGGATTAAAGGCGTGCGCCACCACCGCCCAGCCACATTTAATATTTGTAAATGGCAGACTCTGATCCTACTCTGTTTGTTTCAAAATACATTATTTTATTTTTGCAGGAGCAATCGGTTATATGGGAACAAGTGCCTTTGTTCGAAAAATCTATACTAATGTGAAAATTGACTAGACACCTGAGACAACCTGGAACTTCGGATCAGTTTCTCTTTCATGAGGGTGGAACTTGCACAGAAAAGAAGAATAAGCGCAAGAAGAGATTTGGGCTGAACACTGGGTACTTCGTGGGTCTCTTTCATGGATGGCTTAAAGTAACATCTATTTCCATTGATCCTAGGTTCTTACTGACTGCTTTCTCCAACTGTTCACAGCAAATGCTTGGATTTTATGCAGTAGGCATTACTACAGTACATGGCTAATCTTCCCCAAACTAGCTCATTAAAGATGAAATAGACCAGCTCTCTTCAGTGAAGAGGACAAATAGTTTATTTAAAGCATTTGTTTCAATAAAAGAACTAGAGGGAAACGTGGATGCTAAAATTCCATGAGTAGAAATCTTCTGGCACTTGGTGTTTCTATGTTATTGAAAAATGATGTTCCAGAAAGATTATTTTTTCTCTTATTTTTACTGCCATTGTTGATCTATTGTGGGACATTTTTATATACTGAACCTGGGTTCTTTCTGACCTGCTGTTGTTCGTCCCTTCACTCAATTGCATCTTTTTTTTTTAAACAAAATTAAAAACTATTAAATTCTGCATGGAATATATCTGCTGTCATCTTAATCTTAGTTGGATCAACCTCATTTATTTATCTTAAAATTAACTAGTTATATCTCAGTTCCATCCAAAGAAAATACAGTATGAAAATAGAGATGTATTCTCTATAATGCAATTTACTGTACAGTTAGAAAGCAAAGTGTTAAATGGAGAAGATACTTGTTTTTATTAAACATTTGGAGATTTAGATAAATTACATTTTAACTGAATGTCTAAAGTGATTATCTTTCCCTCCCTCCCCCAAGTTAGTCTTACATCTTTTTTTGGGGTTTCAATGAAGGCTTTACATAAGAAATTATTAAAAAATAAGGGGGGCATAAGTGTATATACCATTAATAATGTCGTGTAGGTGTAGGCTCGTGGACACATTTGGATGTACAGATGACTGGAAGACTTCTTTGGGATGATGATTGCTGTAGAAATGTGTGGGTTTGGGTGGCTTTTTACATCTTGCCTACCATTGCATGAAACATTGGGGTTTCTTCAAAATGTGTGTGTCATACTTCTTTTGGGAGGGGGTTGTTTTCTTCTTTTATGAAACTCCTACTGGAGCTAAATTTGTAATTTAGAAACATTTAATTTTGTTAATCCTGTCTGGGACATTTAAGTAACATCTAAAGCATTATTGCTTTAGAATGTTCAAATAAAATTTCCTGACCAAATTGTTTTGTGACAGTAGATGTGTTTATAATTTGGAGGTACCTGCTCAAAAGGCAATATTATAGAATGCCATTATTATTTTTTTGATACACTATAAAGTATACTTTTCAAATACAGAGGTCCCACACTTTAAATTCCCAAACACAGAGCCAGGTATGGTAGTTTATGCCTATAATCCCAGCTCCAGGGAAGCTAAGACAGAAGGTTGTAATGAATTTAAGGACTGGGCTACAGAGTAAGTTATAGGCCACACTGTGAGTTATGTGCTACTCTGTAAAACCATTCCAAAAAAGAAGAAGAAAGAAGAAGAAGCAAGTCCAGAAGCCTGTCTATGGATAGTTACAGATAAACTATGAGTGATAAACCCGTTATATGAGATTGTGACATACAAATCTAAATAAACATTGATTGGATTGCTGTGCCATGTGAAATAGAAGGGAATATGAGTGGCTAAGCTAACAATGTTAGCTCATTCAGTGGCTGAACAAATGAAGGCTATAGAAATCTCAAATTATTTTAATTTGCACAAAAATTTCTGGATCTGCTCATATTGTGAAGTTTTCCTACAACTATTGAGTTTCTGATTCAGTACTTTGCTCTGCAGATACCCGAATCTATACTGTATATTGGTGTTTTTAGAAAGACTCAAATCATCTGTATTAAACTTTAACAAAACTCATGCATTCATAGTTACATGAGAAATTTTTTAAATCGATAGACTCTGTTTTTAACTGAGGCATGTGACATCTTTAGGGTGTTTAGATTCTTAACCGTAAGTGATGAACTGTGTGTGGTCAGTCGTCTTCAAGCCAGAATCTCAGGTTCGATGTCACCTACTAATTGTTAACATTTTATCTTTCTCACCTGCCCTTATGATTTCAAACTAAAAGGCTCTATTTGTTTATATCATGTAACTTTTAAACATATAAAGTATTTTTAATATAAGAACACTTAGTCTACAGGTTGGGATGTAGGTCAGTAGAGTGCTTGCTTGGCTTACACAAAGCCTTGGTTCGATTGCCCACACTGCATAAACTGGGTGTGCTAGGACATGTTTGCAGTCACAGCATTCAGCAGGTAGAGGCAGGAGGATATCAGAAGTCCAGTTAACCTCAGCTACAGAGTGAGTTCAGCACTACCCTCTGCTATATGACACTCTATCACTCTATCTTTAAAATGAAGCAAAACACTTTTTGTCTGATGGAATATATATAACTAGATAGTAAATTTTTGTCTTAATAAAATATTTTTTTTCTCATAATCTTGCAGGTAATATGTAGTGTTTTCAGAGAACATGGCTGTTTCAGGTGCACCTATTTTTTCTGCTAGGTTGAGCTCTGGAGTTCTTTGAAGTCTACAATGAAAAGTAATTTTCAAATATTTTAAATACATTAAAGTGAATATAAATTACTTCGAAAGCTCATTTATAAAAAGATTTGTATTGATTGGTTTATAACTTCACAGAGGGGCAATATAAATGTATATATTGAAAAAGATAATAGGTCACAGGTGGCTTAGTTCTCCCTAGTTCTTAGTTAATAGAATCATTCAAACAATACCTAAGTTAATTGGAAGGCGTAGCTTTTGTACTCCATTAATGTTGTATCTTTAATTTACTAACATCTGCTTAGTTTGTCAGCTGACACTTTGAATACTATCAAAAACTAAGAATATACTTTGTATCTTTAAGCATGTTTCCTGAAAATTAACTACGTTAGAAATTGACATCCTATGCTGGTCTCCAAGTGCAGAGTAGGTTTTGAAAGAGTGGAACTGACCTGGCTAGAGGGACCTCCAGTGTGCTAGTATACTGTCTAGGCTTCCAGACTGTGTTGGTTTGCAGAGAAACCCCATGCCCTTAGAATCATTGTCTTGTACTCTCTGAACCTCATGGCTGGGATGCTCTGGTGTTTCCCACTGGTGGTGGGTTGCCCTTTTTCTAAACGTGGTTGCTGCAAATTCCAGTTCTTCCAAAAGCCACTTGATTTAAGGGTTTATCCACAAATTGTGCTCATTTTGATAAAGCATTTGTGTCCTAAATGTCTACTAATCACTTTATGCCAAATGTCTTGCAGATGTTATTTTTGAACTTCCTGAATTTTTACAAATGTAAAAAGGAAAGAGTGTATTAGTGTAATTTGTTCAGGAGTAGTTACATACTGAAGGGCTTCTATACATGAGTTCTAGGGGCAAAAGCCTTATGTAGAAACCTGTACACTGCAGTTCCATCTGGGTTTTAGTTTAGATTTCAGCATTTCTTAGTGCTTCATTCTATTGGTTTATTGGAACATGCAATAGGAGTATTAATTTACAGAAGAACAGATGTTCATGTTTTCTATCATGTAAAATTCTGTAGTTAAGCTATATTTTAGCAGTCAAGGTGTTAAAAGAGATCAGAGGAGTGGAAATGTAGGATTGTTTGAAAGTGTACTTAGTACTAGACTAGTTTTATAGACAAGGAAGAACAGAAGGGCGGTACACACTTGAAGACATTCGGTATGACTTACAGTCCAGGTGAGGGCAAGTGCTAGTCCTTTCCAGTGAGCATGCCTGAAGGTTTCCTGAATTAGCGTTCCTCCTGGAGCCATGTGTGCCATGTGCAAAGGTCAAAAGTTCCTTCACAGCTGCTGTAAAAGAAGCTGACAGTGAAGTTCTGGTGGACTAGGCAGGTGGTGGACTAGGCAGGCGCAGTTTGTGCTTGCCCTCACCTCGTCAGTCTAGGCTCTTTGGAGGTTATAAGTGCTGTAAGAGCTAAATGTAAGGGGGAAAAGGGTTGTCTGAAGGACAGCAGAGTTTTCTATAAAAACGTCATTGGGCTTCTCATCTTGTTCACCTTGAACCTGCAGATCCCCACGGAGCACGACAGTCAAAAGGTGGGAAGACACGGTGATTGCCCATATCACTTCCATTTTGTGTACGCTCTGGGTTTGTGTAGGCGTATTCCAACTGGCTTTTTAGTAATAGAAATCCAGTATATAATGTATCAGATACAATTGAGGTTCTAATCTAGTCTGTTAATTTACCTGAAGCTGGATTTTTTAAAAAGTAATAAAAAAATTAAATGTATTTCCCTTGGATGCTTGCTTTCTTTCCTTTTTGAAACATGAACCAAAGTGTGAGGGATACGATAACTTGTCATCATCAGCCTGCCTGCTGAGAGATAGCTGATTGAATTCATCCCACTGTTAGATAACTCAGGGCTGAGCAGTTGTCTGGGGTCACATAGTACATGAGTTTATGCTGAAGACCCATACACTTGGTGTGACAACAGGCATTCTAGAACAACGCAGACAACTATAGACCATGGCCGTGTTGTGACACACTACAGAAGTAGCCAGCAGGCCAGAGATTGCTGACTCCTGAACTGAAGGATTTAACATTTCAGGTCTAATTGCCACACCCGCCTCATTTGTATTTTGAAAACAACAACATTGTACTGGAAAGTAGAAGGAATGGTATAATAGGATTTCTTTTAAAAGCTGTTCTGTCTTTTTACTGTTCTTTACAGATAAGCTTTGAACCACTGTCAGCACCCCATCAGCACTCTTTCTCCCCTGTGCCTGTCTTTCCTGTGATTGGCAATGCACTGGCTTTGTCTAGAATTTGTTGCTTTTTCTAGGAAATTTGACACGGGTCTCCTCAGTAGGTAAGACACCAAGGCAGCTGAAGGGGCTCTCTGAGTCTAGAAGTAACAATTGGTGCCTGGTCATCTTCATTGTTGTCATTGTAAAATGCAAATGTCACCTCTCCAGCCTGCGGAGCAGCAACTTATATACACGAATGGAGAGAACTGATGGTGATAAAATCTGGTTAATTTCTCCAGTCCTGTTTGTGCTTTTTGGTTTTCATCACCACTTTTAACTAGTTTTAAGATCCTTATCCACCTCTTTGGTTTTTTAAACTAATTAGTTTCCTTGCTCAACACCTATGCATGTGAATTCCTTTAGCCATATAGTTTGGTTAGTGCAGATTTGGCTCACTACTGATATTTTCTTGCCTGAATACTTTGGTTAGAAAAATAGGTATAGATTCTATACCATAGAGGGAAGCCTGTTGGTACATACAGATTCTGTACCATAGAAGGAAGCCTGTTGGTACATATAGATTCTGTACCATAGAAGGAAGCCTGTTGGTACATATAGATTCTATACCATAGAGGGAAGCCTATTGGTTTATCCCCAGCTTCTTGTTTTCAGAATAAAATGAACTACTCAGCATAATTTTAACAAACAAGCCTATATCCAGTCAAGTGGGGTCTATAAATTACTTGAAATACTTGTTTTAAATGATTTTCACTTTCAAAGTTTGCTAAATGTGAATAGAGTTTTCAAGTTTAAAAAAAAAAAAAAGACTTGCAGGGGCATTTTAACTGGCTGTGTTGTTGTTGTTGAACTTACAGCGTCTCAGTCTAAGTCGTTATTACTGCGGGACTAACCGTGAAGTTCAGACAGAGGAGAGTGTACAGAGATACAAGTGATTCAAGTTGGGGTTAGTTTAGTCAGGTCAACCAAAGTTAGCTTCAGTAGGGAAGATGTGAAAGCTTTAGCACCTTAGATGTGACTGTAACGGACACTGGCATGAGGATGCAGGTGTACAGCCACCCAGGTAGGTGTCCAGGAAGAGACATGGAAGTGGGAAGAGGCAAGACCCCGTTAGGGTGATTGTGGATGGTGAAGGCAACAAGAGAACTCGGGAGGTGGTGGGAGTCCAGGCTATACGAAGGTTAGGAAAGGTCTGAAGGTGATAGAGCGCCTAGGATGCCACCTTGAATAAGACAGTCTTAAAGAGCATGACCATTGGAAGAGTCATTTACCTTCAAAGGACTCAGTGGTGTAAAGGAAGGGATGAGCCAGGAGAGTACCTATGTTGTTCTGAGGGTCACCGCCTGTGCTGAAGATAAGGATGGGAATGGGGGGTTGGCCTGGCTGGGGAAGTAGAGGAGGCTAGAAGTAGATCTGAAGGGGTCTGAGCAGCTGCAGATATTGTGATGCATTTGGGCAAAGCAGTGCAGATGACAAGCTGGGCAGGACGTAAGGAGAAGGCTTGTTGGAGGTTCTCCACCCGGCCAAAGGTGCTGGGGAAGTGATGATAAGCACCGGAAGTAGAACTAAGGTGAGCAGCTTTAGGTCAGAATGCCTGTTCTAAATCAACCTCCACTTCTTCCGTGAGATTTAGATTTTTATTTTGTGTGTACAAGTGGTGTGCCTGCGTGTATGCCTGTGTACCACTTGTGTGCACCTGGTGCCCAAGGAGGCCAAAAGAGACGAGTTACAGATGGTAGTGAGCCACCACATAGGGGCTGGGCATTAAACCAAAGTCCTCTGTTAACGGATGAACCATCTCTCCAACCCTGGACTTAGATTTTTAAATATGCTTTTAAGTTTATTTGAGCAGAACATAATGGTACAGGCCTATCCATCACTTAGTGGCTGAGACAGGAGGATTACCACAAGCTTGAGGCCACCTTGGGCTAAATAGCAATAGCCTGTCTCAAAAGAAAAGAGAAAAAAGGTGCATGTCTTCAATCCCAGTACTTGGGAGGCAGAAGCAGGAGGATCCCAGCCAAGTCTATATAGTGAGTTTCTGGACAGCCAGAGCTACATAGAGAAACCTTGTATCAAAAAAAGGAAAAAAATAAATCCAAATTAGCTTGCTAGGAAACTAATGTGTTATCAACTGCCTAGGTGAAGAGAAAAATATTGAACATTCCTCTTCAGTCATTCCCATCTGACCATTCTTACAACCCAAACATTTGCTGCTTAACCTATTAGTTGGTAGCCAAAGAAACATCCAAACAAGCTTGACACAAAACTGCAGCTTGCTTATCTAGGATCACGGGTCTTCAAAATATTTGGCTAAAGGGTATTGATGAAAAGATTGGCAGCTAACCCACCAGGTGGCGATTAGAGACAATAAAAGCTCTAGCTTCTGTGCATGCCAAAGACCAGCCTCTAGTGTCTTTTCCAGAATTCTCTCTTAATGAGGAAGCCAACTGGCTGTTTTCGTGGGGCCATCTGGAAGCCTGGAAGTGTCACAGAAGTTTGTTAGCCCTTTAGATGTCGACTTTGTGGACTTGTCTACTGACAGGTGGTGACCTTCACTGGGGTGCATGTAGCAAACCATGGCGTTGGGTTTGACTCCTTTCAGCAGTCAGGCAGAAATGTCGTTCAACCTCCTACACCTATGGTCTGTTTTAGTGACCACTTGGCCTTCCTTGCCATTTGGTGCCAGCCATTCCCCTCAAGTTCCCTCCAACCTGCCAATTCCAACAGATCTTGCTCAGCCTGGCTGTAAATTCTGTGGGCTCATTTGATGACCGCTCCAGGCAGGGTTATCCCTCCATTTCTCTGTGAGAACCAAGACAAAATAAAATACTCCATGTAGCATCCTTCTGGTGGCTAACTGCTGCCTTTCCTACTTAATGGAGGAGACAGATGATCGTAATGGGAGAAAAGTCTGGTCCAGGTTTGGACCTGTTAACTGCTTTGTCATTTAGCAGCTATGAAACCGTGTGGTAACAAACCCCAAAGAGAAGCTCAGTCCATCTTTCTTCTTGCAGTTAAATTTTTAAAAATCGGCCTGTGATGCTCTTACAAATCTATACAGCACATTGATGTGCTATACTGCTTGATTAGGGCAATTTATTTGTATAAAAGGGTCTTTGAAAAATCCTTGCAGTAATAATGTATGTCAACGTGGATCAGTTCTGACAATTTTTACATTGAAGGTACATCACAGAAATGAGTTTCAAATAGCGTCTGTTTATTCCCCTAAATAGTTTGGGCGCTTGAAATAACCAGATTTGAAGAATCCCTCATTTTTATTTTATCAGACTAATGGCAAGGCTTGCTCAGTATGTCTGTAACTTTAAAGAACCCAGGGCTGTTGGTTTGTGAGTCTTTGACTACCAGAAGCATCCCGTACTGGGACTGTTTTCCTGAAGGATAAGGTCATCCAGAGGCAAGTCTGCACTCTTAGACTGTCTTCCTTACATGTCACCAGCCACAACTTTGGGTTTGGTGGGTGCTGCGCATGCACCTGTGCTGGCGGGACCGGGCCTGTTGAGAGAGTAAGAAAATCCTACTGCGTTCTGCAGAGAAGCAAATGTCCAAAAGCACGGGGTTGGCAGCAAGGTGGACTGGACAGTTCACACCAGGCTGCTGGTCCCTCTGTGTCCTGCCATGCGTATATCCGGGAGTTGTGAAATGAGTTAGTAGAATAAGGTAAGGCAAGAAGCCTAGCCTCAGTCTTGAGGAGCAGTGCTGTATTGTGCCAGTACAAGGGGGCATTCGGCCAGGTGGGCACGCCCCTGGGGCCCCTGGCACTTGTCTATCCCATCAGCATCTTCGCTTTGCTTGGGTTCCTCCGAAGTTACCGAGGTGCAGGGAAGAGGAGGGGCCTCTCCTAGGGCGCCTAAGCGATTGGCTGTCCGGGGCCCTTGGAGAGGGCGTGTGGTCCAGCCCTGGTGGAGAGGGGCGGAGCGGCCACTGTTCCTACTACCGCCGCCGCCAACACAGTCGCAGCCACCGCAGCCTCGGCCACTGGGCAAGTCGTGCTAAGCAGCGGCTTTCCGGGTCGGGAACGCCTTACTGGGCTTGCTCGGTACCCTACCGGTGCCTGGCAGCCAAGCAGCGGCCACCACATCTGACCCTGTGCATGGTGTTTCGCTGGATCTAAGCTTTCTGTGCACGCTAAGTCCCTCAGATCCCCGCAGACCCCTTGCCACTATGCCCCCCGCGGCTGCACTTGGCACCCTGGTGTTATTGCTGCTGCCACTGTTCCTGCCGCTCCCCTGCGGTACTGGGGTTCTTGGGGACAACTCGGATGTTGCCTTGGACTACTGGGCTTTGGAAGGTGAGGAAGGCACCGAGCAACAGCTGCATTACCACGACCCCTGCAAAGCGGGTAGGTACCACCACTGTCCCCTGTCTCCTAGCAAGTCCGGCAGAAGTTTGCCTTTGAAATGCAAATGAGCGGTGGGCAAGGCGGACCACTGGGCTCCTGGGAGATGCCCGGGGTTTCTGGGGGAGGGAGGACAATGTCCACGGGGAAACTGCTTTAATACTCCTCTAAGTCCCGGACATCATGGTCTCGGTTAGCAGTGCGCATGGGGTAGCTGCTGCAGGAGTGGTCCCAAAGCGAAAGCCTATGTGGGGCACGGTGGGCTCTGGTCGCCTATCAGGCACCTGGCACCAGTAACCTCCGGACACTGCAGGAGTCGGGTCTGGCAGGGCACCGATGGAGAGTAGCTGGTTTCATTGGCGTTCTCAGCAGTTGGAAGTTTCCCGCGAAGTTTCCCAAGGTCTGCAGTTACTCTTGGGAAGAGATTAGAAGACAGACAGAAAAGCTTCACAGGAGGCAGAAGGAAGAGTTGCCTAGGGAGAACGCCCACGACTTGAATTGCTCTAGCCATTCCCGCAGTCCCCTCAGCACCCGGCTGAGATGGAAGTCAGCAGGTGCTCTTAATTCCACCAGGAAGCTGCGCCCCAGAACAGCACCGGACACACCGGCCTTGTGAGCGCAAACTGGCCTCAACTCTACAGTTCCAGCTACTAACCCTCTTGGGTCTTCAGGGGTGTGTGGCAAGGCGTAGAGGGGAGTCATGAAGCACCCTAGCAAAGGTTCCTTAAGTATCCTGGAAGGACCCAAGCACATCCAAAGCCATAAGCTGGACGGGGGGCGGAGGGGGGGGGGGAGCGTGGAGGTGCAGTTCCCAGACCCAGGGAGGTGCCAGACTTAGATCATCTTGAAGCTGCTCCTGGATGGTGGCCAGGAGCCCAGGAGTAGTGTTTCCCTTCGGCCATTGCCTCACCTGTTTCACTTGCCAGTGGGCAAAGATGAGGGGTAGGAGGCAAGAGGGTGGCCTTGAGGGTACTCAGGGGATCAAAGCACTTGCTCTAGGCACAGTGGCCCACCAGGTCTAGGCCAGTTCACCATTCCCTCACATCGTAAAGACCTCTGCCAACCTCAGTTTCCTCATCTCCAAACTGGAAAATAGGAGGGTTTGTGGGATTTTCTTGCCAATGGAAGGAACAGGGGTGTTGTCCTTGTTGTTATTGTGGTCGCTCTAGTGTGTAGGCTGGAGTCAATTCACATGCCTGTTGTCTGGGGAAGATGAGGAGGTTCCTAGGAGAGACTCAAAAGTTCAGGAGAACAGAGGATCCTATGCAGGTTAAAGGTCAAACTGAGTGTGGGGGACCCAGTCTTACACAGGGAAGACCCCTGAAGGATATCCACCTATTGCCTTACATATGAGCCTCAGTTAGGAAGTAGTCAGAAAGGGTGATTTCCAGATAAGTGAAGGCATACCACCATGGTCTGACTGTGACATCCAGCTCTTTGTGGAACCTTGTTCATGGCCAGGATGTTTCCTGTTTACTGTTAGGATGGTGTCCTGGTCCTAAAAAAGAGTGCTTAGTTTTGAAAATAAGGTGGAGGTGAACAGGACCAACAGTGAGTGACACTTGCCAGATCCTGGACCTTGCCTGAGGAGAGCTGCCTCTGAGGTAGTAGGGCAACTGGGGCCAGGGGAGAGGTTAGTTTGAAATAGGCTGGGTGCTTCCTGTACGTAGGAAGCTGGCCTAGATGCTGTAGATGCAGAGAGAAAGATACAGATCTGACCCAAAGCTCCCACCTGGTCTGAGTCTCCAAGGACAACACTGAGACAAGTTTGCCACTGGCTGTCCAGTGACTTTAGAGGAAACTCTGGGTAGCAAAGACATGAATGCTCTGACTATTCACAGACGGGATGGGATGGGGCAGCAGGGCTGGACGGTAGAGAAGCCTCAGTGTGGTTCGGCAGCTTTAATGCCTGCTTCCAGGCCCCACCCCTACCCCGACCCCCACCGCAGCCTCTCCCTGGACAAACCTGGTGCTAAGAACAGCCAGAAGAGAGGATAGCAAGAGAGACCTGCAGCAAGAAAGCAACACAGTCGGCCCACCCTCCTGGGAATTCTCTCATCTAGGGAGCACCCTTTTGGAAGGCCAAAAAAGGGGAGGCACTTGCCTGAAGTCCCAGTGGAATGGCAGCTTCCCTGCTAGGGGGACTGCACTTCCTGGTAGCATGTTTAAAGCTTCCCTTAGAAACAGCCTCTATCCCAGTGGAACCATAACCCGGAAGCTCTGGTCGGAAGGCCCGCTCCTGGCTCTGCCTTGACCTTCACATACAAAACTTCCCCACCTGGTTCTATTCCCCACCTATCAGTGGACAAGATCTGTCCCCTCTGGGCCTCGGCTTCTTCCCTGTAGAATGGACATATTGAGTTTGTTAGGACTGAAAACTGACAGATCTGGGGAGCCTCTCCATTTTTAAACATTTTAAAATAACGGTTTTCTCCATTTCTTTTGTGTTCGGGTGGGGTGCGCTGGAATGCCATGTCATGCACGTGCTGATCAGAGGACAATTTTCAGAAGTTGGTTCTCTCCTTCTGCTGTGTGGTCCTGGGCTTGAACTCGGGAGCTTGGGCTTGGCAGGAGGTGCCTTTACCCACTATGCCATCTTGCTAGACAAGAAACTCCTCTCTTCATCTGCATAACCTGTCTTACCCTGAACTCACATGACACCATGTAGGTACTTGTGCTTGAGACCCCTGCCTCCTCCCTGTTCAATGTTCTCTGTCTCTGTGACTTTTGTTGCAGCCTAGCCATCAAAGCTATGTGAACTAGTAAGTGCTGTAACCATTCTCAGTGTCATAGTTACCATTTCATCACGTTCTGCTTACTGTTTCCACCACTCTACCCTTAACAACTTCCACCTACTCTGCCGTGGATAAGCTGCACGACCTGGAGCAAGTCCTTGCTCTCCCTTTGTGTCTTTGTGTCCTCATTTGTGGATAGGAATAATTTCTGACAGATTAAAGTACATAGAATGATAGATATGTCAATCATTGGGTACTTCATAAACAGATTTTCTAGAAATGTGTTGAAAGAACATCTTCATCACTAAAGCTTTTGATGCTGTTTTAAACTGTCAATTCTAAATTTACTAACAGTTGATGCTGCAAAGAGGGTGGTTACTAAGTCAGATGATGGGGGAGTGGGAACCCTCCTGGCATGCACCTGGGGAGTAGCCATGGGCTTCTGGGGCACAGTGTCTGTTGGTTCATAGCTCTATTAGCTCTGGCTTTTCCATAGATACTGCTCACATAGCCAGACACTATATGAGAAGTCACAGACATTCTCTGCATCTGCATGATGGCAAAACTCCCCTTGTCTGCCTGCCCTCATCCACACTTCCTCAGCTGAGTCAAGCCCTGGGCCTGGCTCCTCATTCCATCCTTGCCCCTGCTATCTATGTGGCTGTTAATCATGGAGTCACTCTCCTATGTCACTCTATGTGCAAAACAGAGGTGGAAGCAAAATCTTTTGCCTTGTAATGTAACCCGGAACCAGTTTTAGCTGGCTTCTTTAGGAAGCAGAGCCATAAACAAGGACCTGTGTGTAGACGTTTGATGTAGTTGAAGCTAGATAGTTACAATTTTCCTTAGTTATGATAAAAGATAAGTTAGATATAAAACCTTAAACTCACAAATATAAGATAGATAAGATATCTTCTTTAATATTGTAACTGGAATTCTTGCTGGAATAATTGTTTGTTATATGTAATTTTACTGTGTTAAAGTTAAAACCTTCTTTTTTGAAAAAGAAGAAAAGGGGAAGTGCTGTGGATATTGCTCTATATAAATAAAACACTGATTGGCCAGTGGCCAGACAGGAAGTATAGGTGGGACAAGCAGAGAAGAGAATTCTGTGGTTAACAGAAGTCCCTATAAGCAGGCCATTGCTACGTGAAAGGCACTTGAGAGTGTGTCTAGCAAATAGAAGCACTTAGTAAATGTGAACATCTCTAGAATTATGTGGCTCCTTAGCTACCTGTCACATCTCCAAGTGTGCCTATTTAATCTGTTCACGTCATCACTTCGTTTCCATTACAGGGAGACAGCTGGGATGAAGCAGGCTTACCTGTACAGGAAGATGTCTGAGTTCAGAGCTAAGACCCTGAGGAGACCTGTCTTAGCTTGATGGACAAATAAAGCACTACATTGATATTGACTACATAGGGTTTCTAGGCAGATTGCATGATTTCATATAGGCATAGCTCTTAGGAGAATACTTAGAACACAGAAGATATTCGTGAGCGCTATGGTTTGTATTACTATCATTCACTGGAAGCCGGTAAGTTTCCTGAGTGGCAGAAAACCCTATGGCTGAACAGTTTTAAGAGTCCTATGTCTTCTTGTCATGCTGGTGCAGGTAGCCCCTCTATGTTTAAGGATCTTTACCTCAAAACCACAGTCAGCCATGGATCTCTTTGGCTCCCTGAAGGTGTTGAGCTGAGAGCTTGCCAGCAAGCCATCTAAGAAACCAGCCCCCAAGTCTGGGGACAAACAGTGGGACCTGGCTCCTTCTGACCTCCCCAAAGCTGTGTTCCTGTGACCTCCAACTTCCAAAGAGCCTAGGTAGCAGTGAGGTTGTCACGTGCAGCACATTTGACAGTGGCGTGCCTCTTCCACTAGAGACCTTGTAAAGCTGTCACTTGATGTTTCCCCGGAGCTTGCTTCTCACCCTACCATGGTTTCCAAGTGGAAGAGTGATGCTACTAACTCTCCACTACACTTCTGATTTTTAGCTCAGGCCACACCCCATGTTTTATAGAGCACCATGTACCAGCCTCCCACATAGACTGGGAGATCCTGTGGAAGCCCATGGAGTATGACTTGGGTTTTTAGGCCATTGTCAGCATTGGAGGCCATGGTCTAGGTGCTGTCCAGGCAAGAACCTGGGCTGGGACATTTAACTTGTTAGTGTAGGAACTAGGATGTCAAATCCCTACCATAACCTCCCTCTGTCCACAGGCAACAAGCACCTCTGTTGTGCTCAGTCTCAAGGTTGTCAGGACGCCATAGGCTAGCCCCTCTTCCCTGACTTTTTTTCTGTCTTTGCCTGGATCTTGATAAGGATGAGAGAGTTCTGGCCCTGAGACACTCTTGGTTCCAAGGCACTGGGAACAATCTGTAAATAAATGCAAGATCTTGAACTGTATTTCCTCTCTTTTCCCCCATCCTTCTTCCAGAAGGCCCAGGGGCAGAACATAGGTGTCAGGTCAGGTGAGAGAGAGGATCCAGCCATGTTCCCCCTGAAGAAGGAAAGGATGGAGATGAGGCAGCTTCCCAGGGAAGTCCTTGTTTAGAGGAGCCAACATAAAGAAACATCCTGTTGAAGGCACCACTCTTGACATCAGGCAGCCTATGGTGTGCAGTTCATGGTCGTCTTACTACATGTGTGATCTGACCAAATTTCTTAACCTCTCAGAGCCTCAGTTTACTCCTTTGGGAAAATAAGAATGGCGTTCAAGTCCATCATGACGGTTTGTTTGGAGATTAAATGTGGCAGTTACTGTGTTGAATTTAGTGTGCTGTCCTTGGTAGCTCTTACTCTGCTCTTGTAAGTTTCTGTTGTTCTTTCCCCTTTAAGACTTTCCCTATGAGTGACAGTCTGAGCTTCTTGTGTGTGTTTCTCTCTCCCTCTCAAGGCCGCAGAGTTCTCCTGGGATCCACAGCAAGTGACAAGTGTTAATTTCCTGAAGCGAGGAACGGGTGGCAGATACCGATATGCATAAGAGGTTTTTCCCGGTACCCACTCAGCCTGCTCATAATCTACTTCTGTCTGGATGCAAACCTAGCAACAGGAGCCCAGCTCTCCTGCTGATTGGTTAGCGACCTATCTGTGATCACGCCATCCTCTACCCACTCCTGCCAATTGCCAATCAATAGTCTCCGGCTCGCCTGCATGAGCACTCAAGGGTTGGTGTTGAGCCTGGGTCTGCCTACTTCACCAGCTGGGCCATCTAGCTCCTCTCTCTTCCTGCTGCAGCTTACCCGCCATGCCCCCATTTCCTCCCACCTGGGTTCCTGGTGGGAGTTCATGCGAGTCCTTGAAGCCTGTGCCCGTAGGAGATGTCAAGATACCAGCTCTTTAACTCTCCTTCAGGTCCTGGCCAGTTGTCCTCCCTGTCAAGCCAGCTCCAAATTCTTTGCCTTTCCCCATTGGCTCAGGAAAGTGGCTACAGGTGCACAGTCCACCCAGGTACTGGAGCTGGGAACCTGGTTGCAAGCCCGACCCTCGACTTCTCTCATTTTGTCATGCAGCCCAGCCAAGCTTGGTGTCCTCCTGCCGGCTTGGTGTCCAGCTTTGAGCCTGTCTACCTCGTTTCATCCTAACTCCTGCCATCTTCTTCTAAGCCCCTGCCAGCTCCTTGTGGGTTCCTACACTCTCCAAATCTGTGCATGCTGCAGGCAGAGTGGTCTTTTGGCCTTTCTTGCTTGCTTTTTTCTTTTCTTTTCTTTTCTTTTTTCTTTCTTTTTTTTTTTTTTTTTTTTTTTTTTGGTTTTTCAAGACAGAGTTTCTCTGCGTAATAGCCCTGGCTCTCCTGGAACTTACTCTGTAGACCAGGCTGGCCTCGAACTCACAGAGATCCAACTGTCTCCGCCTCCCGAGTGCTGAGATTAAAGGCATATGCCACCACACTTGGCTGGCAGAGTGGTCTTTTAACGCTCACATCTGAGCCTGTTTGCAGAATCAGACACAATTTAGGACTGTTCAGAACTTCCAGGCACTTGGGATGAGAACGGTTGGTAGTTCTGAGACCTCGGTTACTGCTCACCCTTTCCCGAAGCCCCTCCCCCTCGCCTGCAACTCTCCCATGGGAGGGTCTTCTTAGGAGCCTCTCAGGGCCCTCCATGTAGTCAGCTCTGGTTCCTTCTTTCAGACTCAGCCTGCACTTCCTCCACACCACCCACCCAGCCACATATCAAATTGTTTCCTTTTCTTAGATTGCCCGTTGCCTTTACTTTCCCACACTGGCACTTTTTCTAAGTAGAACTGGTCAGAGGTACTGATGTTGGTGACTGGCTCAGCAGCTCTCCACACACGGGGCAATAAGCTGCTGGGGGAGAAACTGGGCTCTCTCGGTTTCCTGCCACAAGTAGAGTGTCAGTGCCTGGTAAGTGCCAGCAAGTATATGTCCAATGAAAACCTGAGTAAATGGGATACCATCGGGATCCAAAAGGTGGGACTCACCATGGGACAAGTAAGGAAGGGTTACTGAGAAGGGTGTGGTAAGCTCTGAGCTTGGGCAGAGGGGTAGGTGGAATTTGGAGAAGTGGGGATGTAGGCAGAACGTCGGATAGAATAGTGTGAGTCAATGGGAGGCCTTGGGATGCTTGGGACATGTTGGAGCTGGAACTTCACTCCAGCTTATTTTGAAGAACAATAGTAACAAGATGGAAATAAACCTGGAAAAAAGTGCATGTCAAGCTGAGGCACTTGAAATATATCTTAGGGAAATAATTTTCTTTTGAGTGGAAAATATTCCAATGAAGATATTCAATGCTTAGGACCTACAGAAACAGGGAACACCTGACCAGGACATTTAGCCCTGAGAGATGAGGATCATTATTATCCTGGGAGTGGGAAGGAAGAGAAGATGGAACAAGATCACACTGTGTGTCAGGGAGGGGTCCTAAGCTGAAAGGCCATAACAGAAACATGAATGAGGTTGTCGAGACAAGTTCCGTAAGCTCCAGGGCACTTTTGAGATAGGAGGGAGAGATTTTAAATCGTTTTTTCTGATTTATACACCCATGGTAGAACATTTAGAAATTAGATATAGGAAGGACTGAAAATGTCCAGTCATCTTACTTTCTAGAGGTGACTGCTGTAAACACGGTGTGTGTGCTTCCAGACACTGTGTGTGCTTGTAACAGGAATTCCCTTTTCCTCAATGTACTGTGCAGCTGCTCTGAACCTTCTATCCATTTTCTTAGAGCCATGAACCTCTTTCTATGGCAGTGAGGACGCTTATGTAACAGCAGACTTATATAGCATCAATTTAAGTTGTTTTCCTTATGGTTGCATAGATACATCATCATTTGCTTAACAGGTCCCTTTGTAAGACATACAGATCCCTCCACACCCCAACAATCGTTTTCCTTTTCTTTTGTAAGTGATGCTGCTGGAGACATCCCTGTGACTGAATATTTATTTACTGCAGGCTGGGGAGTGAGCCCAGGTGGGGTCTTGAGCATGTTACAGAAAAACTCTAATCAAAGCTCATTTTGTTATTTTGAGACAAGGTCTCACTGAATTGCCTAGGCTGGTCTCTAATTCCCTGTGTAGCCCAAACTGGTCTTGAACTTGTGATCCTTCTGCCTCAGCTTCTAAAATAGCCAGCTAACTAGATTTTTATACACATCTTTATTTCTTGATACTAAATTCCTATAAGTAGAGTTGCTTGAAATAGAGATGCTCTTGGGGTTAGGGCTGCTGACACAGCTCAGTGGTAGAGCACATGTCCAGCACACCTGAGGCTCTGGGTACGATCCCGAGCAGGGCCGAAGCAAAACGAATCAAACGCTCCAGCACATTTTTTTTTCTCTTCCCTTGAGGATTGATTGGTAGCATGTATTCTAGATTTGAAGATCAGTGCTGGCTTGAGAAAAGCATTTTGTTGTTGTTTTTTCAACTTGCAGTTAACAGTTTAATTTGCATCCCTTTCCAAATGATTTTGAACACTTAGAAGGCCTGTAACACTAAGTGGACACTCTTAAAGAGTGAAAATGCCAACTGTTTTCCATCATCTTTGCCACAGGTAATTGTTTGGAGGGTTTTATTATTTGTTTATTTAGAAAGCTGAAAAGGTATTTTGTACTATACCCCTGTTTCTGCCCCCCACAACCCATGGCTGTTCCCACCAAGATGAAGTGGCTAGTTACTGACTCATGTTAATTCATTATGTTTATCATAGTGCAGGTGACAGACTGCAACCACACCAGGCATTTGAAGAACAACTAGTAAATTTAGTATACATAGTCGCTAACCTGCAAAGGGGACCAGAAGAGGTAGAGAGGGCCCAGAAGAAACAGGGATGCTGGGTATATAAAGCAATTGCTAGGAAAAGAGTGGGCTCCCATCCCTCAGGCTGGTATTTGAACTTCTTAGGAGAGGTTGGGGCCATGGCCTTTAGAGGTTGAAGTTCATGGAGACATTCTGTCTCCAAGACCTCCAATGAATGGCCGAAGCCACTGAAAGTACAGAATCTGGGCTATACTGACTCTTCCCCTATAGACCCTACTGCCAAAGCTAATGTGTTCCGTGTTCCAGGCCCTGGATCTTCCTTCTTGTCCCCTTCCTTGAGCTTGCCCCTTAACAAGAAAGATGTGGACAACTGTGGTCAGAAAGATACAGACAACTGGACGTACTGTGGCTGTGGACCTGGTAACTGAGATGGCCACTAACTACTAATAGGCAGGTAGTGTGTACAGCATCTATGATAAAGAGTCATATGTCACCCAGGACAGGATATAATGGTGCAAGATTTTTTTTATACTATTCAGAACAGCACGGGGTTTTAAAACACTTATTGTCTGTTTCTGGAACTTTCCATTTGATTTATTTTCAGCTTCAGTTGATTGTGGGTGAGGCCATGGAGAAGTGGGCAAATGTATATCAGGAAAATCCCTGATGGCAAGGAACTGCCCAGTGGAGACTGAAAAAACTCGAATGGCTGGTGCCTGTGGTTCTCCTGAAGGTTGCTGGCAGCAACTCCTACAGGGGAAGAGAGATGAGGCTACCAGAACCTGGGAACAAATGTCCTTCCTCCTTTATTCAGTGTCATCCAGGGCTCTCTCCCCACAGAACCCCACACTGTGACGGATGGTAAAGGGGGATTTTTTACAGCTCCCAGCTCCAGAACAGCAGAACATGAGAGAATGAGGAGGAGCGGGATTTACGGGCAATGCACGTCCACAGCTGGGAAAAGCTGGACATCTGGTTCTTTGTCACATCAGAGTCTGGAGTCTGCAGTCTGGACTCCTGGAAGCTCCATCCTGGAGACGCTCCAGGGACTAGGCCCTTCCATCTTCCCACCTGGAGAGGCCTTGGTCTTTATAGACCACGATGGCAGCCCAAGCCCATGCCACCACCGACAGTCTGGCTGTGAGAGGCAGGGAGAAGAAAATCACACAGAGAACATGAGCAGAGGCTTCCCATTTGCCATGTATGTGTCATCTCATTGGCTGGAACTTAGTCACATGACCACAGGTATTTACCTGGGAATCTGAAAGCTTTACCCTCAAGAGCATTTGAACTCAAGTCTGAGGTTCTTTTCTTGTAGAAGCAGTAAAAGGAACCGGTAAGCAAAAGCAGCCCGTGCCACAGTCGGTTGAACGCGCTGGGCCTTTGAGTACAAGGTTCAGTCAAGATAACAGACCACAGGCATTGCTGAAAGTTAACCAGCTGTGCCATCAAACCCGATGGAACGTCGGGGCTGGGAGAAGCCGTGTCTGTTCTAAATGTTCCATTTTCCCAGTGAGAACCCTGTGGTGTGGAGGGGCGGTATCTTTGGGAGTCGTAGGGAGAGCTGTGGCTTGGCTAGAGCTAGGCCCCAGGCCTCCTCTTCTCTCCACCTAGTATATCTTTCCGCTCTGCTCACTGCTTAGGTCTCCAGTGGCCTTCAGCTTCAGAATGAGTCATGTGCAATTGCTCGTATAATTTATGGCTCTATGAAAGATCATTCCACAGTGGAGAGATTAGGACTTATGAAATGTGCCTGGTCCTGTAGTCAAGCACACATGATGTACAATTAAAATCCGAGATGCTCTTGGCTTTTAGGATGTAAACTGCATCTTCCTTGATGTTATTGAGTGGAGTCGGTGTGGGCTTCTGCTGTGGGAGGCGGTGGATGTGAGATGCAGAAAATCGTATCCTGCTGGGATCTAGTAAATGAGAAGCACCACTGGGGTCAAAGGAGTTGCCTAGCTTCCCATCTTCCTTCTTAGCTGTGGAAGTAACCGAAAGGTTTTTCTCACAATAGCTATGTGAGTGGGGATGCCCTGTGGGAAACAAGATCACCGTACATGTTTCATATTAATGGAGAACTAGTTAGAGATACAAGACGGAGTTAAGGGAACAAGCAAGAGGGGGGAGGTCCCCAGAGACAAGCCAGCTCTCCCTGTGCTGAAGAACCTGGGAGGAAGCAATGTTAATGGTCTCAGAACCAGTAGGAGGGGAGGCAGAAGCGTGAGATACCAAGGCCAGGCATGGAGCATCTCAGCAGGAAAGAAATACCTAGACCTCCTCTCCCTCTTCCACGCACTGCCTGCCAGTGTTTCTTCCTTGTTTAAAGCAACCCCAGGGAGAGAGGGCAAGAGAGCTGGGAAATGCAGGTGCAGGAACAGACCCGCTGGGCAAAGGACTGAGCAGAAAGCTCAGGTCTGGCTCCAGCTTTTCATTTACCATGACCATGATATGTTTAACACATTACTAACAATTTCTGAATGGAAAAGGTATGGGCATGTGCAGTGCCCCAGTGCCAGTAGCAGACATTACTGATTGATTTAGCTCTTTCCAGTACCATCTAAGAATTCACCAGCTGAGTCGGGGAAGGCTCATGAGATGAAATCTTTCTGGAGCTTTAAAGCTTAAGCAACGTTGCAGCTGGGATGGTCCTGCCCATTTTACGTTTTACAGTTTCAGATTGCTGACAGATAGTTTTGATTTCAGTGAGTCAAGCTGTGACATGGCCACTGACCTGTCAGTGTGACTGTATGGTGATCTGCAGATGAAGGTTCAAGGCAGAAGACCACATCTATCTTGTGCAAGGTGGCTACCAGCGTAGGCACCCACTCATCTGCCATGAGATGCCAACAGTTTCGAGAGCTGTTCTGTAGGACTCGGCTATGCAGGGCGCTCTCCCAGGTCCTGACTGACCCAGGAGTCCCGTGGATACTTGGATCCTACAGGGTCTCTGATGTGTGCACTTGGACCCCTGAGTCAGGCTTTAGGGGGTGGTGACTAGATCATCCTTAACTGGAACTAATAGGTGATGAGTTCTGGTACAATGGAGGGTGGAGATGACAAGTAGGCCTCCACTGGTTCCCTATCTCTCAGTCAGCGCTGGGCTATGTGACTCTGCTAAGATGCATGAAGAGGGCATGCTCAGGTTCAATGGGTAGGAGGGTTGAGATCAATGAGGGACATTTGTCCTGGGTAAGAGCAAGTCAGAAGAGGTCCAGGTGTGTCCCCTATTTGTCACCCCTCAATTGAAGAGGACCGCGGTGGGGAGTGGGTGCCTGGTTTTACCTTCCTGTGCCCTGGTTTCCTCCTGTGGGGAACAGGTGTAGTGCTTAGATGGCTTTTACATTTGTCATCTTAGAAATTCCTGGATCCAAATTCTTTTTTTTTTCCAAAGGCTTCGATATAAAACTCACAATGAATCTGTTTTGCCCAATTAAAATATTTACTGATTCCCACTCCTCTCTGCCATATGCTCACATAGCTCAGCCATTCCATCCCTCAAGAAGGCCATTTCCCCAGGAGCAGCTGTGGACTCTGCAGACAGGAGGCTTCCCATACTAAACAGATCCTGCCCTTTAATCTGCACCCAAAGATCCAGGAGGCACGATTCACACTCGCCTGCTTCCTCTCTGGCCTTGCAAGCCAAACCTCTCCCCACCCACTTGCTGCTGAGTGAGCCTGAATGCGGAGTGCTGAAATTTAGGGTCATGGTTTCAAAGTTCATGGTCCTGAGAATAAACAAAAAAACTATTGTGGTTGCATAGAGCTGTGGACCCCATTAACACTGTCCCATGAATATTTATAGCTGGGAACTACAAAAGAACATAGAGGCCATATTGTAGTCCCTAGGGATTTCCCTTCCATGGGGTCCTTTCTCTGTGGGTCACTTTAATGTAAGCTTTGCCGATTTAGTTGCACACTTTAAGCCGATTAACTTTTTACTAAAAACCCCTCCCTGTTTGTTTGTACACACACTGCCCTGACAAAGATTCACACAAAACTGCTTCAAACCTGTTAAATCCCTCCGCTGAAAACTCACAGATCGAAAAGCATCTCTGGGTAGGATTTCCCTGTAGTTCTCCTGCCTCTGGTCCCTCTGCCCCACCTCTGAGAGTTTCCTGAGAGGAATAGCAAGAGTTTGAACCTTCTGTGTTCGGTTCCTGCAGAAACCTAGGCTTACCCCCAGGCGCCCACCTTAGAGAGTGCTCGCAAGGTTCCTAGCTGCTTGAGTGGCTTGCCACAGGGATGGGTAAGTGATGAGCCTCAGGCAGATCTCAGTGTGTGTCTAAACGACATTGGAGGGAAACCAATGATTGGAGTTGGGGGCCTTAGAGACCATTGATTATGTTGGTTCCCAGACTTTAGTGTGAATCAGAATGGGGTGTGACAGAGCCTGCGTTTAAATGTGTGTTCCTGGGCTCTGTCCCTGGAGGTGTTGATTTCATCACTTTGGTTGAGACCTGGAGTTCCATACATCAACATCCTCTTTAAGATACTCAGTGCAAGTGGACTGAGGGCCAGACCTCCATGAGCTTGGAGCTGCTCAGCTGTCTCGTGGGTGGGTGAAGAAATGCCAAGAAGGCAAACGTTACTCGTATGGGATCACGAGTAGCTTCTTGTGGAAGTTGTGGAAATGTGTGCTGTACCCTCTCCACCAGTGTAGACATCCTGAGATACAGCCTCATCGAGTGAGATTTGTGGTTAGGTAGGAAGGGAACTGAAAAGTTCCCAAGTGTTAAGTGTAGATGAGAGAATCAGGAAATGGCTGGTTGGGAGAGAGGAGGGGAGGAGAGGTCACTGTAAGGTTCCTCCACCCAGAGGCCAGGTTTCCTGGGGTTTGGAGAGAGCCGCTGGGGGAGGCATGTAGCCAAGAGGCTCTGAGAAGCCTAGGGGCTGGCTGATCTATGCTATTTGGGAGCTAGTGAGGCATAGCTTGTCAAGGGTGGCTGGTGCTGACAGCAGCATTGGAGGGGGTCTCCCTCTGCCTGGCTCACAGACTCCCAGCTCTGTGGGTCTGGCGCCCCAAGTCAGGCACCTGGTTTCATTAAACACTAGCAGAATCCCAGTGTCTCCAAGACTCAGAGAAAACTCCAGTGGGGAGGGTCGTGAGGGATCTCCAGGGCCACCTTCCTGCACTCTGTCCCCTCTAAACACTTGCCCAGCTGTCCTGTCTTGGCCATGCCAGGTACTTATCTGAAACAGAACAATCTCTGCCGAGTCTACCCAGAATCCCAGTTCCAGAAGCTGAGCCTGTGTGGGAACAAAGAACTGAACTCAAATATGGAGTTGGAGCCAAAGGTCTGATTTCTCACTAATATCTTCCCTGGGTCTGCTGGGGAAATGGCTCGGTGGATAAAAGTGTTTCCTGTGAATCCTGACAACTTGAGTTCAGTTCCCAGAGCCCACATCAAGGTGGGAGGAGAGAACTGATTCCATGAAGCTGTCCTCTGACCTCCACACGTATGCCATGGCATGTGCATGCCTCCCCGTCATAAACACATGCACAATAATAAGTAAAATGAATCTAAATATTTTTAAAAGAAAGTATACTTTTAAAATCAGTCTCTTTTTTATATTTCAACAGTTTACATGTACTAACTTTAAAACTGGATTTAAGGAAGAGAGCAAAGAAGATTGACTTCTGACCCCTATGTATATGCACATACTTGTGCATGCACATCTCCCACATACATGTACACATCCTCACAAACATGTATTTATACCACATACACGTGCGTACACATTTCTTTTGACCACTTTATGAAGATTCTTTCCCTTCCTCTTTCCTTCCTTCCTTCCTTCCTTCCTTCCTTCCTTCCTTCCTTCCTTTTTTCCCTCTTTATTTTCCTTTAATTTTTGGAGACGGGTCTCTCTTAATAGTCTAGGCTGGCCTAAAACTCACTATGTAACCCCAACTCACCTTGAACTCATGGAAGTCCTTCTTTCCAAGCCTCTTGAGTACTAGAATTCCAGGTGTGAGCCTCCATTAAGGTTTCTATTTTCCATTTCTGAAAAGCATTCTTCCTATTGTAGTTCATTTGCCATCTCTTCCTGAAGCGCCATTTACTTTGAGTCAGAATGCCATCACCAAACACCACCACCTGTTGGCAACTCTTTGAATTGCAGGTTGAAACTAGCGAGGTCAGCCAACCAGAGGTGAGGACAGAGGTTCCTTTTTTATGGAAATGCACCTGAGATTCTTTCTATGACTCTGCATTTTTGAGTTCTAATCCCATAAAAAATTACCATTTTGATTTCTTCATTACAGCCATGGAAGACATAAAAGATGGCAGAGAGATTGACTCCAGTGTCATGGGTGTTGAGGACAGTCTCTTGTCACTATTACCAGTGCTTTTCAGAGTTTAATGTGTATATAATTTACTCAAGGGATCCTTAAGCATGCAAGTTCCTTCTCAGCAAGTCCAGGATGGCCTCTGAGGATACATATTTCGGTCAAGTTCCAAGATGCTGTCCGTGCTCCTGGTCCATGGATAACGGTCTGGCTTACTGGCAGTTGGCAGTGGAAGAGGCGATGGGCATGCCTGGAGAACTTTCTCATAGAAGGCTTCCATGGGTCACACTCTGTCTTTTAGTAATAGTTCAGTAGCTGAGTTTTTTAGATGTACAGTTGTCCCTTGGTACCTTTGGGGACTGGTTCCAGGGTTCACCACAGATACTGAAGTCCACAGATGCTCATGTCCCTTATGTCAGATGGTATCATACTTGGCAAGTAGCACTCTGCACTCCCTCCTGTGTAATTCCTGACATGGTGTAAATGCTTTATAAATAATTGCCACACTGTAATGATTAGTGTGTATTGGGGGGAACAATCTGTATACGTTTAGTATAGAAACATTGTTTTTTCAAATAGTTTTTGATCCGTGGTTGATTGAATCTAGGTATAGAACTATTAATACAGAGGACTGACTGTAGACTTAGACTTCTAAATTTTGTTGAAACAACCATTGATTTAATGTTTTATTTATTTGGATTAAATTTTGTTGTGTGGAGTTTAGTTCAAAGTCCACTTGAGTTTTCCTTAATTGGTTAAGCCGCTTGCTTCAACATAACCCATCCAAGAGTCAACTACTTTCCACAAATTTGTGAGAGCTAATTTTTTGTAGTTTTCTTACATAATCTAGAACCTGATTCTAGGCCATTCTTTATGACAGGGCTGTGGTAGTCTTAGCACATTCTCTCTTGACCATTCTCACATAATTACGGAGGTATACTTATAGATAATTTTGTCAACAATAAAAAGTTAGGAGCCGGGCGGTGGTGGCGCACGCCTTTAATCCCAGCACTTGGGAGGCAGAGCCAGGTGGATCTCTGTGAGTTCGAGGCCAGTCAGGTCTACAGAGATCCAGGACAGGCACCAAAACTACACGGAGAAACCCTGTCTCGAAACAAACAAACAAACAAACAAACAAACAAACAAAGAAAAAGTTAGTTGTAGTTTTTGAAGTGTATGAACCTACACACCATCTTAGAGTTAATCTTTAAAATTATAGCCTTTTTCTTTCATGAATATAGTACATTTCTCTTTATGTGTTACCCAATTTTATAGTTTTTTAGTTTTAATTTTTATACATTTGTGTGTTTGTATTTGTGTGTGCATATGTGCATTGTGCACACGTGAGGCTCAGAGAGCAGCTTGTGGGCTCTGACTCTTTTCTTCCATAGTGTGGGTCCTGAGGATTGAAGTCGGGGCACCAGGTTTGGCAGCAAGAGCCTTAACCAATGTGCTATCTTGCTCACCACTTTCATAGTTTTAGCAGGAATCTGTATTCCTTAACACAGTGCCTATTAAACTTATTCCAAAGCATCTGGTTCTTTTTGCTCTTTTAAATAATTATACATATATTATATGTCATTGTTTTTTATTATACTCAGCTTTATATTTGTGACATGGTCACTAGCCACAGACAGCAATTTAAAAAATAAATAAGATTTAAAATTTAGTTTCTCCTTCACATTAACCACATTCTAAGTATTCAGGAATAACAGACAGTTAGTGGGTACCACATTGAAGCTCAGATATGAAGCCCCTTTAAAAGGTGCTAAAAGTTTCTATTACATAGCAGTCTGGTGTGTTATTGTTGATACATTAACTTTGAACCAGTTATTTCAATGTATCTCTTGGATTTTCCAAGAAAGCAGTTGCTTCTGATCAAACTTGTTTTCTTTTCTGAAACAGTATGAGACCATCTTCCTTCCTATCAATGAAAGCAGGACAGTGGCCACTCCCCACTCGAGCCCACAGTAGTCTTCACTAACCAATCACAGCACTTCTGCTGTCGAAACCTCTCTCTTCAGTGTCCTGTACTTCTCCACGGAGACACAACATTAACCACAGTGAGGTGGAGAGAGGGGACTAAAGCCTCTCTCCGTGGTTTGGAGAACACACTGTAGCAGGAGTTTGGGGTGTTGTGAAATATTAAAGATGTGTGACATTCTTTTATGCTTTGGAATATTTGTTTAAAGATGCAAAGATGCATTCAGTTCTTTTATGTTGCATTTGTTTAACTCTGTGAAGCTGTGCTATTTTGCCTGTCTAAAACACCTGATTGGTCTTACAAAGAGCTGAACAGCCAATAGCTAGACAGGAGAGAGAAAGAGGCGGGGCTGCATGCAGAGAGAATAAATAGGAAAGGAAGAGAGAAGAGAAGGAGGAGGAGTGAGAGAAGGAGAAGGAGAGGAGGACACCAGGGGCCAACCACCCAGCTACACAACCAACCATGGAGTAAGAAGGAAAGGAAGGAATATAGAGTAGATAAAGGTAAAAGCCCAGAGACAAAAGGTAGATAGGATAATTTAAGTTAAGAATGGCTGGCTAGAAATAAGCTAAGCTAAGGCCATGTAAATAAGAATAAATCTCAATGTTTATTTGGGAGCTGGGTGGCAAGCCCCCAAAGAGCAAAGAGTGAAACAGCCAACTACATTGGGGTTTCTGAATCTCCACTGAGCACCATTGTCTGAACACCAGATGATTCTGAGAGAGGTGCCTTTCTGAGTTGTGGACAGGCAGCTTCTTGAACTGTCTTTGGTGGCGTCCAAGGGATCAGTTTTGGAGGTCTTGGTGGAATCTGTAGGACAGGAAAGCTGAGTTCGGGATCCAGACTCCATCACAGGAAGCCCATGAGGGCCACAGGGAGGGAGACATGACTCACTGTGGAAAGGGCTCTCTGGGCCCTGATGTGGCATGGAATCTGTCCATTGTGTGATGCCTCAAAGCCAGCCCGCACCCTTTTGTGGCTGGTGTGGGTAAAGGCTATTCTGGGCTGGGCAATTGAGAAGGGCAGTGTTCCAAGGGAGGGAGGTGTCCCACCTTTAGAAAACATCATTCAGTCTAACTATACATCACTACTCATGTAGACCATTGCTGAGGATCTTGAGGTCTAGAGGACAGAGGTATTTTGTTGTATTTACTGAATGGGTCCAGGTGCCTGCTTTGTGTTCAACACTTACTCACACCATCTCACCTGATGCTCAGGTCAACTGGAAGGAAGTGACGTCACTGCTTATCACCATCTGAGAGATGAAGAAACTGAGACTGAGAGACTTTAGGTTGTTTGCCTGGTGTCTGTCTCATGGGCAGCATCTACCTGATTCTGTTCCATACTTTGCCTCTGGCTTGGTTTTTCTTAGTGTGGGAAGTGGGTTTTGACAGATGAAATGCGTGAGCATAAACCCAGAGCCTGTCTTCAGGGCATTTAGAGTGTTGCAAAGTGGGGGATGCTGAGGGAGCTGTGAGGTGGAGGGCTGGGGCTGGAGAGAGGCTAGGGCTGGAGTCAGGCTCTGCCACTTGCTGGCTGTGTGACCCTGAGTGAGTTATTATTATTTATTTATTTATTTATTTGCTGCGGCCCTGTTTTCTGGTTTGTAAGGGTACAAAATCCATAGGAGAATATCAATATATGAAAGGGGAAAAAAGTGACACATAGATTGAATCCACTGTTAATTGTAAAGCACAAAAACTCTAATTCTAGATGTGCTGCCCTGGCCCCTGGTCTGCCTGAAGCCCGGCGTGTGTAGGTACCCTCACAGGTACCCGCACGGGTACACGCACAGGTACCACATCTGTTAGGTGACAGATGACACAGTTTAACCCTACAGCAACACACACACGAAGGGGTGTGTCAGGGTGGGAGGAGAATTCACGAGAGGAGATGTGGGAGTTGTGGTTGGCAGGGGTCTTCA
This sequence comes from Peromyscus eremicus, assembly GCF_949786415.1. Lineage (NCBI taxonomy): Eukaryota > Metazoa > Chordata > Mammalia > Rodentia > Cricetidae > Peromyscus > Peromyscus eremicus. The sequence continues at coordinate 21,270,458 of NC_081416.1, forward strand.
GGATAAAGAGAGGGTGAAGCGAGGGGAGAAACACATGCCAGGAAGAACTCAGTGACAATCAGGTGGCTCGCCTTGGCCAGTCCTGTGCCAGCTGTTAGCAAACCCCATCTCAATTATTTCTCACACAACGCTGAGCATCAGTTATCTTTTAATCTCCAGATGAGGAAGCCAAAGCCGAGACAGGTCAAGTGATTTGCCGAACAGAATCATGGGGGTGCACCTGGTGGAGCAGAATTGCTTGCCTCATCATTAGAGCATAAAGAAAAAGAGAGGGGTCTGGGCCTATGATCCCAATCTCACGGCTCCACTACCTCCCAGTGGGGGCCACTCTAGGTCCACACCTCTAATACATGGGCCCATGGGGATTCATCTCCGAAGCAGAATTACACGACTGGGCCTCAAAGGGTCGTGACCCCACAGGTTGAGAACTGCTGGTCTAGAGTATTGCTTTTCCCTGCAGAGGGAACACGTAGAATGGGGGAGCCATGCGCAAAGAAGGGCAACAGATACTGTGAGTGATAAGTAAATGATGGCATTGTGCTTTTTCTTCAGAAAGGAAGAGGAAAGAAACAGCTGTCTCTAGGTGATGTGTTGCCCATAGCAGCCTGGACCTAGGGTGAGATGGAGGAGTGTTTATAGGCCAAGGCTCTGGGTTCCCATGGTGGTTGGCCCAGATACCATGGCTTTAATACAATTATCATTGAGGCTCCAGGAGAACTTTGATTGGCAGGACTGTCTTTTCTAGGATTTGCTCCCTGCATCCACTGCCGTCTGGGGAGTTAGCAAATCCCTTTTTCTGACTTGCAGGCTTAGTTGACCCACTATGATTTCTCTTGCTAGCTGTCTTCTGGGGAGACATTGCCCTGGAGGAGGAGGATCTGAAGCTATTTCACATCGACAAGGCTGAAGACTGGACTAAGCCATCCACGGAGGAGGAAATGGGACATGACACCGGCAAGTATTGGCCCCTGATCTGCTTGGGCCCTAGTGGGCTGCTTGAGAGTTCTGCTGGGAATCTTTGGTATCTTTGACCTGTAGGTCCAGGGATCTGTATGGAAGACCTGAGGGGGGGTACACCACCTCTTCTGATGGAGGCATGGTCTGGGACCTTAAATTTAGCTGATTCTTCTTTCTTTCTCTCTGTAGCATGTACTTGTTCACATTTGTGCACGTGTGCATACAGGATCATGTACAATTGGGTGTGCATGTGTGTGGAGACCAGAGGTCAATGTCAAGTGTCTTCCTCACTCATTCTCTACCTTTTGTGAAGCAGTCTCTCACTGAACCTGGGGCTCATCAATTTGGCTAGGTTGGCTGGCCAATGAACTTTAGAGATCTGCCTCTCCCTGGACCTTGCCCCCAGCACTGGAGTTACAGATGTGTGCCACCACACTTAGCTTTTTAACGTGAATGCTGAGTATTCAAATCCAGGTCCTCATGATGTCCAGCAAGTACTTCATCAACTGAACCATCATCCTAGCCCAACTTAGCTGATCCTTCTAAGAAAATCTACAATTGCCTCTGTTGGAGGGTTCAGCCTGGAACCCAGTATTGGTTCTTAGGACTCTAGCTTGAGGTTTTGCTTGTCCCACAGTGGAGAGAATTGCTAGGTGGGCTGGATTTAAATAATGTCTGACAATACTGTCGACAGTAATGACCAGCTTAGAATAAGATGCTTGGCCATGGGGAATTGTCACTTGTTTGATTGACAACCAGGCAAGTCCCTGTGCTGTCTGGGGCAGGAGACCCACCCAGTCTGCCTTCTGTGGCTGCTTTCTTTCTTCTCTCTCCTGGCTGCCAACCGTGAGATGAAGAGCAGTGAGGCTGGTCCCCTGGGTGCTCCTCACCTCCCTGTGCACTGGGCCCTGTGGCTTTGCAGCCTCCTGGTCCTTAGTGCAGGGGACTGAGTGTGGGATTGAGTATCCGCACGTGGCAGTGGTAACTTGTCATTCGGTGACTGAGGCTCACAGCAGCCTACTGTGAACCTTTCTCCAACACAGCCTTCTTTCTCTTGAAGCTATTTTAACCCTCACCCTGGGTCAAGTTCAGTGCTGGTGAGAGAAAAAGGAAACATCTCAACCATTTCCTTTAAGGAAACCCTCACACCAGGCAGACAGGTGTAGATCTGATTCCGTTTTCCTACCTCTAAAATAGGGGTGAAACTAGGATTCATTTCATAGAGTTTTTTAGGTTGATGCCAAAGGTAACAGGTTTGCTGAGTGCCTGGCATGTAAGATTTCAAGGAATGGGAGGTGTATCCATAAGATCTCAAGAAATGGAGTGTATCCCTGATGATGTAGTTGGTGATGTCAGGAATATTCCTGAGAGAGAAGAGGGTGAGATGTGTTCATGTTGAGAGGCTCTAAGGTCACATGAGGAAAATGAGCAGCTAGTGGGATTGGCTACAAAGCTCTCCACAGGGGTTGACAGATGAAGGGCCAACATTGTCACTAGGTCGTGGAACCGTTGCTAAGGACTGGGGACTGGAAGAAGCCATGAGAAACCTCAGACTTCCTTTGTGGTATCTGAGTCTCTGAGCAGCACTGGAATTTGTGTGGCCTCTTCTACGTGGTCTGAAAAGTCAAGCATTGAATTATTTTTCTAACAGCATGCCCACAGCCTTAGCTGTGCTCCAGCGTAACATCTGTCCACACTCTTCCTCATCCCTTCCCCAGGGGTCTGGAGAAGATGACCTAATGATTCTGTGCTTAAAGTGGTTCTTAAACTTATTTTGCAGTATTCCTCAAAACTAGTGAACATTTAGTATCTTGTGCACGCACTGTGATGATCTTTACACTATGGCACTCACGTGATACATTCCAGACCCCAAAGACTCCTATATGTCCCCCATAGTCAGTGCTCATTACTAATCTAATCTTGCCCTGTTTTGCCTGTGCATTCCAGACCCTGAATGAGTGTTATTCTGTCATCTTGTACTAACCTTCATGACTGCAAAATCCACCCACATGGTTGATGGCACAGTTGGTCCCTTTCCAGTGATGTGAACTGTTCTGCTACCTGGATGGACCCTAGCTTAGCCAACAGTTTCTGTTGACAGACACTTAAGCAGCTCAGCATCTCTCGCTGTAATAAATCTGATAATGGAAGAACCTATCGCCTTAAGCACTTGTTGCTCCTGGGCAGCTGCCTTGGGTGGAATGGCAGGGTCCAGGGTTCAAGTTGATACTGTCAAATCATTTTCAAAAGTGAATGTGCCAATTCACACTCCAGGTTGAACATACTTATTTAGGAAGCAGGAGTGGTACCCAGGCAGAGTCTGCTGTCAGTTTTGGATCTTGGGCTCCTTAATGTGGGTCCCCTGTCACCCTCTGGCTCACACAACAGGCCCATGTGCCATTAGGAATTCTCGGATTTGCCCCATCAGCTCTCTTTCTGCTTCTCCCAGGGCACTTAGCATAGCATAGCTTGGGGGAACAGGAAGAGAAAATGTGAGGGAAAGGCTCCAGAGAGGTTAGGCAGTGGCCAGACACCATACCATGTACAGCTGCTGGAGAGTGTCCTTCAGGGATGGTCACCTGAGGATGTTGTGTGAAGGGAAGCCCAGTGGTTTACCTTTTTCAGAACACTTGCTCAGAATGGATGTGGAACTCAGATGTCTATCCTCTCTGTCCTTATCCTATGAGCTGATAGAGGACAGATCACACTCAGCTTTGGACTCCCCAGAGGCAGGCCATCACCTTGGACCTAGAAGATGCTGGCCAGTGTTGATGAGGACAAGAAGATGATGCTGGCAGAATTCGCAGACTCTGGCCTTCTTCAGGAAGTCAGGAGTGCCAGTAGGGCTTTGGTCCCAGAAGGATCTATGAGCACTGATCCCAGTAACAGGCTTTGGGCTTGCACTACCTGGGCTGAATCCCAGAGGTGGGCCTCAGTTTCTTCATCTGCTAAATGAGAATGGAAATAATTCTTGCCTCCTAGTGAGATCATGAGCCCGCAGGAAAAAAATATATGTGATGTGTCTGGCACCTGATACATGTTCAATAGCTATTAGTTCTTCTTACTATTTGTGAAGAGAAGACTGATGTAGGAAAGGATTGGAATCAAAGTGAGGACTCGGGGGACTGCCACATGTGGAAGGGCCCGGGGGCCTGGACACCAAGCCCCTCACACGGCACCGATGCTCCCTCCTTCTTTAGCTTAGTGCAGGCTTTTTCCTCAGGGTGTTTTCGTGGCAAGGTGGTTTTTACTTCAAGTGCTTTTCTCTGAGGGTCAATTGCACTTTGTATCTCTCTAGAATAGTTATTTTATTTTCAGGTTGGGAATTTTTTTTATTGATTTTGCTGATTAAACTAATACTGCTTGTTCTTTTTTAAGTGCAAAAGCTCCTAAGTGGGAAAAGAAAATTCTGTTATCCCAGCTCCAGGGATCACTGACACTATCTATTTGCTGGGTTACTTTCTGTTTTGATGAGCCACGGCCATGTGTGCAACCACACACCCACACCCACACACATACACACACACACACCTTTTCACTTTTTGTTTTGTTTTGTTTTTCGAGACAGGATTTCTCTGTGTAGTTTTGGTGCCTGTCATGGATCTCACTCTGTAGACCAGGCTGGCCTCGAACTCACAGAGATCCACCTGGCTCTGCCTCCCGAGTGCTGGGATTAAAGGCGTGCGCCACTGCCGCCCTACACTTTTTCACTTTTGTTTATTTATTTGTTTGTTTTTTGAGACAGGGTTTCTCTGTGTAGCTTTGCGCCTTTCCTGGAACTCACTCTGCAGCCCAGGCTGGCCTCAAACTCACAGAGATCCTCCTGCCTCTGCATCCCGAGTGCTGGGATTAAAGGCATGTGCCACCACTGCCCAGCGACACTTTTTCACTTTTTAAACACAAAGATCTTACTGGAATGTGCTGGTGTAGTCTACATGTTTGGTAACATCCCATCATGGATGCCCCTCACTCCATGCCAGAGAGCCGTTATGATGGTGAGGGCACTAGCTAGTGGTCCACAGGAAGCCCTGTCACACCTCATCTAAGCCCTTATATATGGATGTGAAGGCTGTTTCACATTTTGATGTAATTTTTAAATGAGAGATGATGTTTCTGGGAAGAAATTTATACATATATCTCTAAGCCTTTTTTAGGTTGAAAAAGTAAATTTAAAAGGAGCCACACCTTAACCCACTCTTGCTAGGTTCAAATGTGGGGAAGGATGTGTTCTTCATTATAGCTCACCTAGTTTCTAAGCTTTGATAAGTGCAGTTTCCTTCCTTGGAGGCTGAGAAGAGAGCTCCAGCAGGAAAGGGCTGAAGTCCCTGCACAGGGCGACAGGAAAAGGGCTGTCACTGCAGAGCAGCCCACAGGCCACTCATCCTGTTCTACCCTGTGAAGTCGGAGCTACTCTCCAGGCTATTGAACACAGGGATGTCAATTGCTTCTAAGGTGGGGCAGCCAGCCTGTTTACCTAGAGGTGCCCTGGGGATGCTCATGTTCCAAGTTCACTCAGGGGCAGCACCCTAACCAGAGCTTAGGTGTCCCAACTCCAGGTTAGCTGCATCCTTCCTTGACCATCCCATTGCCATCTGGCCATCTGGAAGGAGTGGAGAACAGTGTGGGAAGGAGTCTAGAATAACAGGGAGCCATGCTCTTTTTTTAGGACCCTATTTGGTGTTCTGCACTGGCACGTAGCCTTTGAGGACTTTGGAGCTTTCAGTAGGGACTTCTGTCACCGTTCGCTTAGGCCACAGGCTTGAGTTGAGTTCTAATGTGCTTCCTGCCTCAGCTCTCTCTGTCCTCATCCTGCTTCCAAGACACCTTCCTGGGCACTGTACTATATTGTACTATATGGAATAGTGCTCCCCCGCTTCATGTCTATTAGAACCCCAGAAAGTGACTCATAGAATAGGGACTTTGCAGATGCAGTTAGGGAAGAATCTTGAGATGAGATCCTCCTTGGTTTAGAGTGGACCCTAAATCTAATGATCTAGTCTTCATAAGAGGAGGAAAGGACACAGGGATACAGAGAAGAAGGGCATGTAAAGATGGAGGCAGCCAAACACAACTCTGCTCCTTAGACCCCTTCAGACGTTCCCATTGCTTGTCCGAATGCTTCCTTAGTCTGGCTCTCAGTTCACAGTCTACGGAGACAGGCTCCCTTCCCCTTCTGTCCTCTGTCCGACCCCAATGACATCGTGTCTGTCCACACCCTGAGCTTCCATCCATCTGGCCTTCTGTTCCAGCTACTCTCTCTGCTCTAAGTCCCCATTCTACAGACAAAGAAATGAAGACCAGAGCAAGCTGGTGACTCATCTCAGCTCTGCAACTGGATGCCTCTGTGACACCTCTTTATTCAGTACAGCTGCCAGCTGCAGGAGGCCACCTGGCTGACAGTGCTGTTGAAATGGCCCCATTTGGGTGTGTAGTGGAAAGAGCTCTAGCTTCTCCATTTTTGGATGGGCTCAACCCCCAGTCCCAGGAGCTAGCTGACCAGAGGATGCGGTGGTGGCATTTGGATGTGCGTGGGGCCAGGAGGCAAGAGCATATCCTTCAGGGAGAGCCCCCTCTGTATGCTTTTGATTTGCTGTGAGAAGAATGGAGCCCTGAGCAGGCATGGGCCTAGCTGCTCTGTGAATGGAGCTCTTGAATTAACATTTTGGAGTTTCCTAAAGCTGCTAAAAAAGCTGCTAATCGGATTAGCTGTGTAGTGAAGGAAGTACTTAGCAGGAGACACACTCACACACACACACACACACACACACACACACACACACACACACACACACTTTCCAACCCTCTTGCATCTCTTCCTATGCCTGGCAGGACCTGACAGCCCTGTTTCTGAGTCTGAGGCACTTTTCCTCTTAACAGCACAAGCTGGGCAAAAGCCTGTGTGGTCAATGCACTGCATTTTTTTGTTTGCTTCCTTCTTCCCTGAAGGGCTGGGGAAGCTTGCTTTGAACATTCCCATCTTTGCAAAATGTACCATGAGAGGAAGGTATATTTATCTTGCAGTTATCTCTGTTGGGATAATGGATCTGAGTTCCTGGTCTTTATAATGAGAGCTCTGAAAGGGGAAGCGGTTTTAATTACTTATTGGTGCTGATGGAAACCGATGTTTCCTGCCGTGTCCATTCTGAGCCACTGGGCTGTGTCCATCCCCATGGAAGAGGCCAGCCTTGCTGTAACTCTTTCTTCCTTAACTCCTGCCATCTGTACAGAGCATATGCAGAGCCCCAACAGTTTGGCTTCTGGGCCCAAAGTAAATAAATGAGCAGAGGCTCGTCTAAGACATAACAGCTTGTGTCCTCCCTCTGGGTGTGATATTTGAATCCTAGTCTTTGCCCATAGTCTCTTTGGCTTCTAGATTGCCACTTCTGATCCTGGCCACAACTTAAGTGGCAGAGGGTACCCTCATCTTCTCCCTGTCGCCCCTGTAATGGAGGGACTGATGAAACTACAGTCTCGTTTATTTCAGGAGAATTTGAGCTCTGGTGTTTCAGACTATAGGAGAGATGTGACCAGTGACTTAGACATCAGAGAGAGAGCTCACTTTAGACATCAGAGACTGCTGTGTCCCTGGGAGGCATGTAGATATCCGAATCAAATATTCAGGATTTCTGGGCTTTGTTTCCCAAGGACGGGGATCTGAAAACAGACTCAGGATGTATATGCTTCCCAACGCATTTTTAGCCTCAAGGTTCTTGAGGGAATTAGTGGATGGAGTGATTTTAAGCAGGCACATAGGTGGACCATGAATTCTGAGTATCCACACTCATGGCAAGACATTCTCCAATCTATTTAAACACGACGTCCCCATTTTACCAATTCTCTTTGTTGGGTGGAAGTGCTGCCAGATTACAAGTGTCCAGGTGAAAGATGGGTAAATGGGTGGTTCCTGTGGTGTCTTGATGGGAGATATCTTAAGCATATGAATGCTAGGCTGGCTTCTTGCTGGGGCAGCACCCAGGATTCAGATCTGTCTGTTTGCATATTAGATACTGCCAAGTGCCATCTTGGAGACACCTGGTTGTTGGGGATTTGTGTTGTTGGCACCTCTGGCTTGGGAAGCTGAAGAGGGTCAGGGGGCTTCAGGAGCTTCCCTCACCCACATCCCTCCCACTGGATCCCTCCCGCGGGATCCTTCCTGCTGGGTGAGGAGGGACCTGAACAACAGGCTTGGTGTCTTTTATTCTTGAAGTATGTTGCACTTGTCATTTTGATTTTGAGGGGGAGTCTGATGAGCATCAGTGAATAGTACTTTGAGGAAAAAGGCACACACAGAATTATACACACACACACACACACACACACACACACACACACACAGAGAGAGAGAGAGAGAGAGAGAGAGAGAGAGAGAGAGAGAGAGAGAGAGAGAGACACGCATTTACTCGGAATTTCAAGAAGTTTAAACATTATGTATCTTTAAGTTGTTAGATTCTGACCCACATCCTCCCTTTTCTGGGTGCTTCCACAATCTTGAAAATGTTCACTTGGGTGGATTTGTGCTGTGGATGGATGTGCCTAAGAGTTGGGCAGGCTTGGGTTTGCATCCCTGGCTCTGTGTTGATTAGCTGTGGATTTTCCTCTTTGTAAGATGGGACACTTACTTTATGTGTCATTCTCTATACTCTAATTTTTTTTTTTTTGGTTTTTCGAGACAGGGTTTCTCTGTGTAGCTTTGCTCCTTTCTCAGAACTCCCTCTGTAGACCAGGCTGGCCTCGAACTCACAGAGATCCACCTGGCTCTGCCTCCCGAGTGCTGGGATTAAAGGTGTGCGCCACCACCGCTCGGCTCCTATACTCTAATCTTACCTCATGGGAGAATCAAATAAATGTAGTTAGCAGAAACATTGTCCCATAGTGTGGCACCACTGTGGTTCTAGTCTTTCTGGTCCTTGTCTGTGTCCCAGACCCTGGGCTCCCCAGGAATTCCTTGCACTGCTCTGCCATGACCCAGTGGGAATGCCAGAGCCAGTCCTGTAGAAACATGCCTGGGCAGGTTCTTCAGTTTGATCTTAACTAACATGTAGGAAATCTCTGTCGGCCAGCAAGGTAAGTATGCCTCTTGTTAAAGTCAAACTTTAAAGTCTATACTTCTCCGCTTCTAGAAAGAGCTTTGAGTATTATCTCTAGCCTGTCCCCTTGAGCTGCCAAATATTTGTTCCCTCCATCACCATTCTCCAAAGTGATGATCAAGGAAAAGATGAGTTCTATGGGTACATGGGAGAGCCATCCTCATCGTGCACATAATTCTTGCTGGCATTCAGCATCTGCTTGCATTCAGCTTACATTTATCCTTTGTCAGACTCACAACAGTAGTGACTTACTGAGTTTGGTCTTGGCCTTCCTTCCTTAGTGCCAGTATCAGGCTGGGTGTACAAATGATGCCACTTGTGGACTGTGTATTCTATACACTGGTTGGATCTGCATAGTGGCCTTTCCCCATCGTCCCTCACCCCCTCTTCCCCAGTACATTCCCCAGAGGTCATTAGGGATAGACTTGTGTATTTGGTTGTATAATGTCTAAAAGCCCTAGAAGTGAGTACAAGCTTAAAGAATGGTCTCAGCCTCAGAGTGGTGGCCCAGGGCTGAGCAGACCCACATCACCTTAAAGGGAGTACCTGAAAAGTGAGGGCCTTAGCCACACAGGCAGCAGCTTATCTTATTGGTCCCTTGCTACAGATTCCCAGATGGAATCCATGGTCCTCAGAACATCTCTGAGACAGAGAGAACATCCGGGTTCTTGTCCACTGCTCCAGCCTTCCCTAGCCTAAAGCCGTCCAGCTGACCTCCCATGGTCAGCCTGCCCTCTCAGGAGACTTCTCCTGGACTTCCGCAGCATGGAACTTGATCTTCATGTGTCCTCCACACCCTGCCCTGGGCTCTGTCACACAGCCCTTCTGTCTCTCTGATGTCAACTTCCATGATTAGCGTCCCATCCCTCCCTCTTTTCTCCCTTCTTTCCTGTAAGAAATGCTAACTGGAAGCCTTCTGCGCTCAGTACTAAGATACAGCTGCAGCCGCGCATTTTCCCACGAGGGAGAGCAAGCTATAATAACAAGTGACTGTTGTCACGATCTCAAAGTATGGGAGGCGTAGGAGCTGGGATCAGGAGCCTCCCTCACCGTAACAGCCCCCCACCTCCCCCAGAGACTACCTTCCAGGCCGGGGTGTGCCCAGCCTGGGAGCACAGAGACCCAGGCAGAGAGCACCGGGCAGGCCCTTAGCAGGCTTTCTAGTCCATGCTTGTAGCTATAAAGAGCAGGGCAGAGCAGGCCCTGGTCCTTGTGGGGAGTGCGGAGGACATAAGGAAGTCCTAACCTGGGAGAATATGGTGGGGACAAGAGTCAAAACTAAAGCAGAAGTCCACAAACCAACATCAGGGGGCCTAGGTAAGGGTCCAAAGAGGCCAGGGTGAGCTGCTCTTAAAGACACCGTTTAGGTCAGGATGCCCCAGAGCCAGAGCTCTGCAGGTGTGGGACCAGGACTCCAGCATTAGAACCAGCAAGACTTGGCAAGGCCTCTACCCATGAAGTGTTTTATTTGGTGAGATGGCTCGAGATGATAAAGAAGCATCTGATAGAGTGCACATCTGCTCTCTGGGAAGGAAGAAAGAATGTAGCATAAGGATTCTGTCATCTGGTCGTCCGCTGGGGCCCAGTCAAGGCTGGCTTGCACCTTGGACACCAGCCAGAGCACTGAGAAGGTCAAGTGTTGGGGAAGGCAAGCTCACCTTTGAGCTGCTGGCCATCACCAGTGCATCTGTGGGAACTGGAGCCGCAGTGGGTGCTGAGACAGCTAGGCAGGTATTCTCAGTCCACCCGGGGAGCCGCCGCTCTCCAGGGCCATGGATCTGGGGAACTGCATCCAAATTAGAAGATTAGCTTGAGGATCCGTGACAAGCAAGTGGGTAACGCCTATTCTAGTAAACATGTCCCCAGGTGAGAGATACAGAATCCACTCAAGGTAGCTCTAAAGAAAGAGTTTGTTCTGATAAGATAAGGTTGATTTATAATAGGTGATAGATACATGAGGGATGGAGAGATGGTTCAAGGAATAAAGTTCTTGCTGTGCAAGCATGGGGACCTGAGTTTGGATCCCCAGAACCCGCATGGAGCCAAGAGTGGTAGTGTGCATCTGTAATCCCAGTGCTTCTACTGTGAGATGGGGGCAGCGGGGGTGAGGGGGAACGGGGGCGGGGCAAGGGCTGGGTCTGGAGAATCCCTGAAGCTTTCTGGAAGTTATCCTCCAGTATGTAGCAGTGAACAACAAAGAGACTTGTCTCAAATAAGATGGAAGGAGATGACCTACAGCTAAGGGTGTCCTCTGACTTCTACATGGGTGCTGTGACATGTAAGTGTCTTCATTCACATACACACATGCTTTGTGTACACATAAGCATATGTAGACTTTATGCGCACACACGTTGGGCGCCAGATAAAGTGAGAAATCCAAGGGAGTCTGCTTAAAGGGTAAAAGGAATTTATTAGGAAAGAAAACTCACTAATCATAATAGGAGAATCATCGCAGGGTCCTGGAAGGCTGAGGTATTGTCCCATGCTGTTCTGCGGCCTGAGTCAGTCCCCACCATCCAAGCCCACAAGGGAGAGACGAGACCTGCGTAAGTGCTTCTCAGGTCTTAAGGGTAGCCCCGAGGCCATGCCCCAGGGGCAGGTACTTCAAGGTTACAGGTAGAACAGTTACCCACTACACCATGTAAACACATACATAAAGGATAATAGACAGTTAATAGACAATTGATAGATAGGTAGGAGAAGAAGAGGGAGAAAGGGAGAGAGAGAAGGGCTGGCCTCACAACTCTCTGGGAGTTGTGAGGTGGAAAGAAAGGAATAAGGCTGATTTCTTTTTTCAGAGACCACAAAATGCCATTTGCTCTTGCACTTGTTCCAATATGGCCACCACACAAATCTACGTCATGATCCTTTAACTTAAGTGTCCCCTGCTGTGGCATCTACATGTGTAGGGGGACTTGGAAAGTGCTGAGAGTGGAGGAGATTGCCAAGGAAGGTAATTATAGAAAGAGCTCAGCACAGGTTGACGATGGTCCTGGGAAGTAAGACGCAGGAACAGAGTGATATTGAAAAGCCTGTGGTGTCCATGTCTTACTCTTTTTCAGTAAGTTCCTTGAATACTGTGAGCAAAGGGAAAATGCTTGGTGCAGCAACCCGGGCTGGAGAAAGAAATGGGGATCCCCTGCAGTGGCTCAACTTCTGTTGGGGTTAACCTGGCTTTTAGGGCCAAGCCTCGTCATCCAGCCTGATGGGGTGTCATGTACAGTGTCACTTTCCATGGGAGTCTGAGTCCTTTTCTTTGCCTCTTTCAAGTCAGTTGCTCCTGGTGACCACTAGAAACTGTCCCTTGGGGCACACGCACCGCTGAGCTAGCATGTTCTTGCTGGGCACGATGATGGGTGAAGCAGGCTTCCGATAAAATTCGTGTCACAGCCTTGGAGTTCTTTGTGACAGAGCAGATATTAGGGACATTTGGGGACTCTGGTTTCTTTATCTATGAAATGAATGGTAGGATTTCTACTGAGAGCCAGGAGTGAGTCTTTGGTCTTGTATTTTTTTTAGTAAGTTCCTTGAATACTGTGAGGACCGGCCATTTGGAGCCTGCTGCTCATGGTGTAGACTGAGTCACAATACCTTTGGTTTGCCTTCATCTGATGCTTCATGCTCCTTCAGAACAATCTGTTTAAATTGCATCTGATGTAGCACCTTATAAAGACTGTCCAGAGTGCTCCCAGAAGCCAAGAGCATGTGACTGTGGGATCGCTTTGTTCCTTCTTAGAAAACTACATCAATGGACCAGACAGAAGGGCCAAAGAAAGCCCAGACTGCTTCCCACAAAGGAATGGGAACTAAGCCCCTGTGACTGTGGGGGAGCTGGGACACTGGTTTAGGTGGCAGGTGAGTCTGCCGGTGTGAGTTTAGGATGACGATTTTGGCCTGCTTGCTCAAGGATGATGAACTGGATGACCTGGACCAGGTTGTGGTTCTTACAGGTTCCAAGGCTGGTATGTCATTATTTCTGTGGTTTCCAAGGAGATCCAGAAGGGAAATGACAAGGGAAATGACGATGTAGCTGCCAGACAGTCACACTGTGCTCTGGTCATCTTGCTTCTCTGGTCCCCTTTAATGACCCTTGCTTGTCTACAAACACTGAGGAAAGAGCTGGACTTTATTTCTACACACCTTGTGTTCTGCCTCCATGCTCCCTAACACCCTTTCACCCCCAGGCCTCCGTGACTATAGCCCAGGGCCTCGCTTCCTGTCTGCCGTTAACACTGCCGACAGGCATGACTTTCCCCTCCACCCTCCAGCCCAGAGGTCCTAAGCTGTCAGCCCCCCAGCCAAATCTGGTCTGCAGATGTGTGTTGTTTGTTTTGTAGTGCTTACATTTTTAAAATTTACTGCCAACATTGAAAAATCAGATTTCTCATAAAAACCCAGAACTCTGGCTTGTCTTGTAGAGCTGGAAGATCCAGCCACGCTGGTCCGGAGTCCACATGGCAACAATCAGTGGGTTGCATAATGGGTGGGCTGAGCTCAGCAGGGGCAGGTTCTTTGTGGGTTGCCACGGTCCCCACCATTTCTGAATCTTCCTTGATACCCTCACGGGTCACCTGCCTGGTCCCTGGCTCTAGTCACTTGGGCTTGCACATTGGGCCAGCGGGGAAGAGGCACAGTCTTGGGCTTTAATGCAAGTTCCATGATGCTGGTCAAGGTCCCTTCTCTCTTTTTACTTAAGATAGGCTCCTAGAACTTCAGCTATTACCTGGCAGCTTAAGAGAAGGTCCTTATTCTGGGGTCTCTTTTCTTCTTTCTGTTGAACATCCAGTCTTGGGCCCCTGCTCTTGTAACACAACATGCCACCTCCAGACACCAGGGTCACAGGAAAGGCAGGTGGAAGGGACATTCAGTATTTTGCCTGAAAGGTTTGTGGCCCTGCATACAGGGTGGCATTGGACTAGGTGTTTCTTGTCACAATGAATCTGTGGCATGGTGACATGCATCAATCTCTCTACAACATTTCACTAACATGCCTGTACCCAGAACCTCACTTACAGTAACCTTTGCCTTCTGATGTCTCTGTCTCTCTATCTCTGTCTGTCGGGCTGTCTCTGTCTCTCTTTGTCTTCCTCCCAGCCCCTCTCGTGCCCCTGCACTATGTAGTCTAGAATGGTCTCGAACCTGTGATGCTCCTGCCTGAGAGATGGCTTGGGTCCATGTCCTTTCTCTAAGTCTTTGATTTCCTGAACTCTCGCTACTCTGTCTGTGACCTAGCATATGGGACTTGTCCTTTGAGAAATCTGTACGTTTTTATTGCACATCTCTGCAAAGAGCATGGGAGAGAATTCTACACTTCTCCTGACACTCTGGTGGGCCAGTGAGGAAGTCCTAGTCCCCGTGTGTTGGCTGTGCTTTCCGCTCCTCCAAGTCTGAGCTCAGGGCTCAGTTCAAGATTCAACCCCAGCCACTCTCCAAGCTGGTTTAGAGGTATATTTGTTTGCATTCTGTCCACACAGGCACATTTTCTGTTCTCAAGTATGCGTTAGGGATGTGTCTTCTCCCAGAAGCAGACAGTAGATGTTACATGATGAGCACTGCCCAGGGGGCTGGCCTTTCAGGGGCCACCTTCAGGGAAACTTTGTTTATTGTGGCCACCTTACTCACCACTCTAGCTGGCCTGGGCATGTAAGCAGTGTGTCACCACTGTTACCGTTGCCCTTTACAAGGCCATCGTGCAGGTGCAGGGCAGCCTGAGCAATGATTGCTCACACTCTGGAAGCCTCTGGAAAGAAGGTGTCTGTCTGGCCTGTTCCCATTCCCACCACATAGCTCCGATCTCCTCCATTTCCCAAAAGAGGGCTCAGGATTGTCTCTTCCTGTCTTTAGGACTTTTTTGTTCTTTTACTTTCTGATTGGCTCCTGTTCCCTGAGGGCCTCCCCGGGTCAGTTCCCACCAGGTGGCCCGCTGTTTTCCCTGTATTGTTTTTGGAGTTTCTGTGTTTCTTGCTGGTGATTTGGCCATTGAGTGTGGTGTCCAATTGTGGTACTGTGCCTGCATCTCCTAATCTCAAGGAGGTAGCAATGGACCTTGTAGAGAAACCCATGAATGGCACCAGGCCTGAATTACACTACCAGCTGGACAGTCAATGTTGATGAATACGTAGTAGACGCTAAATAAAGCCTTTGAGCAGAAACACACATGGAACTATACTGATCAGTGGTTGGGACTTCGAACAGTAGAGCATACAAAATACTTCATGCTGTGTTACATGTAGGTGGCAGTTCCATGCCTTGCACAAGACCACGCATTGCTTCCCTAGGAGCTAGACTTGGGGCTCACTAGCTTAGTGCTCACTTTGAAGAACATATTGCAAGGAATTGCAAGGATTGACTGGATCTTCTTTCTGTAGGACAAGCAGCACCCAACCACACATTACACATTGTCCCAGAATTCCTTCCTCCTCCCCTGCTTCTGCTAGACCACCAGGGAGCAATAAGACAAGGGCTGAGGTCAAGCATGCCCAGCTCCCCAAGCAGCAGCTGGTGACTATAAACCATGAGTTATGCCTCACTGAGCCTCACTTTCCTGTCTGATAAAGGGGGAGACAAATGATAATGCTTTTACCCCAGATGTAGTGTTGAGATACATGAAAGTAGTGCTCAGTCTGATTCAGTCTACTTGGGCAGGAAACGTGTGTGTGTGTGTGTGTGTGTGTGTGTGGTGTGTGTGTGTGTGTATGTTTGAGTATGTGTATGGTTTATTTTTAGGTATGTGTATTTGTGTATCTGTATGTCTGTATATGCACCATGTGTGTGCAGGTGCCCACAGAGTTCAGGACATTGGATCCCCTGGAACTAGAGTTACAGGTGGTTGGAAACTGCTTGACATGGTTTCTGAGAACTGAACCCTGGTCCTCTAAGAGCAACAAATGATCTTAACCACTGAGCTATCTTTCCAGGTCCTGGACACACTTGTTGAGTAATTGCTGTAACCACCATGTGGTTGGAGATATCCACGCTATTCTCTCAGTCCTCAAGGAGTAGACAGTTTTTACAGGAATGGCACACTGTCCAACTGACTCACAGAGAATTGTACCATTGGCCAGGAAGGAGCAGACCGTCAGTAAGTAGGAGCACTAGATTTGCAAGCATGAGGCCCTGAGTTTGAATCCCCAGTAACCACATAAAAAGCCTGTTATGTGGAGACTGGTAGATTCTGAGAGCTTGCTGGTCAGTCAGCCTAGCCAAAATGTTAAGCTCTGGTTCAGTGAGAGACCCTGTTTCAAGGTGAGAAGACAGGAGGGGGACGGAGGAAGACACTTGATGTCTTTTTCTGATCTCCATATGCGCATACTTAGAGGTGCATGTCCACACACTTATATGCATGAGGTACTATGGAAACTTTTTGAATGGGGGTGGTGAACAAGTGAGTGTAGAGCCATGAAAGGGGTGTGAATGAAGCATAAAGGAGGGGCATGGCTTCCCTAAAGAGGCTGAGGGAGTCCATGGGGAGGACACCACAGGAGGAAGCAAGCTCAAACAGACCCAGAGAGGAGGGAACCGGGCAGTGAGACTCAACAGCCCAGGAAGCACACAGTTCAGGGTGGATAGCTGGTAGGTGGGAATGAGGATAGGGAGATAAGTTGGCTATATGGGTGGGATCAGGCTCTGGGAGATCTAAGACTCCTCTACTCCATAGCAATACCTAGATGGTCAGAATCCCTTCTCTCTTCTCTCCATTTCAACCTGCCTTCCCTTCAGGCTCAGCCAGCCTTTCTTAGGAACCCCTTGGACGCTCACACATCTTCAACTGTGGCCTGCTTTGTCCTAATGCGTCCCTAGTGCACCAGGGTCCCTGCTGCTCTCCTCCTGTTTCCCCATCAGTCACAAGGTCTTTGGGACTGATTTCCCCACTGCTGTTACCCCAGCCACTCTCTGTTTCATAAACCACTCTCAGAAGTGACTTCGGGAAGTCAATATAAAGAAAGCCCCTCCCCCCACCAAAGGCTCCCCTGAGCCTTTGGAACCCACCCTGAGATATACTCAAAGAGCTCTTGCTGTGACTATGACCGGTTACCTTCTCGTTGCCCAGGGAGCAGGGATTTTCCTCTCTCTTCCATTGGGGCGTTGGCTATGTGGCTATGATCAAGGTTGGCATCTTTAGGCCTGGAGTACAAAGGCCCCCAGAGGAAGCAGGTGGGACGAGGACTGGCCCTGGGTTTGCCTCTTGCCTGCTGTGTGCCTGCAGGTGACGTGCAGGTGCTGGGAGGCTCCATTTTTCACTTAGGTGAAAGCTAGCAGTAGTTCCTACCTCATACAACTATGCTGAGAAGCAAATAAGAGCACACACACACACACACACACACACACACACACACACACACACAGGAGCACAGTACTTAGCAAAGTACCCAACAGACATTGACAGTTACCTCTGTGAGTGCTAGCCTACAGTGTGGGAATGACGTAGAGAATCTTGGCCATTTAGGGCCATTCTTCCAGGGGTAACAGGATGACTATGCAAGAACCTGGTCTCTGGGGTCTTTTCTTTCTTTTTTTTCTGAGACAGGGTTTCTCTGTAGCTTTGGAGCCTGTCCTGGAACTCGCTCTATAGACCAGGCTGGCCTCAAACTCACAGCCTGGGATCTTTCTTAAGGTCTTTCATTTTTGTTTTGTTATCTAATACCTCGCTATACGCTGTTACAGACAAGCGCCATACGGAAAGGGTTTAAAGAGATTACCGTGCCAGTTGTAGTGACAGACTTTCTTTTTATCATTGGTACCTGCAGGAGCTTCTCAGTCTGAATTTGAAGTCATTAACTGTTTGAAGGAGAACTTGAACTTTTATCTTGGCTTGTGATGCTTCAAGTATGAAATGTCCTATGTCTGTGGTTGGCTGTCTCATCCAGTTCTACTCTTTCAGACTTCAAGAAGAGTGTGAGAGTCGATGACACTGGTGACAGTCATATGCTGGGGCTGTAACTCGTTCCTAGAGCACTTGCCTAATGTTCACAAAGCCTAGGTTTGTCCTCAGCACCCCTATCCCAAGTTGTATGAGCTGACTCAGTGAGTGCTGGCTGTGTGCCAGGTGTCATTCTGTGCCCCGTGTGTATTATCTCCCTCTTGATTTACATAGCAACCCTAAAAGGAAGGATAGTTTCTGTACAGTAAAAGAAATAGTGAGCACAGCCAAAAAGGCAAGGCCATGCTGGCTATGACTGATGTGGAGTGGGTAGACAAGGGTACAGGAGCCCCGGAGTAGGAGAAAGCTGGAAGCGTGAAGCCAAGTGAGTACTAGGCATTCCCAGGGTATGCCTAAGCAAAGGGCCTGTGATAGCTCATCCACCAATCAGGGAGCAGAAACATGCAGACACAGCATCCAAGATGAGCAGAGGCCCAATACCTAGCAAAATGGTTATCTGGCTCAGTGGCCCTTGGAAAAGCAGGCTCACGTTTGCCTGATTGAATAGTCTCCAGCATAAAAAGTCAGCATAGGCATGATGACTCCAGCCTGTATTTTCAGCGCTCAGGAGACTGTGGAAGGAGGATTAGGAACACCACAAGTTTGAGACCAGCCTGGGCTATGTAGTGAGTTCCATTTAAGCCTGGGCTACGGAGTGATGTCTTGTCTCAAAAGTAGTCTCCCACGATCCTCTGCCTGGGGACAGGAGCAAATTCTAGATTTCTTCAACCTGTGCCAAAACACAAATATTTTGCCTGTGGACTTAGAAAAAGATGGTTGGTTCTTGAGCAGCCTGAGAGGGTGATGACAGGTTCTCTCTGGATCCCACCAATGAGATCCATCCTGCCAAGGTGTGGACTCCTTGTTTCTTCCAGTGGTGAGAGAAAAAAGCGGGGGATTGGGGCGTGGCCTATAACTTTCCCATCTGCATAAACATAGCTATGTTTCTTCCCCACCGAAAGGTTTCCCTGGCAACTTCTGTTTGTGTGTGTGCGCGTGCGCACTTGTACTTACGCATGTGTGTGGAAGTGAAGAAAACGTTCTTCGGCAAAATATTCATTGCAATGGAGTTTTTTAAAAAAATATTTCTCTATTATAAAAGCAACAAGGGGAATAGTATTTGGAAGTTATACAAATCATATAAGAACATAGAGCTTGCTTCAAAATCTCAAAGCAGAGACTTCCACAATGGTCACTGAGGTCATTTCCAGTCATGGTTGTCCCATGTGTTTTGGGCTATTTATGAGACTGTGGGACTGTGTTGCATTCTATCTGAATGATACTGGGCATTATTTCTTAACCTGTTGTTTTGTGTTTTCTATTTTTTTTTTAATCTTGCAATATGATATTTTTCCATTCAGCAAATATATAAAATAGTTTAAAAGGTTACAGATTGTTCCACTGTTGTGGGCACAGGAGCTACAGTCTATTTTTAAGGTTGGGATGAGTGACCCTTGTCCTCCTGCCGAAGCATTCCTCGTGCAGACACCTTGATGACTTACCGATGCCTGTTTTAGGAAACTTTGGCATATCTGCTAAAATTACAAAATGCTACTACCAGTGTATGGTTCTCTTCCACCGGAACCGTAGCCGAATTCCGTCATTATCCCCTCGCCAGGATTAAATCATTTCATTAACAAAATCTGGCAATGATCTTTTAGCTCATTTTCCCTTTCCCTTCTGTAGCATTTGGAATTTGAAAGCTGCTTGGCATGGGCTTGCTCAAGATCACACATTGATTACCATAGTGATCGCCTTGTTTGTTCTTGGATCGACCTTTTAAAGGGGCTTTGCTGTTTTCCCCTGATGAACAATTAAAAAACTCGGTGGAGCAGTGGTGTTTTGCTAGTTTTCTTGGTGGAGGTGTGCACCCACTGGGCCTTGTCTGGAGCGTGGCTTAGGCACACCTGTCTAGGAGAGAGGTGAAGACATGGAGTGAAGTGTGGCTTCTGGATTCTGATGGGCCATCCTTGGAATGGAAATGCAAATCCAATAACTGAATGCCTGGTTCATATATTACAAACCTCAGTTTTCTTTTATATAAAATAGGGATAGTAACACTTCTTTGAAGAATGGCTATGTGTTAAATGGACCATTAGACAGGGTGGGGAGGTGTCCCCAGAAAACCCCTCTCAGTGTTATGCCTGACAGGTTTGCACTGAGCCCCAACTCTGGCCACATGTTCCTTTGTCTTTCTCAGGACTGACTGAACTGGGATTTCATAGGTGTCTCTCTCTCAAAACTTAAGTCTCCACTCACATGCCACCTACCATTTTATAAAATTCGGTTACGAGTTTTTCAAAGTGCTTAAATCCCTCCCTGAACCGAGCCCATTGTTCGTGCTAATCCATTAGAACTCAGACACCATGAAGGCAGGCCATGTGGGTAGGAGCCTGCGCCATGCTGCCCAGGGCAGGTGCTCAGCTGGGGTTTTCTGAAATGAATAGGCTGCTGGTAAACTGGTTTTTAGGGTCTTGTGCTGATTTTTGTTTTTTGTTTCTTCCTTTTCTTTTTCTTAAAGTAAATCAAAGGCATTTTCTGCTATAATTATCTATAAGGGAACCCTAAAATAATCTGCGGTTAAGAACAGTAGCTATTGTGTTTAAGAAAACTAGGGATCAAGCAATGTTATGCTTTACAAATGAAGGATTGAGGGAATAATTAAAGTTTTGTTTATGCATTTCCATATTAATGAATATTCATAGTCACTATTATTTAAATAGGCAATATTGATTTATGAAGCAAGGCACCATCCCCTTGGTTTGAAGGATCCTGTCTCTCCCTGCCTGGGTATCTTGGGTGTGTATCACTGATATTTCATTAATTATGGCAGAAGGGCGTTGTGTGTACACCAGTGTCTATTATGATGCATGTAATTAAGGCACTTTTTGTTGGGAGCGGAAGAAAATTGGACTTTCCCAAAGAAAAGCAGCTTGCTCCCGAAGTTGCTAACAGATTGCTTCTTAATTGAACTTGGGAGGTGAATTATATGGCGAATTAGAAAAAAGAACAACTTGGAATTCAGTGAATTGTTCCATAAAGGAAAGTGTGGGATTGAATTGCAGATGCTAGTTAGGGACATTTCAGCCTGGCCCCCATGCATCATGGGCCATTGACCTCCACTGTATTTCAGAGAGAGTTTGGACAGGCCAAGCTCTCTTTTCAAGGCCTGGAGGGCTTTCTTTCCCAGAGACCAGCTGTAAGTCCGGGTTTCTTATGCAAAGGAGACAGTTTGAATAAACCCCTGTGACTAATGAAATTTACAAGGCTTTGCATATTGTTACACTGAAGAGGTAATTGAACAGCCGGTCAAATGTGTAAGATATATTTGTTTGTATGTGTTTGGGTATACATACCTGTGCATGTATGTGCACTCTGAGCATGCGAGCATGCGTGCGTGCGTGCGTGCGTGCGTGCGTGTGTGTGTGTGTGTGTGTGTGTGTGTGTGTGTGTATACTAGAGGACAACCTCAGGTGTGATTCCTCAGACACTATCCCCTTTGCTTTGAGACAACCAAGTTAGACTGGCTGGCTAGTGAGCTCCAGGCTCTCCAGTCTCATCCCCTTCAATGCAGGGGTTAATTCACCACCGTGCTTTCTCACATGAGTTCTGGGGTGAAACTTAGGTCCTGGTGCTCACTCGCTAGACAAGCGCTTTGCTGTTGGCCTCATCTCCCCAGCTCCTCTTTCTTTTTCTACAACACTTAGAGCTGCAGCCTCAGCCTCGCCTGTCAAGTTCCGTTTTCTACGGGTGACACATAGCTTTTCCTTTTTCTTTTTTCTTTTCTTTTTTCTTTTTTTTTTTTTTTCGACAGGGTTTCTCTGTGTACCACTGGCTATCCTGGAACTCGCTTTGTAGACCAGGCTGGCCTTGAACCCACAGAGATCCGCCTGCCTCTGCCTCCTGAGTGCTGGGATTAAAGGTGTGCGCCACCACTGCCTGGTTAAGTATATGCCTCTTTTCCCGGCTGCAGCGATCAACCTTGATTGTACCTTTCAGATCACCTGTGAAGCTTTTCCAAGCCTCCATGTCCAGACCATGCCACAGGTCAATTAAAACAGAGCTTCTGAGGGCGGGAGTCGGGGGAGCAGGCCTCAGGATGTTTTACAAAGGTTTCCCAGGTCATTGAGGTTGCGGTCAATGTTGGGAGTACTCTGAGAGCCGTTGCTTGGTAGCTGCCTCCCTCTCTGTAGTAAAGCTGAGAAACACACATTTTGCCCCCAGCGTTAAGCTGCCACCATCTTTTGAAACACCAGTAAGCTGCCCTAGTCTTTTGCTTCCTGACTCATCCATCATCCCTGGAACTGGGCACCTGCTTCATGCCAGGTTCTGGGGGGAAATACCCTTTCTTTTGTTACTAAATCTAAAATTTTAACAAGGGGGTTCTGGCGAGCACTAGAGAGATTTTGGGAATGTGTAGCGAGGTAGCTGTGGACAGGGTAAGGGGCTGCTGTGTCCCAGAGAGAGTGGTGTCCAGTTAGAGCCTTGAGGAGCCAGCAAGGTCTATCCAGGCCCAAGAGGAGTGAGTGTGCTTGAAGAAGATGCTTACGAAGAAAATGGCGGGGTGGTGCCTGTCTGTAATTCCAGAGGCAGGAGGATTTTGAGTTCAAGGCCAGCCCAGTTTGCACAATAAGGACCTGCTTCAACAAAAATAAAGGAGGAAAATGAAAACTAGAAACCCAGTCCCTACAGCTTAGTGTGGCTCAGCCTGTGGGAGTGGAGGAAACGGGGAGGCAGAGGAGCCTGAGAGGGCCGTGTCAGCAAGGGCCTCATCAACCACCCACAACGTGGGAATTCATCCCGAAGGCAGTGGGAGGGTTTTCACCAGGGAAGTGGCCAGGCTTGTCAACTCATCTACTCTAAGTGGATCTCAGACAGAATTGGAAGCCTGGGCCTGGAGTCCCTCTGAGGATAAAGACATGTTCACCTCTAGAGGATAAGATCAGATGAGGGACTTGTGTTCTAGTTGTGTTTGTTTGTTTTGGTGGGGGTGTTTTGTTTTCGTCTTTTGAGACAGGATCTCAGGTAGCCCAGGCTGGCCTTAAATTTGCTGTATAGCTAAGACTGGCCTTGAACTCCTGACCTTCTGGCCCTACCTCCCAAGTGTTGGGATGACAGACACGTGCTTCCATCCCTAGCTTAGACTTGTGCTCTTAACTGCCACAGCTCTAACACTGTCACCAACCTTGGGTGTCCTCTCACAGATGCCTGGACAAGGCTCTGGGCCCTTGGAGTTGCCTCCACCTCCCAGGCACCTCACTTGTTCTTGCTCTCATCGGGGACTGTTGTCTGAGGGTGACAAGCACTGTCTCTGACTGACACTTCTGTGCCCTCAGGGCAGTGGAGGCGTCTTGCCTCTGGGCATGTATTTTCCTGATCCTTGGGTCTTTACGACCCACGAGAGGAAAGATTTTAGCACATTCTTAGCTCTCGGCTAACACCATGGTTGGCACTTTAGTTAACACGGGTGCTCTTGGGCATATCCACTGCTGTGTCTCCGCCAGAGCCAAAGCTTTTCACCTTTTCCAGCCCCAGCATCAGAGAGCCAAAGGAATCAGAGAAGCCCACTGCGTCCCCTGCCTTCTGTAGTGTCATCCCTCCTGGCCCGGCTCCCTCCGGCACAGCCCCAGACCTCACCACTGCCCTAACTGCCTCCACTACAGCCTCCAGCTTATCTTGAAGCAGACTTGTGCCCAGACACAACTTACAGATCTGTCTTCCTGTCTCCTCGCCCTTCATTTTTGGGAAGCCAAATAGGATGAAACTGACTGATGTCTACGCTGGGTTCCCACTGCTGTTCAGACACTTTTTCACTTTCAGCCCCCATGCTTCTCTCTTGACCACTGCAGACAACTCTTGTTGTGCAAAAAGTGGATGCAGTTCTAGGTCTTCTGAATCCTATCTCGGACACTCAAAATAAAAGCTGAAGTCCAGAGAATGTCTGCCTAGCCCCACACTAGCTGTTCTTGCAGATGCTGATGGCTGAGGGCCTCGCCACTACATGGTAGAGTTTCAGAGTTCTCTGTCCCTTTCATTCCATTCCTGGCATACCCAGCTCCCTGCTGCCGAGCACATTCCTACCCCAGGGCCTTTGCACCTGCTGTCTCCTCAGTTTGGAATGCTTTTTGCCAGATATCTATAGATTTTTGTCTCTTCAGACTTCTTTCTTACATGGAATGGCACCCTGGAATCCTCCTTTTTTTCTTCATAGCACTCAGGAACAGGCAACTTAAACACTTCTATTTGTTCCTTTTTTTTTTTTTCTCCCCTCCCCTCCACCAGAATATAATTTCCTGAGGTCACCCCTGCAGCAGTAGTAACAGAATCTGGCACATAGCAGGTGTCAGATGCATATTTTCTGAATGAACACATACCTAAACAAACCCATTACCTCATTTGGTCCCCGCAGCAGTCCATTTGACAGACCAGAGATGCTAACGCCCAGGTTCTCGGCAGCAGTTGCGCAGCCTGTGGGGTGGAGGCTGAGCTGGACCTGGAGCCTGGCGGCGACCCGCCTCCCTCTGCAGATGGCACATTCCTGCGCTGTGGAACGACTTCATACCGTCAGGATTTCCCCTGACCTTTAGCCCGAGAGGAAATGATATCGCAACTGGAATACCCGAGGGCCAGGAGCTGGCAGCGCAGCCGCCGGCAGCTGCAGGGACTGTGTGAGCGCATTCCGAGCCGGCCAGCCAGGCAGGATGCAGGGAGTCTCCCGTCTCCGCCTGGTGTTGGGGTCCTTTCTCTACAGGAGGCCAGGGCAGCTGCAGGCCCTGCCTGAGTCACAGCGGTGGATGAGGCAGTCTGCCACTCAGGAGTTGGTGCCAGGGCCACACGCTGCCTCCACTGGTGTGGACCTGGACACAGCGTACCCACTGGACAGTGTGGTGCCAAACTCTTATCATGCGGTGGTGGCACAGGATAAGTTTTGGCCTTTTGCCCAGGAGACCATGTCCTGAGCCAGGCCATCCTGGGCTCATTAATATGCGCCTCAGCCTTGGCTTCTTTAAAATGGGGTTATACTCCACGTATCCAGAGTGTTCTAATGGGGGAAAAGGGGCTAGGGAAAAGTTGCTTCATAAACTTCAACCAACCAACGCAAAAAACACCTTCTTGTTTGTTAATAGATTCTTCTTTGGAGGCTTTGGAGGTCATTGTATCTCCTGAGCATAGCTCTGCTCCCTGGTGCCCTACCCAGCACCATTGATGACCCTTCTCATTCTTCACCCCGCAGAAGCCCCGAAGCCCCGCTACATCCCCCACCCCCTGGTCAGCGCACAGCAGGATGGATTGGTATTGGGAGACTGACATCTTCTCGGGGAGGCGAATACTGACAGGGCGTCTACATATGGCTGCCCACAAACACATTTGATCCTTACTGTCCTTGCTGTATGGTGTCAACAGAGTCCAGTTTATAAAGAAAACCCAGCAGCTTTCTAAAGAAATTTCTCCCTGTGGGGAAACCGAACACAAAGAGAAAGCCCAGGACAGCAGAGCCACAGCCATGAGCTCCTGATCAGGAGTCCAGTGGCCAGCTACACTGTTCTCCACCTGTGTGGACCTGACTCCATAGCTTCCCTGTGCATTCATCCCATCTTCTTTAGCTCTAAGGAGCTGACCTGGACCCCGACCCCCCCATGGACTCTCTGAATTCCACTCTGAGCATCTTTGACTGACCAAGGAAGATGGTAGTCTCACTAATTTGTGAGTGGTTATATAAAAAAGGGGCGTTTATTGACCCAGTAAACCTTAGTTAGTCGACCAAATCCTTGCTGCTCTGATTGCTGCCCAGTGGCCAGGTTAGCTCCTTTAATATGTCCTTATCTCTCTTTTCTTGTCGTCCTTCAGGTGGGCTTGAGGAGCCTTCTGCAAGGTGGCCCAATGTTACAGCCTCCAATACCAGCACCCAGGCGGCAAGAAAAGGTAATGCACGTGAAGCCCCACCAGGCCTCTGAGGGGCCTTTATTTTATTTTTCTTTAAAATTATGGCAAAATTTGATAAATAACCCAAATCTAGCACTTTAACCATTTCAGTCTACTGTCTAGTGGTAGCAGGTACGTTGACAATGTGGTGCGACCTCTATCATCAATCCCAAAGGAGACCCTGTACCCATCAGTTGGTACCACCATGCCCTCAGACCCCAGCTTTTGGTGTCTTTTCTGAAGCCTGGAACTTACTGTGTCAGTGGCTGGGTCCTGCACGCGCACAGGCAGCAGTGGGCATGCGCGAGAAACGTTTCCTTTGGTGGAACGGATCTGTCTTGCTGTGGCTGGGGTTGGGGACTGGGTTGGGTATGAAAAGCTGTCTTGCTGTGGGGGAATTGGGTTAAAAAAGCTGTTTTGCTGTGGGGGTGGGGTATGGAAAGGCAGGATTTGTTGTTTGGGGAATCGCTAGAAAACTCTGTGTTCTAGGTTTGGCTTTTCTTATGTGGTACTTGGCTTATGAGTTGAGGGCCTGAGAAGAAAGATGACGAGATTTGGGAAAGCATGTGTTTCAGAGAAGCAGAGGGTCCATGAGGCAAGAAAGGACAGTAGATCTGGACTAGGGGTGGGAGGCCATGTAGTCTAGAGTCCCTGGCTGCCCAGGGAGCGGCTGCTGTTGCCCAGTCTAAAGCCTTCCCAGAAGCACTCCTATGGTGCCTCTATATGGGAAGGTTCAGAGGCCCAAGGATCAGCAGTCCTAAGAGTTGCTGGCAGCATCTGGACACATGTCAATTCTGGAGAAGTGTTTTCTGTTCAGAGCAGTGCTGGGATTAACTGCAGAGCAAAGGAATAATTTTTAAACTCTAGAATTCTGTGTTTTAAGACTGCCTCTGTAGGGACGAAATAGAAATCATTATTTGTTATGGTTTATGATTTTGCTTCAATATTATCTTCTCATACATATGTAAATATTTAAAACTTCATATACATTCCTACAAATGGACACATGGCTTGATATCAGCATGTACTGTTCTTTAATGTTGCCTTTTCCCTCTTTTGACTATCTCCCTCACAGTCACCTCTCTCTTCTTCCCAGGTAATGAGGTTGTCTTCACTTCCCTACATGTTTTTCTGAATGCGTTGTGTAGCAGGCTTTTTCTTTTGGGCCACCAACCAGCTCCTAAATCATGACACAGAGACTTACATGCTCAGTCTTAGCTTAACTCTTATTTTAATCTGTTTCTTTCTATCTACATTTGGGCCTTTTACCTTTCTCTCTCTCTCTCTCTCTCTCTCTCTCTCTCTCTCTCTCTCTCTCTCTCTCTTTCCTTCTTTCACTGCTTCTTGTGTCTGTCTGCCTGGCAGCTGCCGGGCTTCTGGCCTGGGCATTGCCCTCTCTTTCTCCTTCATTCTCTCCTCCTTCTTCTCTTTTTTTTTTTTTTTTTTTTTTTAGCAATCAAAATGGTTTAAATATGAATGCAATCCATAGAACAGTAACAACAAAATAGAACAATAAAAACAGGCCAGTCGTTAGAAGGTCTCATTCTGTGAAGACATTTTCAGCCCTAGTGAAAGGAGCCTGTGGAATCCGCCAGCTCTGTGTTCTACTTCGTGCCCTCAAGAACCTTATGAAAAGCAGTCCCGACACAACAGAATGACGTTTGCCAGAGTGTAATACTGGATGACAGAACTGAGGTTGATCGCTATAATCACATTCCTGTGTATTAAACTGTTACATCTTAATTATTTATATAGCTCATTGGTCCAACAGCACAAAAATAGAGAACAGCATCTCAAAATTTATCTCATTTCATGTTCAGAGATAAAAGGGTTAACTATTCTTCCCGTTATTTTCTGGAGGCAAGTCCTTGTTTACAGAGTCTGATGGCAATCACACACTGGTAGTTTCCAAAGCTACTGTATGAAGAGGATGCTGAAGGCCATCACTATACAGCATACGGCAACATAAGGACTCTTGCGCTCACCAATTCGGGCACACTTCCAAAATATTCCCAATAGTCCAGTTTTATTTCTGTCCAGGAGGCTGGGTGCCAAGGATCGGATATAAGCACACGTACATATAAGCAGCAAGATTACAGTCAACAGACTCTGAAAATTGAAAATGGCAGACATAGTGAGGCCGGTGCTGGTCCAGCCACATCACCCTTCCGGGCCGGGGCGTCCTTCTTCTCTTGAATAGATTTCTCCTCCTATTTATTCTCTCTGCCCGTCAGCCCCGCCTATCCCTCTTCTGCCTAGCTATTGGCTATTCAGCTTTTTATTAGACCAATCAGGTACCTTAGGCAGGCAAGGTGAAACAGCAACACATCTTTACATAATTAAACAAATGCAGCATAAACAAATGTAACACATCTTTACATCATTAACAAAGGCAGCAGAAATAAATGTAACACACCTTTACTCAGTTAAAGCAATTTTCTATAGCATAAACAAACGTAACACATCGTTACATAGTTAAATATTCCACAACACATTTGGGTTAGCATATGAACACATGAGGGTATGTACATATATATGCATGCACATCAATGTGTATGCACGTATAGGTTTTGTCATTATTTTTTAAAATATAGGATTTTATTTTATACAAATTTTAATGCATCATGCTTTGTCACTGATACATCATGGAAAACTCCTCCAAAGTTCTTGTGATTAATGATTAATTTATTCCTTTGAATAGTTGCAAAATATTCCTAGTATGGATAGACAGTTTATCCAATCGTTCCTTATTGTTACCGTTCACTCCACTTCCAGCTCTTGCAGTGTCTGCAACAAACACACCTGAACACATTACTTAGCATTATTTTAAAAGATTATTTTTTTAAATTTTTAACTATGTGTATTCACGTGTGTCTCTGCGAGGGTATGGATCTATGGGTGCCCATGGAGACCAAAAGAGAGTGTTGGATCCTCTGGAGCTGAGAAGAAAGATGACAAGACTTGGGGAACTATGTGTTCCAGAGAAGGAGAGGGTCCATGAGGCAAGGAAAGACAGCAGATCTGGGGTACATGGGAGGCCATGTAGACCAGAATTGTGGACAGTTGTGAGCACCTGACCTGAAATGGATGTTAGGAACCAAACTCGTGTCATAGCAAGAGCAGTATTCTTAACCGCTGAACCATCTCTCCAGCCCCACTTAGCATGTTTTTTAATAGATGTTGCAATATTGAGTGTCTCCAAGAATAACAATCCATGTTTCCATAGTAACTTACAAGGGTTATCCCTTTCCCCAGAGCCAGGTATTTTAAACCAATAAGCATTAGCTTATTATCACTTAGTTGGTGTTTCTCTCTGACTGCTGGAGGTTTTGAGCATCTTTCCCTGTGTTTGCTCACGACCCGGGTGTGCACACTGGTAGTCACCTCTTTGTGTCCTTTGTTTATTTTCCCATTGGGTTGCTGGTCTCCTTCTTCAAGTTGCTTTCTTTTACAGAGAAGCAGGTTCTTCACCTCTCCCCACCACCCTCTTTGAAGAGACTGCATTTGCTTTCCATTGTACAGCCTGTGGCTGGGACCATGAACAGACAGTCCCCTTTAGATTCCTTTTCTTTTTTTTTGGTCTGGGGCTGTAGTTAGTTGGTAGAGTGTTTGCATAGCATACATGAAGCCCTGGGTTTGGTTCCCAGCACCACGTAAACTAGGTGTCATGGTGCAGGCCTGTGACCCCAGCACTTGGGAGGTAGAGGCAAGAGAATCAGAAGTTCATCCTCAGCTACACATAACCCTGTCTCAATAAAATCAAAACAAATAAAACATGCACTTTTCTGCTTTGCTTATTTGATATTTAAAAACGATGTCTTTATTAATTTTTTGAAAATTTCATACGATGTGTTTTTATCTTTTCCCCTCTCCCCCAACTCCTCCCAGATCCACACCTCTCCCTACCCCACCTAACTTCATGTTCTCTCTCTCTCTCTCTCTCTCTCTCTCTCTCTCTCTCTCTCTCTCTCTCTCTCTCTAACCTATTGAGTCCAGTTGCCCAATTACTCTTGGGTGTGGGGCCTGCCCTGAATTGTGGTCACACCCTTAAAGAAAACTAACTCCCTCCCAGTAGCTATCAAATGCCAATAGCTTCTCAGCTAGGAGTGGGACTCTGTGTCCCACCCCA
This sequence comes from Peromyscus eremicus, assembly GCF_949786415.1. NCBI lineage: Eukaryota > Metazoa > Chordata > Mammalia > Rodentia > Cricetidae > Peromyscus > Peromyscus eremicus. The sequence goes on from NC_081416.1 coordinate 21,300,474, forward strand.
CACACTGGGATTTTGTCTGGCCTGAGATCATGCAGGTCTTATGCATGCTGCAACAATAACTGTGAGTTCATATATGCCTATGCCCCGTTGTATCCAGAAAACATGTTTCCTTGTAGTCATACATCTGCTTGGGTCCTTAAAATCCTTCTACGCTCACTTCCACAATGATCCCTGAGCCTTGGGGTGGGGGCGGGGAGGAGTGTGATATAAATGTCCCATTTAGGGCTGAGCACTCAGAACACTTAGGGCTGAGCACTCAGAAGTCTTTTATTTTCTGCACATTGACCAGTTGTGGGTCTTTGTGTTAACTGCCATCTACTGCAAGAAGTTTCTCTGATGAAGCTTGAGAGATGCACTAATCTATGGATATAGAAACAACTCATTAGGAATTATTTTAATACTATGGCCTTTAAGCAAAATAACACTAGTAGATTCTTCCCTAGGAAATATTTTCTATCTAACAATAGGTTCTTGGTCCCAATAACAGTGCCAAGTATGGGTTCCAACTCATGGAGCTGGCCTTAAATTCAACCAGAAAATGGTTGGATACTCCCGTAATATTCACGCCACTGTGGCCCTAGTGGGCATATCTTGACAGAACAATAATTATTGTAGCTGACAAGGTTCTTATCTGGCTAAGGAAGACTGGATTACTATTGTCCCCTGGTAGCACTTTACAGTACCATGAAAGCTAGCCCCTCAGGATGAAGCTTTCAGGTCACTACCTGCTTGGTTTACCCATGTTTTATAATGCCAGTATATGGTGCCTTCAGCTTCTCAGGCTTCAGGCAAACTCAGGGACACTTCATTTGGCTGTGGGCAAGCAGCACTCGGTGGTAAAGATGGAGCACAGAGCGTGGGCAAGCAGCTGGAGCGAGTTGTTGTCGTAGCATCGAACTAGCATAGGTGCCATGTTGAGTTTTCTCTTCCCTGTTTATGCACGTAAGAAGCATCCTTGAACTTGGCTTCAGACAATGACATTTCATGATTTCATGGAGTGACTGGACTCAGTGGGGTGTCTCTCCCCCTAATGTCAGCTGGGATCACTCACTGTCACGCTGGCAGCTAGCTTGGGTTGGATGGTCTAGACAGCTTAGTTGCCCCTCTCCCCTTCAATGATCCAAGTCTACAGCTAATGGCTGGTTTATCAAGATGGGGAAAGCACAAGAGAACCACCCATTTTGGGCCTGGACCAGAACCCTAATAATACTGTTTCTTCACATTTAACTCAAGCCAAATGTCCAAGTTTAAAGAGAGGGGAGTGGATTCCACTGAATGTGAACATTGGTATGAACTTACAAAGACCAGGGGATTTGCTGATCCGTGTAGGTCACTGTCATTACATCTCATGTTTTCATCAGTAATAGATAGCATTGGGGTGTTTGTATTTACTAGTTTGGGGGACATGAAAGTCATCCAGTCAAGGCAAGTATGAAACACTTGGATTTGAATCCTAGCTCAGCTTTTTAGTAGCTATGACACTGGATACTTTAACTAATTTGAAGTTTGGAGAGAATTAGAATTATTCATTCATATAAAGTGCATATGTAGCTGGAAATTTTTCTGTGTCCTGCCTGGTCCGCGGTCAGGACAAATCTCTCACCTACCAGTCCTGCAGCCCCTTGGACCCAAGTAAATACAAACACACACAGGCTTATATTAATTATAACTGCATGGCCGTTAGCTCAGGCCTACCACTGTCTAGCTCTTACATTTCAACTCAGCCCATTTCTGTTAATCTATATGTCGCCACATTTTCCGTGGCTTTACCTGTGTGCCATTACATGCTGCTCCCTGGATGGTGGGCTGGTGTCTTCTTACTCAGCCTTCCTCTTACCAGCATTCTCCTTGTCTGTTTATCCCACCTATACTTCCTGCCTGGCTCCTGGCCAATCAGCTTTTTATTTATCAACCAATTAGAGCAACACATTCACAGCATACAGAACATCCCACAGCATGCATAACCAAGACTCCCAAAGGTTAAGTGAAGCTCAGCTCTCCATTTTTTGTTGTTTGTTTGTTTGTTTTGGAGATGGTCTCACTAGATTGGCCTTGACCTCAGGATACTCCTGCCTCTGCCTCCCCAAATGCTAGGATCCCAGGTGTGCACCACCTAGTTCAGCTTCCATCCACTTCTTTCTTCCCACCTTCCCCTCTAGGAATGACAATACCAGCAGTGAGTGCATCATCTACCCCTGGACTGAGACTCCACAGCTGTTCCACAGCTGCACAGAGGACAGGAAGGAATAAGCCTCCTGCAGCCCATTAAAATTCTGAGTCTACTTGGGCTGCATACATGACCAGCACTGTGCAGACGCTGGAGTTTTTTAAGCAGGATGAAGATAACACTTCCCCCTTCCCTCTCATACACCCCTGAAGCCTGCTAGGTCCACAGTGCTGCCCCTCAAACGACCCTGACTTATCTGAAGAAGTCAATGAATGTCAAGACTAGGTCAGCCTCTGTACTCTACATCACAGCCGCAGACAAGTAGGTCTTTAATCCAGGGGAGGAGCGAGACCCCGAAGATGAAGTAAAGGCGGGTTAAGTCTGTCCCTCTCTCCTTCCCATCCCATCCCTCTAGGACACTGCTGGATGCCTGCCTGGGGCACATCTTGTTTTCATTTGAATTGAAGATACGAAATGCCAACTCTAGATCTCTCTTTAATTGCAGCCCACCTGTTTTCCACAAATCCAGATGAGACTACCCTAGCAGAAAAGGGAAGATGAGGGGAATTCTGGGTTAGTTCTAGCAGAGGTTGTTTTCCTGGTACTACGTGGCTCCCTTTAGTCCTGAAGGTGGGAATTTGTGCCTGCAGCTTTGCACTGGATTTCTAGGCCACTCACTCAACATTCCCATAAAGCAGATCAGAGCAGCCCCTTGTCAGAAACTGAGAGTTTAGCATATACTCGAGTCTATAATGCTGTGTGTGTGTGTGTGTGTGTGTGTGTGTGTGTGTGTGCGCGCGCAACTGCTGCTAAAATGCAACTTTGCTTGGCTGAGTAGAGCCTGAGTAGAGCCTGATCTTTAGAATCATACTCATAAGAGAACATGGTCCTTTGTCTTTTAGAACCAAACTGTAAAGCCTTTGTTCCAATGTGAAGAAAAGTGGAAGCTGTTTGCACCCCAAAACAAGGATCCCACAGACATCAGCATTCCAGAATGCCATTCCATACCTGAATCCCTGAGTGTCACATCTGTGTGTCCAGGTGTAACTATAGAGCCTGACTAACGTGGGGCCCCCATTTTAACTTGTTCCATCTACAGGCGATCCCCGAAGCTCTGTACAGCTCTTCTTCACCTCAGAGATTGACAGTCTCCATCTGGTTCCATGCTTATCCCACAGCCATGCTGCAGGAAGTAGTCAGGCCCAGGGGGAAGTTTGTGCAGAGCCACACGGGAAGTAAGCGGCGGTGTTTATCTTGAACATTTATCTTCAGTTCACTGCCCCTACAACTCTTAATCTCAGCCTTTGAGCTTTATCAGTTGTTTCCAAACTCCACTGAGATTTGTCCTCAAGAGGAGCTTTCAAAACTGCAGGTGCCTGGACTCCAGGCCTGTTGGGTCACAGTTTCAGGGCAAGGGCAGATAGCTGTATTTTTTTTTCCCCAACAGCTTTCTCAGTGTTTCTAAAGTGCGCCCAGGTTTGAGAGCCACAGTGTAGGATAATTTACAGCTTCCTTTTCTACAAGGAACTGCTCTTGAGTCTTTCAAATGGTCAGCAAGATGTGGCTCTGGCTGTTACCTGTGGGGTGAGAGTTTTGCAGATATCTGTACACTCAGGGTGTTTACTTCTAATGTGTGAGTTACCACTTGTCTAATGTAAAAATTACAGCTCTTTGCTTGAGATGTTCGGTCAGTCGTGGCTCTGTTTATGGTATGGCTGTGCCTTCAGCTGGAAATGAAATATTGAATAGCAGTGGCTGCTTCATTCTTTCAGAGGACATGTCGCTCTCAGAGCCAGGGAATTTAAATGGCCTGCATCCCCACCCCACCTCACTGCACCCCCAGTGTGTTAAATCCTTTCAGATGCCCCTGAGCTCCTCTTGAAATGCAGAGCTCTTGGCCATAATAAATAATTACATCCTTCTATTTGGACTCTGGTTCCAGATAGTAGTAATCCAAGAAAATCCAATAATGACAGTTGCATTAAGATCCCTCTTCCAGGCTAAGCAGAACATCTGTTTAGACATATTTTTAATCGGCAAATGCTTCCTGTGTTGAGTCCTCGGCAAATTAAATTTCTCACTGGACCGAGGGGGAAGCTGTCATTCAATAAGCCATCTCTGGAAATTACACCCCAGTCTGCTTCCAGGTGCACTTAAGATTTTCCCATGCTGACTTGGCCACATAAAACCGGCCCTTACAATGCTGGGTCACGTGTCCATATAGCACAGCTTGTCCAGGCGACATGGGATGCCTCGGCGCTCGTCCCTCGAATGGAGAAGTATTTTTGCCCAAGTCTCCAAAGGAAAATTGGCAGCAGAGGAAAATTAAGGGACTTGTTGAAAACCATATGGGATATGAATAACAAACTTCCACTTGCTACATCTCTCTGCCTGTGATTACTTAAGACAGGATGAGTCTCAGGATGTGAACATTAAGGGTTTTGCTGCTGCCAACCTTTTGGAGAGGTTTCCGCCACAGAACTGTTTGGACTCTTGGGCTGTTTATTTTTAGAATGGCTTGTCTATTTGTTAATTCATTCATTCAAAATACAGAAATATTGAATGCTGCCACCCTCTAGGCACTGTGCAGGCATCTAAAAGAGAGCAACAAAGAAGCCAGCCAGCCACAGTTCTTGCCCTCATGGGGCTTACGGTCGGCTAGGCCATTTGAAATCTTCAAACAATTAATTCTACGGCTGGATAGCAAAGTAGAATATGCATAGGGGCTGGGTAGACAGCCTGGGTGGACAGTGTGAAGTGGGGGAGACCCTGCAGCCTGGCTGTGGAATGAGGTGCTCCAGTGGGTTGTAGCCAAGTAGTAGATGGCCCCATTCACTGCTGCCACATTCAGGTCTTTCCATTTTAGAACAAACAAACAAATTAGATTCCAGGTAGAGTGACACATGCCTATAATCCCACCACTCAGGACACAGAGGCAGGAGGATTGCTACAAGTTCAGGGCCAGCTTGGGCTATAGAGAAAGACCCTGTCTTAAAAGAAAAATTGTTACCTGGTAGTGGTGGCGCAGGCCTTTGATCCCAACACTCAGGGAGGCAGAGGCAGGTGGATCTCTGTGATTTCAAGGCCAGCCTGGTCTACAGAATGAGTTCTAGGATAGCCAGAGCTACACAGAAAAACCCTATCTCAAAAAACCAAAAAAAAAAAAAATTGTTATGTGAAATCTTTGGAGTTTTCAAGAGTTGGCTTCCAAAGTGAGATTTTTTTTTTTTTAAACACAGTGTGCGCCAAAAGTGTCCAGGCCAAACAAAACACATCTGTGGGTTGGGCTGATCCCAAGATTGCAAGTGTACGACTTCTGTTCTAGAAATTCGAGCAGTAAAACAGTTTCGGGTTTAAAATATACTCTATAGCAATTTCTAGGTGTGGAAATGGGGTCAGGGAACTTAAAGGAAGCCGTGTACCATGTGTGTGCTGCGCTCCATCCACCCCGGAAGCAGTGCGGTGCCAGGTTCAAAGGGCAGAAGGTGAGCGGGCTGATGAGAAGAGACCAGGGAATGTAAATCCCCAGAAGGTTCCGATGCTGAGGAGACTGTTTAGGCCAGGGAAGCTGGACCGTGACTTGGGGTCAGGCTGCTGTGTTAACACCAGTGGGACGCCGCGGTAGGCTCAGGAGGTGTGCCCTTCGTAGTATGTGAAGCGGGCAGTGGTGAGTGAACGAACTCCCACATAACACAGAGGTCCCCAAAGGGCTCAGAGGATTGGAATGAAAGCTTGTTGTCTGTCCCAGGCTTGAACGGGAGGAGAGTCTCAATCACAAAGTTTGGTTCTCATGCCGGGGTGGTTTTCAGGCTTCCTGCATGTGCACCCCGTAGCTGAGAAATTGATGTAAAAATTCACACGAGACCCCTAAGATTTCAAGAGTCCTGAAAAAATACAAAGCAAGTCCACAGCCAGGATCCACAGCGTCCAGCACCCGTGAAGGAGGCCCCAAACCTGTGTACCTGTGGCCAGTGCTAAATGGACTCGGCAGGCCTTTTAATGTGTATGTGTGTAAGACAATAGTAATTCCAGGAAAAGCAGTCATGAGTTTGGGAGGGCGTCTGGGACACGTGGGAGGAGCTGGGAGCGGGCCGGGGGAAGAGGAAGAGCAGAGACCATGTAAATAGAGTACTCATCTATTCAATTCTCAGAGATTTTTAAATTTAAAAAATGGCTAGCCTAGAAACAATCCTAAAACATTAGAAACACAGGAAGTTAATCAATGAAGGATAAGTCAGAAGACAACAAAGTAGAGAATTCACTCCAAGAATATGACAATCAGAAGGAATTTTAATAAGCATGACTAAAATGAGGAAGAAGCCAAAGGAAGAATTTAAAACAGAGGGTAAGAAAAGGATATTGTTAAAAAGAAGATACGTTTGAAGACGCACTGACTAGGTCTTCAGTAGATGACAGCTGCATCTGTCAACGCAGGCGTAAGGTGAAAGGCATGGCAAATATAACTGAAGAGACAATTAGTGGAATGGAAAATGGATCCCAGGATACCATGCAAGTTTAAACACTCAGAGAAAGACACAAAATGTGAAGACAAAAACAAACCAAACCAAAAAACAAACAAAAATTAAAACAAACAAACAAAAAGGTGCAGAGAGATGGAGGTTTGAATGATCACGTCTAATGGTGATCAATAGGAATTCTAGAAAGTCAGAGACTGGGAAGGGACAAAACTAACGAGGTTGGAATGGGGTGAAAAATACTGTCAACTTAGGTTTCTAAAATGTCCCAGCTAATCACTGTTTTTAAAAGAGGGGAATAAAGCATTTACGGATAAAGACTGAGAAATGTTATTATCCTCATGAAAGAACAATTAAACTCATTAAAGAGTGTGATCCCAGGCCGGAGAAGGTGAAGGGGTCAATGAACAGGAAATTGGAAGGCGTTTGTCTCATGAACATACAAAGTGCTGCTAACGTAGACTGACTGGGACTGTTAGAGCGTGTAAACAGCAACCAGCAAACATGGAGTCTGGGGTGGCTCTACGAGTCTCAGGCTGAAACTTGGGGCTCTGGTTTCTTCAGACGGATATTCTAGTCCACTCATTTTTTATTCTTTGTTCAGTTGTGTATGATTATTAAAATTGAAAACCGATGTCAGTGAACAGAAAAAAGAGTTAGGGAAAATAAAGAAGTAAGTACAGAGAGTTTTCTTAATCTAATTAAAAGCAAGAAAAAGACTGAAAGAAAGACAAGAAGAAAAGAAAAGAAAGCTAGTGAGAGGAGGAAATCAGCTTGGGCGTATTAATTACACAGAAAGAGCTGGACACTTGCTGTCAAGAAGAGATGCACCGCCGGGCGGTGGTGGCACACACCTTTGATGCCAGCACTCGGGAGGCAGAGCCAGGCAGATCTCCGTGAGTTTGAGGCCAGCCTGTTCTACAGAGTGAGTTCCAGGAAAGGCACAAAGCTACTCAGAGAAACCCTGTCTCGAAAAAAAAAAAAAAAAAAAAAAAAAAAAAAAAAAAAAAGAAAAGAAAGAAAGAAGAGATGTACCTAAAACCAATTAAGCTTATGTGCAAAAAATGTCAATGAAACAGGAATAACTCTGGGCTGGAGAGATGTCTCAGTGGTCAAGAGTGCTTCCTGCTTTCCCAGAGGACCCTCCAGTTCCATTTCCAAGAGCGCATGTCAGGTGGCATATCATTGATTGTAAATCCAACTTCAGGAGAGCCAGTGTCCTCTCTGGTCTCTGTTGGCACCCACATGTACATGTGGCATGCACTCTCTTGCACATATATACATAAATAAAAATACACCTCAGCCTTATGAATAGGAGTCAGAGAGATGGCTCAATGGGTGAGAAATCTGTCACTTGATCTGAAACCCTGAATTTCATTCCCAGGACCCACATGGTGGGAAGAGACCACCAGCTCCAGTAGGTTGTCCTCTGACCTTCACCCACATGGCATGGCATGCATCCCTGCACACACACACACACACACACACACACACACACACACACGGAATAAATAAATAAAATGTAATAGAAGAAAATTTAATAATATGGAAGATTTTTCTGTTTTAGCTTGCTGATATACATATATGGTTAAATGTTAAACAAGCTTGCAACCCAAAGCAAATCTTACTTGGTTACGTGTATAGTTCTCTTTCTTTGCTGGTTTGGACACCACATGGTGTAGCTGCTGTGGGAAGCAACCTGGTAGTTCCTAAAAAGGTTAACTAGCACCATGCAATCCGGCATTCCACATCCAGAGCATGCTCAGCAGAGTGGAAATCTATGCCCACCAAAGCAAATGTGCACATGATTTATAACAACCCAAAGTGGAGATGAGTCAGATGTTTAACCAAAGAATTGATAAGCTAAATGTGGCCTACCCCTACAGTGAAATACCACTGAGCCACAAAATAGGATGAGGAACTGATTCATGCTGTAACTGTGGATGAACCTTGAAAATAAGCCAGAAGAAAGGGGCAGCAGAGTCAGAAGGCTGCTGTGGCCTGATCTTGCTCATATGGACTGACCAGAACAGGCACAGCCACAGAAGCCCAGCAGATCATGGGGTGGCAAAGCAGAGGGAGGGACCAGAAGTGACTGTGAATGGGGACAGGGTTTGCTTTTCAGTGATGACAAACTCATGCAGTTAGACAATGGGGACAGCTGCACACTTGGTAAATACACTAACACTCATGGAGTTGTACACTATGAAAGTGAGCGCTGTGGTGGTGAATTATATCTCATTTTTAAGGAAAAAAAGCAAGAAAAGAAACATGGAAAAATGAAAAGAGAAGGAAGTAACTAAATAAATGAAATAAAGGAAGGTGAAAAAAGTGAATTTTTAATAGCTGTTTTTTAGAGGGAAAATGTAAGAACTGGAGAAGTTCTCCAAGTAGGAGTAAGGAGTTTTAAGCAAGCTCACTGGATGGTGCTTTGGAGGTCCAGCACGGTGTGGATTCAGTCAGGGAATCCCAGCTTGAACATTCTGCCCCCAAATCTTTACTATTTTGGGGGCCCTTTTTGAACTCAGAACCTTTTAAATATAATATAATATAATTATATATATATATAGATAGATATAGATATAGATGAGTGGGGTGAGGTGGGGTGGGTAGGTGGGTGAGGTGGGGTGGGTGGATGGGTGGGTGGGGTAGGTAGATGGGTGGGTGAGGTGTGGTGAGGTGGGTGGGTGAGGTGGGGTGAGGTGGGGTGGGTGGGTGAGTGGGTGGATGGGTGGGTGGGGTAGGTAGATGGGTGGGTAAGGTGTGGTGGGGTGGGTGGGTGAGGTGTGGTGGGTAGGTGGGTGAGGTGGGGTGGGTGGATGGGTGGGTGGGGTAGGTAGATGGGTGGGTGGGGTAGGTAGATGGGTGGGTGAGGTGTGGTGGGGTGGGTGGGTGAGGTGGGGTGGGTGGGTAGGTACACTGAGTGCAGTGCCCAGGCAGGACAGAAGAGGATGTTGACTCCCCTGGAGCCACTTGACTTGGGTGCTGGGAACCGAACTCAAGTCTGCAACTCAACTCAGTATGTGCTTTTAACCACTGAGCTACCTCCCCAGCCCTGGACTCAGCAACAAACTCCATTTATTTCCTTCATGTTTCATTTAAGGGCCCAGACATCACTGAGACTTGGAAGATTTTAGGAGGCTCTGTTTTTCCAGTAATCGTTTTACAAAGACTCTACTCTCACCCGCTGCCAGGATCACAAACTGGTTAGCTTTTCCCAAATTATTTCACAGTCTGTGACAGACATTCTTAGGTCAGGGCTAAGGACTGAGTCTGCTTGCTCTCCCTGTTGTGTGGTGTGTTGGCTCCACAGAGGGTTCGGAGTTATCTGGGCCCTCTTGATTGTAAACCTCCCTGGGGGAGAGGCTTTTTCAGGACCCCAAACAAGCCAGACCCTCTGTGGTCAGAAGCCCAGGGTCTCTACACATATTCTTCCCTGGGTCTGAAACATTATTTCCCAGGGTCCTAAAAGCCTTTGTGGGTGAAATGTTCCCTTAGGACACAGGTTTTCCACCCCTTGTGGCAATTTACCATCAACAGACCCTTAAGTTTAAGTGTAACTTACAGAAGACTTTGTGGCACAGTAACCGATCCGTTGACTGTATTGCAGATGCCAAGGATGATGCCACCTTTTTGCCTGGCCTTGGGACCTCAGACACCACAGCTAAGACTTTCTCGGCCCGGATCCGAAGAGCCACAACATCAAGGACAGAGCGGATATGGCCTGGAGGGGTCATTCCTTATGTCATCGGAGGGAACTTCACTGGTCAGTAGCCCTAGATGTGACCTCATTGGAGCCAGGGAATCCTCCTAGGAGAGACTCAGTGGGAATGAGCAGCTGCTGGAACCACAGCAGCCCCACCAGCTAAGGTTCCTTTGTAGCCGTGTAGCCTGGCCCACCAGGTCTCTGCCGGGGCTGTGTCTGCAGAGGTCACCCTGTTGTGAAGGCTTGGAGGAGAGAGGGGATTCTTACAGTTTAGCCTTCAATGGCTGCAGGGCCTATGCAGTAAGCAGGAGGACAGGCATGGAGCTGTCCATGGTGGCTCCCCGGCCTCAGCCTGGATTAGCAGCATGGACCTGGTAGTCCTTGGGCACAGGAGCAATGCTCCGCATGGTAACCAGGGGCTGCCTAGGTATCATGGTATCACACAATGTGGTATGACTTCCTGGTCTGTATCCTGGCTCTACCTCGCAATCACTTACCATCTCTGTCTATAGTCCGCTGTTTTATAATTGGGGATGGTGCTAGAGAATTAAATGAGTTAATACCGCTAAGAACTTAAGATTTGTGCTCAATGCATCCTGGTATTATCTTTGGGCTATGTAAATCACCTAGACTGAGGCTGAGGCTGCTCCTGGCCTCGGGCCCTCCCTGCAGAACCCTGCCTCCTTTTCTTTCCTCTTTCCTCCTTGCTCAGAGCCTCACCAGCCACCATCTTGTTACAGGGCCTGCCCATCTCCAGCTCTTCAGCACACTTATTCTGCCTTTCTGTCCCTGAGGCACAACCCCAGACCTGTGCCTGCCTGGCTGGCTTCTGATCAAGTGATACACCCACAGTCAATACCACTGACTCCTCACCACCTCTGCCAGCTGTTCAGAGTCCCAGCTCCCTCTGTAACCTTAGCATCATTCATCATGACCCAAAGTTTCTTCACTTCTATTTGTGTTTACTGGTCTCTGCCCAAGCTCTGAGAGATCAGGGAGTAATATCCCTTTTCGTTCCTATATGTCCAGCACCTAGGACAGTGCCTGGTTTAGAGGCTGGGCTCCCCAAATCTGCCTACAGCAAGCTCACAGTACATCACTGGCCGGATGCCTGAACAAAAAGCCCCCTTGAGTGAGTGGCCCAGCCTCTCGGTGCCTGTATTAGTTGGGCTACTGTGGCTTCTATAAGAGGTGGCTGATGGAAACAGATGGCCCAATGACTTGCCACAGCCACTGAGAACTCTGAATGAGCAAGTTGGCAGCAGATTGGCAGACCTGAGAGAGGATGAACAGAGCCTGGGAGAGGTGGGGACTTTCTTGGGCTACCTTCCGCTCTGCTTGGTGACAGCACTCCAGCTTCCAAGTGCTGCCATAAGAAAATGGAGAAGCCTTCTCCCTGTCATCCAGACTGTCTGACAGAGAAAGTTATATACTCAGAGATTAAAAAGTATCCCTATGAGCAGCTGCCACTGCTCTTTGGTACACACATACACTGTGCTCTTTCTGATCCAGAGTTCTCTGTGTTCTTCTGACCAACAATTTATATTACCTTCATGAACATGAGCTAATTTTTTATATTAAAATATTTTGTATTGGACTTTGTGTTATTATATAATTAGTAGGATTGCTATTTTGATAAGTGCTTGAGCTACAAATAATGTGAAATTTAGTATGTCAAGATGTCGAATAAATAGGCAGCCAAGTTAATCTTATGTGCATTATTTTTGAGAGACAATATAACACTATACCCACATTATATTCTAGACTATGGTGGGAGTTTTCCTCATTTTATCTATCTATCTATCTATCTATCTATCTATCTATCTATCTATCTATCTATCGATCTATCTATCTACCTTCTATCTATTTTGCATCATTCTAAACTCAGGGCTCTGCTCCATCACCCTTTGTACTTCTCAATTATTTGTTTCTAGAAACTTCCCACTGCTTCTAGCAAAGTTAAAATATTTTTCATTCTGCTATCTTGATAGATATTGGAGAATACTTATTGAGTTTGTATGACTGTCACCTTGGGGTTTTATTATTCAATAACTTTCCAATCAAGGAATTCTGAAGACAGGGTCAGAAAAAGTATGAAATTCACCTGCTTTCAAAGTTCTTACAGGAAATCCAGACTGAATACCCCAGAAAACACTGAAACACCATTCAAAGTGCATAGATATGTGTGTGTGCAAAGAAAATTATAGAGTGCACAGGAGCACTCTTCTGGGGGTATGCAAATAGACTTATAGAGTACATGGGAGCAATCTCCTGAAAGTGTGAAAAAAACTTATAGAATGCATGGGAGCACCCTCCTGAGGGTGTGTAAATAGACATAGAATGCATGAGAGCACTCTTCTGAGGGTGTGTAAATAGACATAGAATGCATGGGAGCACTCTCCTGAAGGTGTACAAATAGACTTATGGAGTGCATGGGAGCGCTCTTCTGAGGGTGTGTAAATAGACATAGAATGCATGGGAGCACTCTCCTGAAGGTGTGCAAATAAACATAGAATGCATGGGAGCACCCTTCTGAGGGTGTGCAAATAGACATAGAATGCATGAGAGCACTCTTCTGAGGGTGTGTAAATAGACATAGAATGCATGGGAGCACTCTCCTGAAAGTGTGCAAATAGACTTATGGAGTGCATGGGAGCACTCTTCTGTAAGTGTGACAGAAAATGAGGGCAGAATACCATGCTGGGGAGAGGGCTCCCTCTAATCTAGAAACCTACAACCACCAGTTGAGTGACCTGGGTAAGACAAACCTTTAGAAAAATAATTTTAATACAAAGGAAAAGCTGGGGAGCCTAGGACATCGTCTACTGTTAGCAACCCTTCCAATCCCCAAACCAAGTCTCTAGGTTTTGGCTGTTCAGAATAGCTATTTCATTCTCTCTCTCTCTCTCTCTCTCTCTCTCTCTCTCTCTCTCTCTCTCTTTATTTATAATGAGTGTTTTGCCTACATGTTTGCCTGTGTACCACATGCATGCAGTGTTTGCAGAGGCCCAAAGAGGGTGTCAGATACCCTTGGACTAGATTTACAGACAATTGTGAGCTGCCTTGTTGGTGCTGGGAATTGAATCTGAGTCCTCTGGAAGGGGCAGCAAGTGCTTTTAACCACCGAGTCATCTTTCTAGCCCCTCCCCCTTTGACAAGATCTTGTAAAGTCACCCTGGCTGGATGAAACTCACTATGTAGATAAGACTTGCCCTGAACTTACGGCAATGCTCTTAACTCTGTCTTCTGAGTGCTTGGATTACAGACATATGTCAGCATCCTCAGCAAAGGGAACTGTGAGTCCCAATGGATTTCTATTCTCAGTCACCAAAAAAGCTTTTAAAAATAATTTAAAATGGGCCGGGCGGTGGTGGCGCACGCCTTTAATCCCAGCACTCGGGAGGCAGAGCCAGGCGGATCTCTGTGAGTTCGAGGCCAACTTGGGCTACCAAGTGAGTTCCAGGAGAGGCCCAAAGCTACACAGAGAAACCCTGTCTCGAAAAACCAAAAAATAATAATAATAATAATAATTTAAAATATTTGACTAACTTATATATACAAGGTATTTTAAGTGTTGACCTGATACATGTATAATGAAACATTGTATAATGACCCTGCAACCCAATTAATTAACACATCCATCACTATCCCTAGTTACAGCTGTGTGTGTGTGTGTGTGTGTGTGTGTGTGTGTGTGTGTGTGTGTGTGTGATGATGATACTTCAAATCTCTCTTAAGCCTCAAGTGAAAAAACACAGCATTATCAGCAGGATTTTTTAAAAATCAGAGTAAACTTTGTCTTAAGACTGTTCCTTCATGTCTACAGAGGGGGTGATGTGCCCAGGAGTGAAGTGACCAGCCTTGCCCTGTTCTTTCAGGCAGCCAGAGGGCCATTTTCAAACAGGCCATGAGACACTGGGAGAAGCACACCTGTGTGACCTTCGTGGAGAGGACAGACGAGGAAAGCTTCATTGTGTTCAGTTACAGGACCTGTGGGTAAGCAGGGAGGAAGACTGCCTCAGCGAAGGACCAGGTGACAGATGCAAGGACGTGTGGGTCTGGAACTTTCTGTCACACTGTACGTTTCCACTGAGATATGATGTATGGGAGGCCGGGGTTTGCTGGAAGGTCTTTGTCCTCAGTGGAAGCAGGTGAGTTCAGAGCGTGGCTCCGGGGAGACTCGGTGCTGACGGGTCCTGTCACCAGGACAGCATGGCTGATGATTCATGTGGAGATAGACTTAGGTCAGTGACTCTGTTGAAGAATGGACAGCTGATGAAGTGGCTGGCAGGTTCTCCCTGCTCACAAGGGGATGTTGGAATGTATGAACATCTGCCGATGCAGAGGTCTGTCTCCTCTGTCACATCCTGTGTGCCCTTTCACCCACTCCCCATCCTTCCCATCACCTAATGTCCTCTCTTCATCACCTTTCTAGATTATTATATTTTACTCACATTTGCCCTTGTTTATACATATACGTGTATATGCTAGGATCTGCATGTGAGCAAGAACATGCAGTTTTTGTCTTTCTGAGTTTAGATCACCTTGCTTAATATTATACTTTCTAGATCCATCCATTTTCCTGATTTTATTTTTCTTTGTAGATGAATAGCATTCCATTGTATATATGTACCACATTTTCATTATCCACTGATCTGTTGATAGGCCCTAGGCTGGTTCTGTTTCTTTACTGTCATGAATACAGACAACAGCAATAAATACAGATTGTAAAGTCTCTGTGGTAGGGTACAGGGCTCTTTGGGTACATGTCCAGGAGTAGCCCCACTGGACAGAACAATAACTTTTTAAATTTTTTAAAATAATTTATTTAACTTTATTTTATGTGCATGAAGGTATCAGAGCCCTTGGAACTGGAGTTACAGACTGCTGTGAGGTGCCATGTGGGTGCTGGGAATTGAACCTGGGTCCTCTGGGAGAACAGCCAGTGCCCTTAACCACTAAACAATCTCTCCAGGTCCCAGAACTATTGTTTTAACTAACTTTTAAAGAAACTGATAAACAGAGGAAGAAATTCTCTCCCTCCAAGCACCAACTCTGGACTCTCATAAGGAATTCCTTTAGATCTTTCAATGTTATTTTGATCCTGAAACTTCCCAGACTGTGAGAGAAAGAACATTTTCAAACTTTAGAGAAGTATCATGGAGTTGCTTGCTGTCCTGGAAGCACCCATAATAGATGAAGAAATTAAAAAGGTACAGCTGTACCTCACACGAATAGCTATGGAAAATTCCAATAAAAATGCTAGAATTCCCAGTAAAGAGTAGCAGAAAGGCTACCTGTCAGTTGTGTAGAGCATAAGACCCATTTGTAAGCAGCAAGTCTGCTCACATGACTGACAGATCAGAAAGAAGATGGCATCTGGTTGACCAACATGCACTTTCTATTTCAAAAAAAGAAACCACAGCATCACAGGAATAGATGCCAACTGTTAAAGTGTGTGTTTTCATGTATGTAGATAGCTTTATATCCCTATGTGTATATTTTATGTATGCATGAGAACATATTGCTCCTAGAAGTATTTCTGTTAGAATCAAGGATAATTCAAAGAGATTTCCGATCTCCACAATTATTTAACACTGCTCTGGAAATGCTAATATGCCTAGACTGGAGAGTGAACTCAACACTGTGAAGATTGGCAGGAACAAAGCCAAGGTTGCATTATTGAGAGTTAATGTGACCATGTGCCTGGAAACTCAGAAAGTCAACTGAGAAATTTAAAACCTAAGAGACTCCACTAAGGTGACTGATCACAAAATGAGTAAAAAGTTAAACATGTTCTTTATTCATGCTTGTCTGGTAGATTTTTATAATGGGAAAATATAACTTTTTTGTTGTTTTTGCATAAGGATTGGATGTAGGAGTGAAAGTCTTTTGCAACATGGACATGTATGTTTACATGCTCAATAGATAATATGTGGGTGATGGGATAATTGAATGTTTTAATTCCTTTTTAAAAATGATTTGTCTTAGGTATATGAGTGTTTTGCCTGCATGTACAATGTGCCCCTCATGAAGGCCTGGTGTCTTCAGAGTCCAGAAGAGAGCATCAGATTCCTGGAAGCTGACATCACAGGCAATTAAGATGCCAGCCTGGATGCTGGGAACTGATCTCAGGCTCTCTGCAAGAGCAGCAAGTGCTCTTGAGCACTGAGCCGTCTCTCCAGCACCTTTGATTTCTTTTTTTTTTTATATCTTTATTGAAGTAGTCTGATAAGTCTGGTGCAGTGGCATACACCTGTAATCCCAGCACTCCAGATGAGACTGTGGTATTAAGAATTTAAGGTCAGCCTGGGCTACATAATGAATTCTAGGCTACCCTAGGCTACATAGTTGAACAATAATACAAAAGGGCTGGAGAGATACCTCAGCGTGTAAGAGTGCTTTCCCTGGGAGCTTGAGGATCTAAGCTTGAATTTCTAGCACCCACTTCATTCTCTGATAAACCCATGTATGTGCAAGGGTTTGCATACCCTCACACTATCATCACACACACACACACACACACACACACACACACACACACACATTATACCTCCCCAAACACACCGACAACAAAATAGTAATAAAACTCTCATAAAACCAGTATATTAGGAATAACGAATAAGTATTTTTTGAAAAAAATAACTGTGCCCAGTATAGACTCTTACTAAGGTCACTAGCAGTGGCATCCAGGGGCACCCTTTCCAGAACTCAGCCACCTACTTCTTGTCTCTTCTTGTCCTCAAAGAAGGTCCCGTGAACACACAACTTAGGAGAGAGATGGGTGTGGGCATGCTTCATTCTGGGTAGGAAGGTCATTTCTATCTTCAGGTTCTAAATGGAATCTGTGATCACCAAAAGGCTGAGATGCATTTGAGGGAAATGGTGGTCTTGTTGTGGGGGAGTTAGACAATGAAAATGCTTCCACCTCTGAAATTCTCTCTCTCTCTCTCTCTCTCTCTCTCTCTCTCTCTCTCTCTCTCTCTCTCTCTCTCTCCTTTCTTTTTTTTAAATACGCCTTTATACCCTGGGTGGCAAGATGAAGTGGGACAGAGCTTGCCATATCCTCAAGACCACTAATCTCTGTATTTCTATCTCCCAGCTGTTGCTCCTATGTGGGACGCCGAGGAGGAGGCCCACAGGCCATATCCATTGGAAAAAACTGTGACAAGTTTGGCATTGTGGCGCACGAGCTGGGCCATGTGGTTGGGTTCTGGCATGAACACACTCGGCCAGACCGAGACCAGCATGTCACCATCATCAGAGAAAACATCCAGCCAGGTAAGGGATTTTGAGTGGAGTCTAGAAACCATCAAGGTTGGGACATCCACAGGCTAGGGGACAGTGGGAGGAGGGCCTGCTGGGTGTTGGCTTGTAGCTAACTGGAAGTAGTGACCTAACTTTGTAGGTGCTTGATATGAATCCTACCACCCTCCACCTGTGGCCTTCCTGAGAACATATCTGCTGAAGAGTGTGGCTTATAACAGAATAGAAACCATGGTTCTTCATGTTGTAAAGGAAAATGAAATCCAATCCAAGTTCCTAAGCAGTGTCAGGGCTGATTAGCCAAAAGAGGAGCTCTCTTTGCTTCCCTGAGTCTCTTTTGCCATGCAATGGAGCCTTTGAAACTGCAATGCAATTAAGATACAAATGCATGTGAAAAATAGTACCTGGCCTAGAAGTATTCTGCCCCAAGGCAGACAGCATGCACAGATCAAACATGTATGCATCTTTTCATGTCAAATGATTTGGTGTAAAAGTTTGCATTGGAGCCTGGTGAGGTAG
Source organism: Peromyscus eremicus (assembly GCF_949786415.1). NCBI lineage: Eukaryota > Metazoa > Chordata > Mammalia > Rodentia > Cricetidae > Peromyscus > Peromyscus eremicus. The sequence goes on from NC_081416.1 coordinate 21,318,607, forward strand.
TACTTACTTATAAGCCAAGCGCTAGGTCAATTAAGGTAGGGGGATCACAAGTTGGAGGCTAGCCTAAACTTTGAGCGAATTCAAATCCATCTCAGTCAACTAATAAGACCTTGCCTCAAAGAAACACACACAAAAAACTACAACCAAAAAGTCGACATTGAATACGAAAGTAGCTAGCTGAGTCACATAGCTGCCTTAAATCTGCTTTGTGGTATGTAAGTGTACATGTGTGTTCACGTGTTTGTGGCATGTGGAAGCCAGAGAACAACCTTGGATGTCATTCCTCAGGACCTTTCCATATTATTTTTTGAGACAAGGTTTCTCAGTACCCTTGAGCTTGCCAAGGAGGCTAGGATGGCCAGTAAGCCCTAGGGATCCACACATCTCTGACCCCAAGGCTAGAGCTACAAACATGTGCCACCAAGCCAGCTTTATTACATGAGTTCCGGGACTCAAACTCGAGTTACCATGGTTATGAGGCAAGCACATCCTCAACCAAGCTCCCCAGGTTGCCTTAAACCACAAACATTTGGGATTCAACCTTCTGGTTTATTTCCTTGTTTCTTCAAACTGCAAGATCAGAAATTTGGGGGTTTTCCTTTTAAATGAAATATTTTGGACAAGTAGATTGAGTGCTAATCTATCTGCAAGCAGAGCTGGAAGTTCCAAGTGGCATTTGGGGAGGGGTGTTGGCTAGTGGGGCAGAGAGAACACAGGGCTTGCCCAGTATTTCAAGGTCTATTACATACAACCACCCTAAGCCCACAAGTCCTGTTATCTGGCCACTCAGACAACATGAGCTCTGGGAAGTTGCCTGGGCCCTCCTTCTCCCCACAGCTTCCTTTCGGGTAGTGCCTTATTTCCACAGTCCTTAACAGAGTGCTGTGTCACAGGTCAGGAGTACAATTTCTTAAAAATGGAAGCCGGTGAGGTGAGCTCTTTGGGAGAGACCTATGACTTCGACAGCATCATGCATTATGCCCGGAACACCTTCTCAAGGTAGGGACCATCTGTTTTTATTGCACCTGCCTCAGGCTTGGGTCTGAGGAGTCCTGAGGTCTGTGGAGAGTGAGCAGGTCTTGGCATGCTCCTTCCATGGCTGGCCTGTCCATCCTTGAAATACATTGGCCTCTGGGCTGCAGTGAAATACAATCTAATCATGTTCTTGCTAATAGGATTGAGGCCTGTTGTGAAGCTGGCATTCCATCATGCCCTCATGTCACAAGGAGCAAACTGGAAAAGAGAAATTATAGAGAGGTCATCTGGGAGAATAACCTAGAGGCTTTTTGTAAAATTCCCATTGGGCAGGGGCATCTCTAATACACGTCCTAAACAAATCAGAAAGTGCTTGCCATTGTCCTAGAAGAGGCTGTTTATTGGAAGCAAGGCTGTGTCAGAGAATGAACGGCTGGCTGTAAATCATGGGTTCTTTTTAGAGACAAAGAAAACTAACATCTAGCCATCTTGAGAGAGCACAGGTGCCCAAATCATGGGGAGAACAAGGACGCAGGTTCCTGCTTTCAGGTCTCAGGGGATGGTGTCATTCACCAGAGAAGGGTGGACGTGCTGTTTACCTCAGGCACCCTTGGGGTCTGTCCCATGTGTGGGACATGGAGATGTTAAGTATTCTCCATACTGCTCCTGCATCTAGATCACGTAAGTGTTCTGTGCAGAGAGGAGCATCCCCAGTAGTCCAGCTGATAGGTCTTCCCAGACCTTAAGGAAACACTTAAAAGTAAAAGGAAACATTGCAAATATTTTTATCTTTATGGCTGTTAAGTATCCCCTTAACAACTGTCTGTTCATTTATCTAATCCTTCCTCCTAGAAAGGTCCAAGATGGTTTCCAACACACACACACACACACACACACACACACACACACACACACACACACACACACATACACACGACAGCAAGGGTTAGGTGGGAAGACAGAGAGCTGTGTTGAAGTCTGGAATAAATTCAGTGCTCAGAATACATGTCAGTAGGAGGTGAAGGTTTTGTCAGCATGGACAGCAAATCCTGCTTGTGTTTTCTGGTAGGAAAGGCAAAGAGGAAAATCGGCTCATTTTTTGAGTTTCCATGTGTCAGGGTTAAAGGGAGCCGTTGGCTTGGGAGTGTTGGCTCTGGATAGGAAACTGACCACCAAGAGCTCTTTGGTTCTTGGGCAAGGCAACCTCTCCATGAGGTTGCCAGACCGGTAAATCCCAAGTTCCTTGGCCACTTGTCTGCTTCAGTTCTGATCTGTCTGTTGTACCCAAGCAGGGATCCCAGCCCCCTAACCAGAGAGTGCTGCACAATTCAGAGTCTCAGACAGTCTCCTTATGAGATGGGAGGCACAGCTGCTCTCTGAGCCCTTTCCAGCTCCAGCCTCTGTGCAGCAATCTCTTCGTCTAGGGCAGGTGAGTGTGGAGTTGACAGGTGACCCCAGGCATTGCCACACAGGAAATCTGAAGTGAAGGGGCTTTCTCTCCTAGACCAGTAAACTAGATTTGAGAGGTCCATTCTGGGGTTGAGTGGTGGTCTAATTTCTTTTATGTTGCTGTGATAAAATACTCTAACCAAAAGCAACTTAGAAGGAATAGATTTATTTCATCTTATACTTCCAGATCATAGTGCATCACTGAGGGAAGTCAGAGCAGGAACTTGAAGACAAAACCATAGAGGAATACTGCTTTCTGGCTCACACCATAGGCCCGTGCTTGCTTTGTCTCTGGTTCTCTCTCTCTCTCTCTCTCTCTCTCTCTCTCTCTCTCTCTCTCTCTCTCTCTCTCGATTTATGTACTTTTATTTCATACGTATGCATGATTTGCCTGCATGTATCTAAGTGTACCACACCCATTCTTGGTACCCTCAGAGGCCAGAGAGGGCATTGGATCCCCTAAAACTAGAGTTATAGACTGATGTTGCTACCATGTAGGTACTGAGAACCGAATCTCGGTCTTCTGAAAGACCAGTAAGTTCTCTTAACTACTGAGCCATCTCTCCAACTCCCTAGCTAGCTTTCTTACAACAGCCCAGGGTCACCTTCCCAGGGAGTAGTGCCACCCACAGTGGACTGTGTCCACCTACATCAATTACAATCCACACAGTCCTTACAGGCATGCCCACCAACCAATTTGATTTAGACAATTCTCTCAGATGACTCTAGTCTACGTCAAGTTGATAGTTGAAGACAGCTAGAAGAGGGAGTAAGTCCCAACAAGCCCATGGAGAGGGCAGGAGGGAAGCCTAACCATAGATGGGAGAGGTGGGTAAGAATGCAGGGGCTGGGCCTGGGCTGAGACCTAGCTTGGAAAACATTCAGGGAATAACCTAGTGCCACCCCTTAACCAGGGGCTTATGGGATGGTAGGTAGAGAGAGTATCAACGTTGTCAAGGACACACCACATTGGCCCAACTGAGAAGCTTGTGTCTTGGTTCTTATTTTGGTAGCTTCCATAACTCTTTATATCACTTTATAATGTTTGGTTGTGTGCCTCACTATCTTAGGGTTTCTATTGCTGTGAAGAGACACCATGACCATGGGAACTCTTAAGAAGGAAAATGTTTAACTGGGGTGGCTTACAGTTTCAGAGGTTTAGTCCATTATCATCATGGTATGACATGGTGGCATGCAGGCAACATGGTGCTGGAGAAGTAGCTGAGAGTCCTACATCTTGCCTCGCAAGCAACAGGAAGTAATCTGTCCCACTGGTTGTGGTTTAAGCATATAGGAGACCTCAAAGTCCACCTCCATAGTGACACATTTCCTCTAACAAGACCACACCTACCCCCAACAAGGCCACACCTCCTAATTGTGCCAGTCCCTTTGGGGGCCATTTTCTTTCAAACCACCACACTAGCCTTTGACGATTGAGCCAGTCTCTCTCTTCATCTGCCACATTCCTTCTCCCCCAGTAGACTGAGATCCTTGGACACAGCACTGTCTCATTCTCATCCAGTGTGTAGCATCCAGTAGAGTGCTGACACATGCTAGATATCCAACAGATTTTTGTTAAGTTTATAAGTGACTGTGTGAGGTCAAAGAGGCCTAGAGAGCCACATCACAGAGGAATGGGTCAGGAAAATCCTGTCTGTTATTCTTTCTAAGTGCTCACAAATGTGGCGGTTGCTCCTCTCCGGGAGGGAGACTAAGTCTCTCCTATGCAGGGCATGGAGAGCTGTAGGAACAAAGCCACCTTCCTCTCACTGGCTCTGTGCCACCCACTGCACTACGTTCTGGAGCCAGAGGCCAAGCAGAGGCTCATTCTGTTTTTCCTAACTTTCTTTTTTCCTAAATATCTTTTCCCCTCCTGTGATCTCTAGCTCATAATCCCATCACTTCTGCCCCTCTGGAGGGAACCTTTTCTAACTCCAAAGTCAGCATGAGCCATCTTATCAGCACAGACCAGAGGAAATCTTTGGGCCAAACCCATGAAATAATCACACCTCATCCGAAGCACCTAGGAGGGAGATTGGCAAGGAACAGTACCGGGATGTGATGGGCAGCTGGTGCTGAGCCACTTCCCCAAGGCAGACTTCTGTTACTGCTACAATACCTATTGCTGCATAATTTCCCTGCCAAACTTAGGCTCTTAAAACCACAACTTACTGGGTTTTGTTGTTGTTGTTGTTGTTGTTTTGTTTTGTTTTGTAACTCTGGGTCAGTCCAGCTCATTCTTCTCTGGTCTTGCCCAGGGCCACTCACACTCAGCTTGATCAAGCTGGAGAGTCAAAGATGGCCAGTCACACATTTAACACTCAGTACCAACTGGCCATAGCCCATGGTCCCCCTTCCCAGACCTCTCACCCTTCAGTAGATTTGGCCAGGCCCTTCTCGGCTTGAGGACTCGGGGCTGTTGGAGGGCAGCCTGGGTAGCTGCAAGCCTCTAAAGGGCCAGGCTCTGGAACCTGAATGCCATCACACATCTCACATCCTATCCGTCAGGGCAACCCAGAAGGCCAGGTGAAGTGAAGAAATACACTCTGCCTCTTAAGGGGAGAAACAGCAACTTTGCCTTTCAAAGGGATGTCACCATTACGAGGTGAGGTACATTATTTTAACCATCTACCCCAGCCCTCTTATCAACTCTGGCCCCAGAGCCTGGAATTTCCCCCTACACCCACAAATACGTTATGCTGCAGGTGGATGCCTGCATTGTATTTGTGATGGTTTTCTGTATGAAGTTTTAGAAAGCTGTTTTGTACCATGGGCTCTTCCTGGCGGGCTTTTTTTTTTTTTTTTTTTTGGCATTTTGTCAAAGGCTTCTCCACTTCCTAACTGCAACTTGTTTCTCTTGGTTGTTTGTCCCCTGGGGCTGCACTGTACCTTGCCTTTTAGCTCGTGAAAGAACACTGAATCGCCTGCAGAACACAAGCCTGTGGGATAAAGCCCTTCCTGCTGATGGGAAACACAGTCTCTGGTCTCTTTACGACCTGAGCTGTCTCCTTCCAGCTCTGTCCCCTCTGGTTTTATTGCCTTTCTTCTCCTTTTCCCCTTGGTTGGACCCAGGCGGTGGGGAGTGGTGTCCTTAGAAGTTTTGCTGGGCACAAGTCCAGGAGGCAAGGAGACAGTACTGTTACAGGGATGTCTTTGTTTGGAAAACTCAGAGCTGACAATTTTATCCCCTAAGGCATCTGTCAACCCTTGCCAGTTTAGCCTGAAGTCAATGCTGGGCACTGTCCATCCAGAAAGGGCAAAGGAGCATTACTACAGTGCTACATACAGGGTGGCTCTGGCAGTGGACGTTCTCCGGAATCCAGTGGCCTGTCAGCAACTCGGGGGCTGCATTGATGACTCCAAAGACTGGTGTGAGCCAGTGTCCGACCTGCTGCTTTTGTCTCAAGCCACCACTCACTGTGCTCAGGAGCCTATTGTTCCCTGAGCAGAGGGACACACTAGACAGAAAGATGAAGACGGCTGGCAGAAGGGGTCAGGCCTGCGTAGGTCCTGGGGCTGGCTCTCCTCTTCTAGCTCTGTCCATGCACCGAGTCATTCGGGAAGCCTAGCGACAACAGGCCTGTCTCCCAGGGTCTTGTAAAGATGAAATGGCAGGAAGGGTCTGGCACATAGGGAGGCCCTAAGAATAGTGGAGGAGGAAACATGGTCTAAACATGCCAGGCCTACTGGTGGCTTTGCTGGTCATCGGCTAAGCCCAGGCTATTCCTTATACAACACGTGGATATTTGGAGGTTGCTGAAAAATTCCTGCTTTAGGGAAGCTGTCACAGGGTACCAAGGCCTTTGTTAGGGCAGAAGTGTCTCTCTGTCAAGTATCAAGTAACTGAATTCAGAATTTTAGTTGTCTTAGGAGTCATGATTTAGGATTTCAAACCTGATGTGAAGAAGGGAGAAGAGGGGTGCCACTGAAGTGTCCTGGGGGGACTCTGGAAGATGAGGACACGAGACTCAGAGAAAGTCAGGGCAGAGGGTTATCTGTTGGGCAAAGGAGGCCGCAAAGGACCACTGCAGATGATCTGGATCCTCTTTTGCTCACTGGAGAGAAAGTGTGCTGGGAGAGTGACTGAGAAAAACAAGCATTTCACAGCCAAAAAGATAACAAAGTGATGTAAGCAGAGAGAAATGGAGATGTGTATTATCTAGTGTGGCGGAGAATTTAGGAGAACGTAGAGCTGGAGAGAGAGACAGAGAGAGAGAGAGCTAGAGAGAGAGAGAGAGAGAGAGAGAGAGAGAGAGAGAGAGAGAGATTCAGAGACACACACACACAGAGAACAGCTAATAGCTAGGCTGTGTACATTTTAGCTGATTCTTATGGATGTAAATAACTATTTTGTGAAATTCTTTGAAAATAGTTCCTGATTATGGCTGCATAATTTAATTAAAGATGTAGGTGGGGCTTGTGGCTTTTTTTTATTCCTTCCTCAGTCTGTAAGGACAGAAAGGAGAAATCCAGTCTTGAGAAACTTACTTTTGGCAGAGGAGAAAATATCAACAACACATTAAAAAAAAAAAAAAAAGATATGACAGAAAACTAGTCAAGAGAATATGGCAACGCCAGATGGGAGGGGTAGGAAGGGTCCCAAAGGCTTTTAAGAGGGAGGGATAGCTGATGGGGACCCGGAGAATGAATAAGAGTCTATGAGCAGGCAAAACAGCGGGTGTGGGTAGCCTGGGGAGAGGACAGTGTGTGCAGGGGTTTGTTTGGGACCTAGAAGGAGATAACAAGAGGCATGACTGGAGAGGAAGTCAGAAGTCACGAGCAAAGGGCCCAGACAGCCAAGTGGTGGGAAGTTGCTAAGCACACAGCTATCCTTGCTTGCTGGGGTGGCCACCTTGCAGCACTATAGGACTGGAGCACAGGAGGCTGAGCCCACAGAGAGGGACACAGTCTGGAAGCTTCTGGAGAACACTCAGGACGAAGGGCCGATCACATGGGTTCAGACAGTGGTCTGGGAGCCAAGAGGAGGACCTGGGCTCACGGGATGCCTACAAGGTACACTGGACAGAACGTGGTCACTGGTTTCATAAGAAGAGAGTGAGGAACAGGGAGGAGCTGAGAGCACTTTCAGATCCAGTCTCCAGAGACAAAGGTCAGGGGACAAGCAAAGGGTGGGATCAATTCAGTTGTGAGCCAAATTTAGGGTAGGATCTCTGCCCATGGTACAGCTCAGGGAGGTGGTACCAGGTATGGGGGTCTACTAGACGATTCTGTACCGGAAACAATTCTCTGTGGGTAGTTAAAACTCTTCAGTAGTGTCGCATGCACAGGGAGCAGAGGCAGGGGCATCACTCAAGCAGGACGTAGAGGTGGTTGCTCTCTCCCAGTTCACGCAGCAATGCCTGGGGACCGGGAGAGGACAGTGAGGAAAGAGGCGCTGCTGACAACTTCCAGAGATAGAGAGACAGATGACGACTGAGAGGACCCCACTGGAGGTACACGTGATCGCCACTGGTCTCCTTAGATAACAACTGGAGTCAAGGGTGAATGAAAGCTGAACATCGAAAAGGAATGGGGACAATGCTTTTCAGGAAGTTGGTTAAGGAAGGAACACATGATACTTGGAGATGGGACAATGTGTAGGACAGGCCCAGATAGAGGGTCTGCAGGCAGAGGAGGGGGTTCAGATTCTACAGTGAGGGATGACTAGGTCAGGGCTCAGCTAGACATCTGGGGGTCCTCTTGTGCTCTAGAAATACCCCTGACATTTTAGATCTTAGTCACACAAGTAAGAATAAGGTGCTAGGGCTAGGAGGGGCCATCACAACCAACCAGCCAATCTCCTATTGTACAGAGGAGTAAACTGAGGCTCAGAAAGATTCAAAGAAAGAAAGGGGCTTCTCAAGTTAATCTACATGGCACAGTCAAGCCTGGCATAGGACTATGCAGCCCGGCATCTTTGGATGACCCCTATTGCTCTTGAGTTAGCTGCTGGACCAGTTCCCAGGCTCTTCCTGAAGCAGCTCCAAGACTTACCTAAACAAAGTACTGCCTAGTGCACAACTCAGGGGGTGCCACTCACACCGTGATCTCTGGGTGGTGGTCCCCGGTTTGTGCAACATGATGGCCCCAGGGTGAGGGCCTGTCAAGGGCTTTGTGGAAGTGCTCAGTACTTCCACTGAGTAAGGCAGGCTTCAGACTACTAGACTAGGGTATATTTTTCAAATCGGCAGTTGCCTTCCCCTTGGGAAATGAGTAGGCAGCCGATGGGATGGAATGCTCTAAGGCAGCCTGAGTGAAAGAAACCACTCAGTCATGGCAGCAGGGGGAGGGGGTGGCAAGTGACGGGGACAGGAATGTTGATGGGTCACCAAGAAATGAATGAAGACTGGGAGTCTCCTCACACACAGCCTGCCAGCCTTGACTTTTCTTTCTCTATCTCTCTCCTTTTTCTCCCTGTAGAGGAGTTTTCTTAGACACCATCCTCCCCCGTCGAGACGACAATGGCGTCAGGCCAACCATTGGCCAACGTGTGCGGCTCAGTCAGGGAGATATAGCTCAAGCCAGGAAGCTGTACAAATGCCCAGGTAACTGTGAGCCACAAGGATTCCCAGAAACTCCTAGCATCCCATGCTACACAAACGCATGCTGTGTGCAAGCAACCCCATCCCTTGCTGGGAAGAGCTGTGGGGAACTGAAGGGACGACTATTTGGAAGCTGTGGTTTCTTGTGTCTTTGTTAGGGGGTGTGTAGTACAGTGCAGAATGCTGAAATGGAGAGGCACATGGCAGGCTCAGAGCCCATAGCCTGACTCTGGGAGGCTTCTGAAGTTCCTTGGCAAAGCCTTGAGTGCAGAGGGGATGGAGGGAGTAGAAGGCGGCACTACAGTGGGACCCGTTGCTCCGAGAACCCATCTTCTTTCTAGGAAACCGGGAATGTGAATACGGCAAAGGAAGAATCAAGAGTTTCTGGCAGGAAGACAGAGAGTGAGGGAAATACTTTGGGGATGATAGGGTCCGGTTCCCAAATGCTACAGTCAGAGCAGCTTTCTGGTGCTGTGGCCTCAGGGCTGGTCACCAGCCATAAGCTATTAAAGACCGGAGCGTATCTTAGGTGGAGCAAAGCCTTGTCCTGAGCTAGGGCCGCAGTCCCTTCTCCTCACACTGGCTCTCTTTGCCTTCATCTCTACCCTCATTTTATTTCTGTTGCTGTGATAAAATACATTGACAAAAAGCCACGCAGGAGAGGAGCTTATTTGGCTTAGAATTTCAAGTTACAATCCATTATTGTGGGGAGGTCGAGGCTGGAACTTAAATGGTCACAGTCAAGAGCAGAGGGAGAATAAATGTATGGATCCTACACGCTGCCTCATGTAGCTTTCTCCTGTCTTATATAGCTTGGGACGGCCTGCCTAGGGAATGGTGCCACCTACATTGGGCTGGGTCTTCCTACATCAAATAACGAGACAACCTCCCACACACAAGCCCACAGGGCAACCTGATCTAGATAATTCCTCATCAGGACTCTCTTCCCAGGTGTTCTGTTTTGTATCAAGTTGACAGTTAAAACTGACCAGCTTCGGCATCTTTTCATTCCATGTCATCCTGGGGTCAGTGCCCTAAGGCACTTTTAAATCCATGCAAAGCATTGATTGTAGCAGCCCAGTTTGTGCCACTGATGGGGGCAGAATGAACTTCAGGGGCTCGGGGAGAACAGAAGGAAGTTCCATCATCAACGGCTCCAGTAGCCTTTGCCACATCCTTCAAACCAGATGTGTTTCAATTTGTGGTGGAATATTTGAAACTGGGGCCGCTGGAGAAAATCTGGACTGTGACATTGCCCTACAACGCAGGACCATGGGGACTGAAAAATGCTGTGTAGGCTGCATCCTTATGGAATGAGGAAATGTATTCATCCAGCTCTCAGTCATCTAGGGGCATGGTAGGGCTGAAATCCAGGACACACATATCATATAACCCTCTGAATGTAAAGGGAAACCTTGTATCATTCCCTGGGAAATGCCATAGTATTTATTTAGTTGCACTGTATATGCTTCTTATTTCCCCAAAGGCTCCCGGCAGCTGGTAAATATCCTGGAGCACACAGTAATGTATCTATTCTTGCAGAATGCTGATGATTATTCCAAAATAATTTCCATGGAACCCTCGGGGGTGTTGGCTGCTGGGAGTGAGCCTCACTATGCTTGGCAGTTGTTCTGTAACGTGACACTGAGGCCCTGATAGCTGGGATTTCCTGAGGCAGATGATGGGCAGCCCTCCACATGCCCTTTCCTGTAGCTCCAGGAGCAGCAGAGGATGTTCCAAGGGGTCACTGCCACCGAGGGCAGTGGCCAAGCAGAGGTGGGATCAAGAGCAGGAGGAAATGCTTAAGGATGCTCATTCCTTACACTTCGTGGGTAACCCCAAGGTGGGGGTCACTCAGCAAGCCACTGCCTTTGTATTTGGGGGGTGGCAATCCCCAGGTTTCAGGAAATACAAATGTCATTTGCTCCTAATCTATAGGAATCCCTCTCTCTTCATTTCTTTTAAGGACAAATTACAGGAAGTGATTTTCTTCTCATGCAGGTTCTGTGTTCTAGACACATTCATTACTGGGCAACCTTCAAAGACAAATAGACCTAAGAGCTCTCTGTAGACCATCCTTGTATGCCTCTACCCCTGCACTTTTCTCTGCTTCCTTGTTTGTTTGGGAGCTCTCTCAGAGATAAATGGCAAAAAGAAAAGAGTTTAAAGGGGGCATAAATGAGTCTCAGAGCATGTTTTCTTTTGGCTTTACTGACTTATACTTCTGTATTCTCCTTGCTACAGATGTTATTATTAGCAATTATGAAGGCTCCAGTGAGGCTGGGAAATATGTAGCTCACTTGTCTAGCACGGCCCAAGGCTCGGGGCTCAACCTCTCTCATCGGTCAATCAATAAATCAGTTGTACAATCTCTGGAACACTCTGTGGGTGCCAAGCCCTGAGTGGACCCATTCTGTGTGATATAGGTGATCTCACTGGCCCCCTGAGTTGGTCCAATTCATGGAGAATTGAGATCTGAACCCACATCAAGCCATACTGAGTACTGAGAGCCTTTGGAAGAAGCCCTGGGTGCTACTCCTTGGCACCAAGATCTACTTTTGCTTTCCTTGGCCAGAAAAAATAACCATCTACTCATCTTACTCTTCATCCGTCATTCCCAGGGCTTTGGCTTGGGAAAGTCTGTTACTCCACAGGCCTGGGCAGGGGTATCTCGGGGTTTGGGGGGAAGAAACCTCATGTGTACCTGTATCAGAGTTGCTGTTTTGCTTGTGCAGCATGTGGGGAGACTCTACAGGATACAACAGGAAACTTTTCAGCACCCGGTTTCCCAAATGGCTACCCGTCCTATTCCCACTGTGTCTGGAGGATCTCTGTCACCCCGGGAGAAAAGGTAGGTGAGAACATTAACTCTCCTGATCAGACCATTGCATGCTGAGCACATACCTGGCTAGACACATGAACAGTGAACACAATTTTTAGAAGGTAGGTTGGGCCCCCATCAGGAACAGGGTGGCGCTCTGGGTCGGGTGGGATAGGAGGATCTGTACTAGTAGTAATAGCAGCTGTTCTGAGCACCCATTGAGTGCCAGGAGCACCACTGCTCACATTGTATTCATTGTTTCATGACTTCTCAGCCAGTCAAACCCACACAAATGGAGGCCTGGCATGTGCTAAAGATCCACACCACAATCTGTCCTTCACCTTGACTAACACACTGTTCTAGTACTCTAGAGGGCAAGTGTCCAATATAAAATTTCTTGACACCTTGGAGTGTCAGGCAACGTGGCCAAAACAGTTGGCTTCTCTTCTCTAGCCTCTACCTCCACCAGTGTTGACGCCCCAACCCACGTTCCTGAGTATCGTTCACTCCAGCCTTTCAAGCAGCTGCTCTATGGCTGCCCTCTGGTAGGATGGACTGTCCAGGCCTGTGTCTGTTCTCAGATCCAGGAAGGAAGCCATGGTATGTCCAATAAGTGGGCTCAAAGAATGCCAAGGCTCTGGGTCCCTGGAAGAAGATGTTAGAGGCTTAGCAAGCCATGTATTCACAAGTTCTGTTAGTCCTAAAGATGCCATAGCCCTCTGGAGCTGAGTTCAGGGCCAGGGCCCCTTCTCCTTGGTCCAAGATGGATATGTTCTGCTCCACTACAGGATCTTATGTCCATTTTGTGGACAAGGAATCTAAAGGGAAATTGCCCCAATCACATAGTAAAATGCAGAACTGGGATTTGAACTTTGAAGTTTATCTTTTCTTAAAAGATTTGTTTTATGTGTATATGTGTGTTGAGTGTGTGTATGTGTGTGTGTGTACGTGTGTATGGGTGTCCATGGAGTCCAGAAGAGGGCTGGAACTGATCCAGATTGCCCGATTTCAGATCCTCTAGAGCTGGAGTTAGAGGCAATTATCAACCACCCAACATGGGTAGTAGGAACTGAACCAGGGTCCTCTGCCAGAGCAGGGCACACTCTTAAGCACTGAGCCATCTTTCCAATCTTCACCTTTTTATTGTGTGTTCTACAAATCTAGATATTCTTCAAGTTGTCTCAGAGCAGATCAACCCTCTTTCCTTGGGTCTAGGTGAGGGGATGTTCCTGTGTTCCCAGATCCCTCTAGAATCACACGTGTCACAGCATGCTTTAGTACCATAACTACTGAGGTACTGTTGCATTTATAGCCCTTAAGCACAGTGAGGACAGAGACTGTCCACACCAGTGCCAGCATCCCACTTTGTATGGCACAGCCACGGCACAATGAGGGTTTGTGGGATGGATACGTGGATGTCTGAGGGTAGAGTGAAACCTGGGTAACTGGAGATAGTGGGATATGTTGGATGTTTTCCAGGTGTCCATAGCCAGTCTGCATAGTTTATAACTTCAAGTAAAATGTGAGAACAAGAGAGCAATGGCTAGGGTCCACTGAAAGCAATTTTTACAGACTGGATTCTTTCCTCAGTAAGCCATGTAGGTCACTTAATCACATCCTTGCATCAACCCCACATGCTAGATGCTGATACACCACTTACCATACAACAGAAAATTGGACTTACTCAAGGTGACTAAATTTGATGGAGAGTTGGGAAGTGAACACACACCATGGAGAGACTAAAAACCTGAACAGTGGACCATTGTCATGTCACACAAAGGAGACAGAGCTCACACACATATACATTTGCACGTGCGCACGCACTCTCACAATGAAGTATTAAGGCAATGCCAGGGCTTGGAAGGCTGCACGGTGGGCAGGATAGCTTGCTGTGCAGGCCTGAGGACCTGAGTTCAAGTCTCTAGCACCCCAGTAATAAGAGAGGCATGGCTGTGCATGCCGTAACCCCAGCGCTGGGGCACAGAGACAGGCAGCCCCCGAGAGCTTGCTAGCAAACCAGCTCAGCCCAAATGGCAAGCTTCTGGATCGGTGACCGATCCTGTCCCAAGGGAATAAGAGTGACAGAGGAAGACAAGGGATACCTTCCTCCACCCTCTGCATGCATGTGCACAGATATATATGCTCACACACTTACAGGCATGCACCACTACCGTACACAAACACGGTGTGGTTGTCATCTTGAACCTGAGACATATACCTTTTGTGCGGATATGACCACGCCTGCTAGAGGTATTAACAGGCAGGAAGAGGAGGAGGAGGAGGAAGAGGAGGAGGCCTGGTAATCCCCACATTGTTGACTTGCTGCACAGCAGGCCTATGTGACATGTTTGAACCGTGTAAGCTTCACTAAGTCTCAATTATCAGTGCCCACTGGGGGCACAGAGAATATACATGGTTGAAATTCCTGCAATTATTCCCATTTCTGCCTCACCCAGCCTTCCCTAGAGCTGCTGGTAATTAGTAAAGTTGATTGATTCCATATCACTTCTCGCTCATCACCTTTTTCTTCCCCGATGGTCTTTATGGTTCACTAACATACTTTAAATAATTAGCCTGAATAATTATCCCTCTCAGACCATGAATGTGTTTCCAAGGAAGTTTTACTAACATTTCCTCACTGTAATCTTAAAAGAGCAAAGACTAAACAGTTCTGTAGGACCAGCTCATAAGCATTCCTGAACCTCATCACCTATCACCAGCGTATGCAGACATGAGAGAAACCCAGGGACACCCTAATCTTAAGATACTACTAAGCTTGGGTTTCTCACTCCCTAGGAATCTGATACACACATCCATGACACTCATGTACTCCATCTGTTATTTTCTGGTACTCGCTTTTCATTTTCTAGGGGACCACTGGACTCCGGGTATTAGCTCTAGGGAAGGGGTCGGCACTCTCATTGATGATCAGGATGGAAAGAAAGCCTGTGAGGGGCAGTGGGGTGCCAGCTGTGATATACTAAGAGCATACTCAGAGAGGTCTGACTTTTAAAAGTGTGTTTATGGAGTACTTGCTGTGTACCAGACATGGCATTAGTCACCTTGTATACAGTTTCTTTCGCAGACTCCTCCACAACCTGCTGGTGTGCATATTGTTTTCCAGATGAGGAAAAAGCTCTAGGAAGTCAACTACTTCCTCAAGATTCTGGAGTCAGTGAGGGCAGAGCTGAGATGTGGGTCCAAATGTGTCTGACTAGAGATACCTCTAAGAGGGAGAGAGAATGGGGACTCCTACAGATCAAATGTCAGATGTGCCATCTGAGCAGGGACTTAGGAGTGGACACTTACCTGGGCCTGGCAGGTTCTGGAACTTCTAGAGCATTGAGGAAGGGACATAGGCTTGCCTTGAAGCATCTAGAAAAAAAACAGAGCCCAACTTACGAGATAGGGGCATAGGGATTTCTTTAGGGATTCCCTAAGCATGAGTTGGGAGCGGTTTAATAAACCTGAGATGGAAGGTGTGGAAGACTGACATCAAGCTGTAGTTGTGGGTAGTCTGGGAATCACCCCAACAGTAGCCATTAGGAAGAGACATTGAAGAAGAGCAACACAGTAACACACAGTAAGTGGTCAACCAATAAAAACAATGGGATGGATGGATGGATGGATGGATGGATGGATGGATGGACGGACTAACTTTAGGAAGGCTTTTGGAGACAACTCTTCAGAAGTGGGAGATCATGGCTGAGGGTATGTTGATCACAGCTGTGCTCACGTGCACTTGAGCTAACCCCAGACCACCTGAATGATTGATGATGTTACAAGATCTTTTCGTATCTCTGAACTTCATTGACCCCTTACCTCCTTCCAAATCCCGAGTCTCAACTCACCCTGGCCCATCTTTTAATGCATCTTGCTTTCTGTAAACCACCTAGCAACTTCAAAAGCCCAAGTGACTCCCCAGAGAGAACTAAAGGACCCATCTCCTTCTGTTTACTCCCCATCCCGCCTAAGGTTTATTATTTAATGTCAGGAGGTTTCCTGTGTGTGTGTTTTGAGAAGACACTCCTACCGCGGTCTGAAGGCTCTGTATGCTAAGGGGTAACATGAGAACACTGGTATGTAAGATGCATCCTTCAGAACTCCTCAGGCTTTGTTGTTCAATCCTACTTTATGGTAATTCTTTACAGATCATCCTAAATTTCACATCCATGGATTTGTTTAAGAGCCGTCTGTGCTGGTACGATTACGTGGAGGTCCGGGATGGTTACTGGAGAAAGGCCCCCCTGTTGGGTGAGTAGACTTCAGACAGCCTTAAGAGAGAAGAAATGGGCTGTTCCCTGGGATGCTCTTACTATCTGGAAGGTTCCATTGTGGCAGCCAGCACAAGAAGCTCTCAAGGGCTCTTGTCGTTGTAAAACTCTGAGCACTCCATTTGGCCACACATGTTAAAGGCTTTTAAAAACTGTCAGCACCCGGTGACCCAGCAATTCCGCTTCTTGGAATTTCTCCTAGGGAACTAATTAAGGAAGTGTGCAAAGCTCTAGCTCCAGGGAGGTGCGCTGAAGCGGGGAGAATCAAAGGCAATTTAAATGTTCAACAGTAGGGGTTAGCTGAGTAAATCGTGACACATCTTTTCAGCAGAAAATTCCCATCCATTAAAAATAAAGTTAGAGGTGAGTGTGTATCAACACAGAGAACTTTTCTGGCACTCTGTAACCTGCAAAAAGTATGCTACAAAATGGAGTAAATAGAATTATTTCAAACATATATGTGTACATGCAGATGTGTATAACCCAGGGATTGCAAAGCCAGCTGCTGTAACCGGCAGAGATGAGCAGAATGGGATCAATATGAAAAAACAAGGAGTCCAACTCTGCTATCCCTAATTGTTCAAAACTAAATTATTTAAACTATTGCATGGACTGAATCCAACTACAAGAAATCATTTTATGACTTACAATATAAATCTCAAGTAAAGTTAAAGATGTAAATAACACATAGTGGTTATTTCAGAATGGTAGAGGATTTTTTAGTGTTTCTGTTCTGTTTTTAGCTTATGATTTTCTGATAGGCAGGTATTATTTCTGTGGAATAGGAAAGAGTATGGATTCATCCACCAAAGGCAGTTTGGACCTTTGAGTAAAAGGTCACTGGAAGACACTTTATAGTTTTTTTTCTGAAAGTTTTTGCAAAATAGATCTCTCTTGATGACCAGGGATGATTAATATTGCCTGGAGGATCAGCGGTCTTGGGTCTTGGGAGCCGACGCTGGTACTCATTGGCCTGAGGAAGCCAGCTATAATGGAGCTGTGGAGAGAAATAGGCCAACAAAGAGCCAGATGAAAGATAGTAGGGTATCCTCACTGCTGGAATGCTCTGTATGATGGCCTCCTGGCCTGGCCAAGTCCAAGGTTTGGGTGATGACTTGGTCCCCAGCATTCCTTCATGTGAGTGGAAAAGCCACTTTTGCTTCGCTGCAAGGCGCTGTTGCCAGGGTGGCTGGCTGCAGGTGGTGATGAGAAAGAAAGCCCTGACGCTGTGTGAGATCCTGGGGGACCAGGATGAGACAGTCACACCAGACAGGGACAGTCTCTAGGGAACCTGTAGCCTTCTGCATGAGTAACCTCAATGTTAGCCATCAGGGGGAATAGCACACAAGCACCTGTATCTAGTGGAAGGATTAGTTTAAACTCCCAAGGGTACAAACATGTGGGGATTTGTGTCCTCAGAATCTCCAAGGTACCAGGGAAGAGCCAGTCTGCATGCCATCATTAGGAGAAATCCATCATGTAGCTAATAGTCCAGACACACAAACCAAGTGCCTCCCCCAGAAGTATGCATAGGAATGTGGGCATGGGCAAGTGAGTATACTGCCCAAGACAGGGTAGAGTCTGCCTGCACTGAGTTCTGTTTTCTGCCTAAAATGAACAGACTTGGAAGTAACAGTCAGAGATATGGGTCACAAGCAGCATTGGTCAGGTGTGCCAAGATGGCATGGCACAGGGCAGGGAGAAGACTCAGTAAGCAAAGTGGTTTTCGCACAAGCGTAAGGACCTGAGTTTGAATCCCTAGCACCCACATAAGAAGCCAGGCACTGTAGTGTGTGTCTGTGACTCCAGTACTAGGGGGCAGCAGTGGAAATAGGTGGATCCTTGGAACTCACTACTCAGCCAGGTTAATTGAATCAGTGAGGTCCGGATTCAGCAAGAGACCCTGTCTCAAAAAATAAGATGGAGAGAGAGTGAGGAAGAAAGCTGATGTTGACCTCTGGCCCCACACGCACCTGGGTACATATGCAACTGCATTCACATCCACACACATGTGCAGGTGCACTTGCACACACTTATGTACTCACCGAAGCCTCCCAACTCCCAGTGAGGATGGATTCCTGGGATCAGGGGCTTCTAAACTTGTCTGATGGTCACCATTTCCTGGACAATGTCTCTGGACAACAACTTAACCAGAACCCACACAAACTGGGTCAGAGAATGATCCTGCTGGCCTCGAATGTGCTTCTGTCTAGTACCAAACACACAGAAAGGATGTTCATTAGCGGTGAGGTGGTTACCTCCAAGAAAGGAAGCATGGGGAGGGTGGGCAGCTTCATGTTGTGTCTTGTACACTTCTCTACTGTTTGGATCTTCTACAATAATGCTTTACAAATGCTCTGTGGGAGGAGCTTCATGAGCACAAGGAACCACAGACCCCCTCAACCCGACAGATACCTTCAAGTCACTGAATCCTACACTACATGGGAAAGCCCAGCTCCCAACATGCACTGAGTGCCTAAGGTCTCAGGGCTAGCCAGTGACTGAAATTAGACCAGAGTGCCAATGTCCTGGTCTGGGGACAGGTGACTGCTAAATATTTGCAGTGTCGTGTCCCCCGTCCCGGTCCCGCCCCCCCCCCAAGCTGTCAGAAGAAATACACCATGTGTTGTTGTCTGGGAGTCAAAGTTAACCAGGCTTCCTGGAGTTTTGCTTGCTGAGGTTGGCAGCCTTAAACCCCCAGGAATGGGTTAGACTAAAGCCATGAGAGGAAGGAGCCAAAGTTCCCCAGAAAGGGCCAAGGCACGTTCCAGAGAGTGGACATGGGCCAGTTTCCAGGCATACCCTTTGCTTGAATGGCAAGTGGGCATTTTCTCAGTAGGGATCCTGGTGTCTCTGCTACACTCTTAGTACCAGAACAGGACTTGTACAGTTGGTCTGTTTATTGGTGATGGCTTGGGTTGATTTTTCTTGGGAGGAGTGGGGTTAGGGCTCATATTATATTTTCCTGAATTGCACACTCTGTGTGTGTGTGTGTGTGTGTGTGTGTGTGTGTGTGTGTGTGTGCTCTCTCACATGCACAGTGTTGCAGCTGAGGCATGGCCGGGTGCCTGGAACCATCATTCTTCATTTGCAGGCACCTCCTTTGCCAACTATTTGGTCTGCTCTGATGTTTCCAAATGCAGTCGTTAGTGAATTTTTGTGTTTGGAACAAGTGCATTGTGCTGGCTAAGCTGGTCCCTGGGAGGGGTCAGTGCCATGAAATCTGCTGGGAGGAGGCAGGTCAATGCCCCTTTGGCAGGAGGGAGAGCGGATTAGGGCGGATTGTAAAGTAGACATCTTGCTCTGCATCAAATTTTTTCCCAGGGCAGTGTGTGAAAATCCAGGCATAATGCGTGCATAACTTTTTATGAATGGACCCTTTATGACTCCCCACAGAGCCCATTGGAGTATCCTCATCTGCATTTCCTCTTCTTGATATCCTTATTAAACTCCTCTAAACCCAGGAACCAGATTTCAGTCTAGGAATTGACACCTCTCCATGCCAGTTTCTCGATAGCCTGCCCAGTCTCTTCGGAGGGAGGCTGCTTGCGACCCAGGTTTTCACTTACTGGTTTCAAAAGAAAATTAAGTAGATGAGAATGTTTCACAGCTGGTTAAAGATCACAGATGGGTTTTCTGTTCCAGGAGCCACTTACCTTTAACAGGGGGTGGGGGTTCAGGGGTGATGCCTATAGAGGAGCCAGTTGGTAATCTTAAACACTGTCCTGCAACATGGATTCCCCTCCCCGCTGGCATTAGAGGAGTCACTTCAAGCACCCTACTTTTGTCTGCAGAACTGCCTTGGCATTCAGCGTCACCATAATGCACACAAAAGCCCCTTATCCCATTTCCTTGAAACAGGGAGGGGAGTTCAGAAAGGCCAGGCTGGCCCCTCGGAGTCGCGTGGCCCCCACTACTGAGGCTTCCTGGACAAGGGCAGTTTCCCAAAGGAACAGAAATGATAGTGTGAGGCCAACAGCCAAGCCTGGCACCGACACAGATGTGCTTTGTGGTCGGAGGCCTTGATCTTCATTTGTGCCTGTCCTCTTCCAAGCTGGGACATGACCATGGCCCTTCCATTCCCAGGGAACACACTTGATGTCTTATCCCAAATTGTGCAATGTTCAGAATTACACCCAAGTTCCTTTTGATGGTGACAGTGATGGAGGACAGCAACAATAAGAATCTGCATCTCAAACTACCAGACTTCAAATTTTGCTTCCACCTCCAGCTTTGAGGCAAATGCTCTTATCCTCACTTTGCTCAGCTGTGAAATGGGGATAATAACAATATCTAATAGGGGGGGCAGTGTGTTAGCTTTCCCTTGCTCTGACAAAATACCTGAGGGAAATCAACTTGAAAGAGAAAAGGTTTATCGAGCTCATGGTTTCAATCCGTGACCTGATTGCTTTTAGTTTGGCGACAAGGCCAGAAGCACCTGGCAGAAAAACTATTGCTCATTTCATGGTGACAGGTGGGGGTATGGGGACAAGGAGAGGATATTCCTTGAGAGCATACCTCCATTGACCTAGTTCCTCCCACTTCTAAATAGTCTTTAATCTATGAATCTATGAATGGGTCGATCAATTGCTAAGATCAGAGACCTCAAGACACTGCAGCCTCCCCAAAGCCCTACATCTGATCACTCGGGCCCAAAACTTCAACCCAGGAGCTTTTGGATCACATTTAATGTTCAAACCATGGCAAGTGGGGATGAAATGATATAGTCCATGTCAGGTGCTTCAGACTGGGTCTTACACAGTCCATGATGAAAGAGGGCTTCCATTAGAGCGTCTTTTCCATTAGAAAAGGCTGAGATGTCAGCTAAGAATCACAAAGATTCCAGGGCAGAACAATATACCTGCCTGGGCCGGAGGACTGGGCAGGGGTGGGGCATCCCGCAGCAGGGGTGGCAGAGGGCTCTTCTTACTGAGTTAGGTCCATAGGCAGTGAGGATGTAGGCCTCCCTGCTCCCATTTGTAATCGGTCCTCAGTGACTGTAGCAGCTGGGTTTTTGTTGTTGTTGCTGTTGTTTTGGACTTTTTGTTTGTTTGTTTGGTTTTTATTTTTTGTTGCTTTTTTTGTTGTTTTTGTTTTTTTAAGACAGGGTTTCTCTGTATGGTTTTTGGTGCCTGTCCTGGATCTCGCTCTGTAGCCCAGGCTGGCCTCAAACTCACAGAGATCCGCCTGGCTCTGCCTCTCCAGTGCTGGGATTAAAGGCGTGTGCCACCACCTCCCGGCGAGCTGGGGTTTTAAAAAGAGTCCTGCTTAGGGCTGGCGTGGTCTGACTGCTCGGTGCTCTTCCTGTTAGAAAGTGGTGCTCTCTCATGCTTTCCTGTTGTTTCCCAAAAACTCATCACAGTAATTGGCCATGCCAGATGTCATTACCCCAAACTTACAGGCCTCTAGTATGTTATTTCTTTGTGTGTATGTGTGCGTTTGCATGCTTGTATGCGCATGGGTGAACATGTGTTCAGGAGCATATGCATATGTAGGTAAGACTAGATTGGGTGCCATTCTTCAGATACCACCCACCTCTGGGCTGGCTAGCCCGGGAGACTCCTCCTTCCCAGTATTAGAACTGTAAGCACACACCACCACGCCTGACTTTCTCACATGGCTTCTGGGCTCAAATTCAAATCCTCATTCTTGCACAGCAAGAACTTCACCAACTGAGCCATTTCCCCAGCCCTTCAAATGTGTTTCTCCTTGCCAAAGTTTTGGCAAAACTTTTATTGCATTGAATATGACCACCACCAAATCCAAATGGCTAGAGGCGGCAGCCAGAACCAAGAGGGCACAAAGTCACCTGGCACCCTTCTGCACTGTTTCTTCTCAAAGAACGTAACTAGAGCCTGACCATCTGGAAAAGCCCATTTGTGCTACTAATTCTTCCCCAAGCTTATGCCTTTCCACATTTCTCAGAAGAATAAAGCATAATTATAGTGTCTAGTGCCTTGTCCAGGGCTTTATGTGGTGCTAATTGTTAAAACACCCACTTTTTTTTTAAACTGAGAGCTGATCACAATGGCACATGTTTATAATTCCAACACTTGAGAGGTTGAGGCAGGAGGATCCAGCAAGTTTGAGGCCAGCCTCAGCTACTTAGTGACTTCAGTGCCAGCCCGGGCTACATAGTGAGACTTTGGGCTTAAGCTGTAGTTCTTTTGCCTCAAGTTGGGGCAGCTCAGGAGGTACCCAAGTCCACACCTTCCTCCAAGCTAGGGAGACACTCTATGGCTCCCCAAGGCCTGTGAACTCTGGGGAAGTGGCCTCCATTCTCTCTCAGGAGCCTGTAGTCATGATGCTGTGTCACATTAGGGCTGACATGGGGAATTTTGCATGGCTGTATCATGAGCAAAGGTCTGGACAAGCCACACTTACTGAACTCAGAAAGAACAAGGGCTCTTGGGTCATGTTGCCTTGCTGGGCTGTGTGCAGGGCCTGGAGACACCATTTTCTATTCTCCCAGATCCTTAAATCTCCTTGTGGTCTTTTCATTCTGTTTTAGCCATTGTCTTAGCTTGAGGGAACGGGACAAGGAGTCGGTCCTTATGGGTCTCCACAGTGTCCCTCAGAACTTCTTCATCCCAGTCTTCCTCCTGGGTGTCACCGAGCCAGCAGGCTGGGAAACGCACTCTTCTTTAACTCCATGCCTTTGGTATCACATCTGGTTCTGAGCAATTCAATGCTAAGAGGCTTCGGTCTCTGGTCTTTGGTTTCTTGGTCTCGGGCCCCCGCTTCTGAGGCAAGGGCAGCAGAATGCCCAGTGCCCCAAAGGGAAGAGTGTGGGTGTCACCAGAAAGACACATCAGCAATAGCTCAGCACCATCCCCTTCCCCTGAGAGCCACCACAGGCCCCACCAAGGACCCATGTGGCAGGGAAAGGTGCCTGCAATCTGCCCTGTACTTCGACTGCACGTGTCCTTCATGGGCACACTCTGGGACCCATCTTCAGCCCTGTGTGTACTGCAGGATCAGCTGTCATTTCAAGGGTCATTGATTACTTCCTGTCTTTCCTTCAGGATGTGGTGAGGTGAGCTCAATGTCCGTAGTGTCCTGACTGTCCTTTTCCTTTCCAGGGAGGTTTTGCGGCGATAAGGTCCCTGAGCCCCTCGTCTCTTCAGACAGCCGGCTGTGGGTGGAATTTCGTAGCAGCAGCAGCATCCTGGGCAAGGGCTTCTTTGCAGTATATGAAGGTTTGTTCTTGATGGAGCAGCCAGGCAGATGGCCACTGGCAAGTGTCTGTCCTCCTAATGCAACCCGGTTCCTTCCCAGGTGTACAAAGCAGCTTGCTAGAGGGTCCAAGCTGAGTACCGCACACTGCCTCTGTCACATTGGACAGGCAAAGGCCAGGCGTGCTGAGCTCAACCACTGTCGCAAGCCCACTGAGCTCTCTTCCCAGCCCGGGTGGGGTATGGATGGTGTCAGGGTACAGAGTCCTGTAGAGATGGCAGTGGCCTCTGACCACCCATGAGAGCTCTTGTTTCATCAGTGAAAAGAAAACCTGGTACTACCTGGAGGTCCCTTTTCATGTATGAGATCACCCCGAGGGCCGCTTCTATGTGTTTTAACGCTCCCTTCTCACAAAGGAATGGAACTAAAAAGTGCCAAAGCCCCCTTCGCCTTGAATCATTGAAAATTTGGTGAATCCAAAATTTTATTTCATAAAAGAAATTGTGAACACATCTGCACTTGCACATGTGTGTCTGCATGCACAGAAGTGTGTGTGTGTCTGTGTGTCTGTGTGTTCAAGCACATGAGTTCTCTGCAGCACCACCTTCTCCAGGCCCACCTGAGTAAGACTCTGAGGATGTGGCCAGGCTCCCATAGTTGGAATGATCCCCCACATGGTTCGGCTGTCGAGAGTTGAAACTCTTGGGCTTTACAGGCCGGCTTGGTTAGACCCAGACGGAAACGCTGGCTCTTGGAGCCACCTAGTGGCAGTAAGTAGCCACTCCCCTGCATTTGTCAGCTGTGACCACAGACCGACCCTCCTTTTCATACGTTCTTTCTAAAGCCATGTGTGGGGGAGACATTACCAAAGACGCTGGTCAGATCCAGTCCCCCAACTACCCTGACGACTACAGACCTTCCAAGGAATGTGTGTGGAGGATCACAGTGGCAGACGGGTTCCACGTGGGACTTACCTTCCAATCCTTTGAGGTGAGCCCTGCTGGGATGTTTTCCTAAGAAAGAGTGGGAGCTGATGCGTGTGCTCCATGCTCTCTACTCTACAAAGACTGGTTCTTATAGCTCCACAGAGATTCTGACATTGCAACGCTCAGGAGCCTGAGGCAGGAGGAAAGTGAGTTTTGGGCCAGACTGGACTATGTAGTGAGACTTTGTCTCAGCAAAAACAAACAAACAAACAAACAAACAAACAAAACACAAAAATACCAGAAAGGACTGGGGGTGGGTCTGGGGGGATGGCTCAGTCAGTGAAGTGTTTTCTTGTCTTGCAGGCATGAGGCCCCGAGTTTGATCCCAAGTACTCATTTTAAAAAGCCAAGCATGGTGTACCCTTGTCAGCCCAGGGTTGGGAAGGCAATGCAGGCAGATCCCTAACTGGTTGCCTAACTGCTCCAGGTTACTGAGAAACAACAAAGTAAGAGGCTTTTGAGGAACAAGGGTTGTTTACCTGTGGCCTACACACACACACACACACACACACACACACACACACACACTCACATCTAAAAGAGACAAGTTTCCACTTCGGGTTAAAAGTGGAAGCTAAAAGCCTATTTCAAGCCCATTCCCCTTGCTTCCCTTAGACCCTCTCCAGCTTGGCCCACCCCGACTTCCGCAACAGGGACAGCTGCCTCCTCAGATTTGAGTGATGGTTAGGTTTGGATTCTGAGTTAAAAAGCTTGAAGGCAGGCCAGCCAGTGGCATCCATGCGGCCTCTGTCTTTCCCTTTAGATCGAGAGGCATGACAGCTGTGCTTATGACTACCTGGAAATCCGCGATGGTCCCACCCAGGAGAGCGCCCTGATTGGCCACTTCTGTGGCTATGAGAAGCCGGAGGCTGTGAAATCCAGCGCCAACCGACTGTGAGTGAAGTTTGTATCCGACGGTTCCATCAATAAAGCGGGCTTTGCAGCCAACTTCTTCAAGGGTATGGCTTAGCAGTTTGGCCCTGTGTTCATTCACGGAAAGAAAACTTCCCCTAGTATAAGGTCCCCAAATCTGTATGAGGCCTTAGCAGCAGCAAGGCTGTGGCAGGTAGGAAGCTGTTCATTCAGAACTGCTGTAGGGCCCTGTGGGCTTCAAACCTGTGAGGAACAGGCTCCACTTGGCTTCTGCAAGGAGATTTCTATTTGGGGAAATGAGAGTTAGTGATTTTTTTTAAAGGGTATATTGTGTTTGTGTGTGTGTGTGATAGCATGTTCACGTGAATGTGGGTACATGTATGTGTGTGGGGGAGCATGTGCATGTGAGGCCTGAGGCTGACATTAGGAGTCTTTCTAGATGATTTCTACCTTATCCTTTGAATCAGGGTCTCTCATTTTGGCTAGCCTAGCTAGTCACCTTGCTCCAAGGATCCTTCTGCCTTCTGATGTCAGAATTACAAGCAGGCTGCCATGCACGCTTGACATTTGTGTGGGTGCTGGGGATCTCAACTCAGGTCCTCCCACTTACACAGCAAACACTTTACCTACTGAACCCCGTCTTCAAGACCTAGTGATTTTACCAGGTCAAATGTATTTAGTGAAACCCTGAGTTAATTAATAACAACCCATGCATGACAACTTCGTTAACAGAGAGCTCACTGTGTCCCAGGGCCTAGGCAAGGTGCTTTCTTTACCTGGTATTATTTTGTTCCTGTAATAACCATTTTAGTCAGGTTTGGACTGTATTGATCCGAGCTGAGAAGGGCTGCTGAGGGTCACTCGGAGATGAGTGGCGGATTAAAGATCTAAACCCTGGATGACTCCAGGCCCCAGACCTTCTACAGTCTTGTCTGGCACTCCTTGGTGTGGGCCAGAAAGGCAACCCAGGTCTTCCACTTCCAGAGGCATTGGCTTCCATCCCCCGTGCTTGTCCTCAAGGGAGGGGGTGGGAGGACAGTAAGGGAACAAATTTCCTTGATGGACCCAGACCCAGATCACAAAGGCAGACCTAGCATAAGAAAGTGCTTCCGTGGACAATCAGGATCACCAAAGGATGCACACCATCCTTAATAAGAACACAAGAGTATTCCCTAGGTCTGGTCTACCGTGGCTGGGTGCCAGGAGCATGCCAACAGTCCTCAGTAGAGATAGAATATCCCTGCAGCCCCTTCTTCATGGCTCCCTCATTATGGTACCGCTTGGTGTCCAGCCATCCATACCTACTTCAAGGGGGGCTGTGTCCTGCCTTCCTTCCTCTTCTATGTGTCTCCTGGCTGTGACAGATAAAAATCCCAACCCCTTCCCTCCATCCCCATCTTTCTTGTTCCTCCTTTTTGTTTTATTGTTTTAGTTTTTGAGAGAGGGTATTATACTGTAACCCAGGCTGGCCTGTAACTCACTCAGATTCGGGGCCATTCTCATGCCTCAGCTTCAGGGAGCTCAGATCACAAATGTGAGCCACGATACCTGGCCCTGCCTCTTCTTAGATACCTTTCCTAGGTTCTCTGTAAAGGGATGACTGTCAGAAGAACTGACTTCAAGACATACCACCCTGCTAGGCAGCCTCATGTCCTTACAGAAGCCCCAGTTCCCCCTTGTAGAACAGAAAGAAGAAAATCTGTTGAGTTGTGAAGCTCCAATAAAGCGATGGCCTGGAAATGCTTTGCAAGCTGTTGAGTCCCAAGCGAGATATAGGGTTATTGTTCTTCCCATTGGGGCATGCAGAGAAAAAATCAAGAGACAGAATGAAAATCTTATTGCCCAGCTTCCTTTGACCAGTGAGGCCACAGCAGGATGCCCCAGAGCACAGTGTCTGGCTCGTGTGTCTTTGCCAGGGGGAGGGAGCTGGAAACCACAAAGCCTGTGGCAGAGCCAGGGTGAGCAAGAGAACCTTGTGCCTTGATGCCAGTTGGCAACAGCCTTTGCCTGGGGCCCAGCTGGCCCATAACACTGGCCAGGGTGCCAGCTGGCCTCAGCCCTGATCTTCTGGTGCCAGATGGCAGCCCCTCAGAGCCAATTGGCTAGGCAACAGGCAGAGCCTTACTCGCTGCTTACTTTAAGAAAGGATGGTGGCATTCAGGGCTTGGCTGGTCCCACAGCCCTACACAAGGAGTGTGAAATCCTGCTTGAATCCCTACACACTATCATTCCAGTGCAGAGGGACTGTACAGGATGTAGGGCGGCAGTGAAGGCTTTCTTCAAGGTATTTCTTCAAAGTCCTGGGGTGTGCTCAAACTTCTCTTTCCTTACCTGTCTCTGAAATGATTTGAAGATCCCGTGTGTGTCTTATTATTGAGCCATAGAATGGCTCCTTCTTTCCCTGTGTACGTAGGGGGATGGAAAGAAGCCAGAGCTCTGGCCATAATTGGCTAAACGCTGGTTCTAGCCAATTCTACCCGCATGCTCTCAGATTTTCTTCGAAGGTATGCACTGTGTGGGGGGAGCATGAGCCAGTGGGCTTGGCGCAGGTGATGCCTTGTGGCACTGTGGAGGCCATGAAGCCACCAGACCCTGGCAAGCCTGGTGCCCAGTTGCCTACCACTAACCGACGCTGGCACAGTGCTGTAGACAGGCACAGCCCACTGCGCTGGCAGCTCTTCTCCATCTCTTGCCTTACGTGTTACCCCTTTTGTCTCCACACAAATGGTGCTTTCGCTGCTTTAAGTCATCCCACTAGCTTTTTTTCCGTCACCTAGCAACAACTGTGCTAAGAAGTGGTGATCCCCTCTTTCTTACCTCTGTGCCCTGCCCACAACCTCCACATCTCCTGGCCTCGGAGCATCCCCTCCCCTCCCCGTGAGTCTTTATTTATCTTTGTCTTTTCTCATGGGATCTTTTCTAAGTTTCCTCCGGTCAGTTTTGTAAACCTGGGGCACTGCTCCGGTCTGTCTGCTCCTCCTTCCCTGAGCCATCTTTGAAGCCCTTCCCTTCATCCGCTCTTACCCTTCTCCTCTCCTGCTGCCCACTGTATTTCTGCCTGATCTGGATGGGCCCATGTTTCTCTCTCCTTCCACTGTCCCTATTGTTGTCGTTCCAATGGCTGGAATTGCAGAAACTTTGTCAGAGCTGTTTGAAGTGACCACCCCACACACCGACCACGTGCCAGTCCTTCACAGGCATAATTTCCAACCGTCGCAAAAGCCAAGGCCATTCTTGTCATTTTCAAACTAGGGGGAAGCTCAGAGAAGTTACACAAGCAGCGTCCAAGTCCGTGTGATTGGATCACATCAGTTGCTCCATCTTGACGCGGCTCCCAGACTCTTTCTACTGCTGCCTATCATCCTATGTGTGTTCATCTTTGCGAATTTTTTGGCAGATGTCTAAGAAAGTGCTTTGTGTATTTCAACACAATGAACAAATAGTTACTTGAACACCATTTCAACATGTTTAATACTACATTTAATTAATGGCCATGGACAACTTCACTTCCCTGTTCACAATCTCTCTAGGTGCCCAACAACAAACTCATTTCAGTCTTCGTTCCATCCAAGAACACCTGATATTCAGAGTGACCCTATATAATATCCACTGGGTGAAACGTAGGGGTACTGACAAGCTATCATCCCCCCAGAGAAGGGCAACCAGGCTGACAAAGGACTCATGCATCACAGACAAGGAAGACGGGCAGAGAGTAGGCTCATCTGAGGTGGAAAATGGTAGTGAAGGGCAAAAAATAGTAGAGAGGGGGTTGCATTTCTGCAGTTTGTTTCCAACTCTTAGATATCCTGATTTCTTTCATTTCCTTGTGCAACTCGTTCTTTCAAGATTTGGCCAACAGCTTCATGCTTTCTCTGCCCCTCCTTACCTCGGTGCCACAGACCTACACTCTGCTTCCTGCCCCACCCACTTTGCATGTTAAATGATGTCTTTCCTTCATTCCCCTCTTCTGGCATAGTCAGGGCACATCCTGTGTGCTAGCTTTCATGGATAGATGTACACAGCCTGCTAACAGAATAGTTTTCCTTTCACTTCTACTACTCTTCTTGGAGATGGCCATTGCTAAGTATTTACTTTAGTGGCGTGTGAGCTACCAGTGACTCTGCCTTCTCCTACGGTCAAAGCTCATAGCATCCTACTCCTTGTTGTTTAATGTTTAATAAACACTGGGCACCTGTTTATGCTGAATCCCTTAGGCTCCCAACCTCCAAGCCTCCTTCCTGCTTACCCAGCAATTTCTCCCAGGAGCACTTGCTAATCTGAGAGCCCAGTGTTTTCTGTATGTTCTTAAGAATTTCTATAAAAATGCTGCCCAGCAGACTTCTGGCCCTGTCTAGGATACTCGTACATCTTCATCTAGAAATGCATCCCACCATTATCATCCTTTGCTGAATGTCTCTAGGAAGTTCTGTGCTTATGGAAGAGAATCCCAATTCCATGGTATTAAAATGATGAGGCCTCTGGTGTGGAACCTGGTGAGATTCATGAAGCCAATCATGTACACTGAATGGGCACCTGGTATAATTCTGTTCTCCAACCTGGCTCTTTCTATTCTGCATAACTAGATGCCCCTGTTTATGCAATCAGGATCCCACCTTTGACTGTAGCTGCTGCATATGACTGTCAGTATAGACACAGGAGTTTGGGGGAGGTGGTTACTGGAAATAGCTCTTGTCATAGAGGCATGTACCTGGAGCCTTAGGATATGGAACAGAGGGGACATACTGTGCATCTTGGTGACAATTTAACCCCGTCACTTTCCCTCCCACAGAGGTGGATGAGTGTTCCTGGCCAGACCATGGTGGGTGTGAGCAACGCTGTGTAAACACACTTGGCAGTTACACATGTGCCTGTGATCCTGGCTATGAGCTGGCTGCCGACAAGAAGACGTGTGAAGGTTGGTACTGGACCTGTCAAGTTGAAATTACAAGGAATTGGAGATTACAAGTTTTAGAAGTGGAGACAGAGATATGGGCAGGTGACTGACTATGAAATAGCAGTGTTCAGGAGAGCCACCTGTTTTTCTGAGGCAGAAGAAAGCGGGGACAGTCACAAACATAACAGGTTCCAGCCATCCTTGAAACCCTGAGACAGAGGCTGCAGCTTGTCCCCTTCTGGGGACAATTCATGTGGTCGTCATGGCAAAGCCACGAGGAACCATGAGTGCTCTGGCAGGACTCAGCTGAGAGCCCCTCGCCTGCTACTTTCCCACGTGGCCTGGGTTCAGCCCACCTACCCACCTAAACGAATCCACTTGCTCACACAAGCCAGGTACAGTGAGTAGCTTGACACAGACATCTCTAACTCTCCTTTGGTCCAAGACCTGGGGAGCCCCCCGACTGTAGAACAGGTCAAATGCTCCATCATTACTTTAAAAGCAGTAGATGTGTCCCCAGCTTGTTCCTCCAAAGCCTCAGTGGAAAGCATTCATTTAAAAAAAAAAAGGATCAGAGTCTGTTCAGATTGTCTAACTTTTCCATGATTATTAAAGGACTGCAGGCCTTCCTGATGCTTGGGGGATATCTCAGTCACTTGGAACCAAAACCAGATGAGTCTAAAATCTGTTTCCCTTCATGCAGTGGCCTGTGGTGGATTCATTACCAAGCTAAATGGCACCATCACCAGCCCTGGGTGGCCGAAGGAGTACCCCACAAACAAGAACTGTGTCTGGCAGGTGGTGGCCCCCACGCAGTACCGCATCTCCCTGCAGTTTGAAGCATTCGAGCTGGAAGGCAATGATGTACGTCTCTGCCCCGAGACCGATGGGGTGGTAGTAGCTGTGTTGAGAAGTGATTCACAGCTAGGACAGGCTCTTCAGGCAGCAGGGTGGCCTGGGTGAAGCTGCTGCTTCTGGTGGAGACCTGGGGTGGAGACTAGGCAGAACTGGGGGCTGTGGAGAAGGGGGCGGTGTTTCATTGAGTCACTTCAGCTGCATGTCCATTACACTGAGTCCAAGGAAGGTGGAATCGAGAGTGAAGGAGGCAGGAGATGGGGGTAGAGCAGTCAGGGCTGATCTAAACTCCAAGGTGTGGATCTGGGGACCAGTGTGAGGGGAACAAAGGCACCGAGGGCCAGCAGCAGACAAGGAGACTGTAAACAGCCTGTCCCTGTCTCTTGGAAGTAGCGATGGATAGTCAAGTCAGGAGAGGCCTTGGCAGTACCCCACAGCCAGAGTGGTGACAGGAGCGCCTTGTGACTGCACCTGGGAATAGTAGGAGGCCCTGGAGCTCCATGTGTTTCTCCACGTACCCCTGCCACAGCCCAGCTGGGGCTATCACTTGAACAACAGCAGTAGCCTAGCTCTTACCCACTCCATCACCCTCGCAGGGAACCAAGAGAGACTTCCATGCCCCAAATCCCAATGCAGGAAGCTCAAGAGATGGCCTGACAGTTGAGAGGGAGCACTGCTCTTATAGAGGACCCAAGTACAATTCCCAGCACCTTTGCTGGGTGGCTCACACCCAAATATAACTCTCCTGACCTCCACGGCCACCTGCACTCACATGTACAAATCCCCCCCAACACACACACACATAACTAAAAAACGAAACACATCTTTAAAAATAAAACAAAACCAACCAACCAACCAAACAAACAAATGGAAAACCATTGCGTGGAAGGCTCTGGTGCCAATCAGGGCTAACCTCCTCAAAATGAGTATTTCACAGAAAAAAATAGCCATTTGAAAGGAACTGACCAAACCTTCAGCATTTAAGTTATTTGCAAAGAAAATTCTGTGCTAACTGGGGTAATGTGGATTCTAGTCCCCGCTCCACCACTGCTGAGCCAGGTGACGTCAGACGAACGTCTTTTCCCTTCGGGGCATTGTTTTGTTCACGGGAGACTATGATGGAGTTGGTCTGTGGCCACAGTTCGAAGACATCCCCTCGCTTGCTCTCTCCTCCTTTGCCATCTCCTCACAGCAGGGGCCCTTTGCTGGAGCCAATGCCTTGTGGTAGCCCAAGATATAAATAAGTAGAAGCAAGGAAGGAGCTTATATTCTGCTGCCAGGCAGCTGACCTCACAGAGCCTCAGTTGGAAAGCCAGAGTCCCTGCCACCCTCTGGTGCTCACAGCACAGTGACAATTCAGAGGACTCCAGCTCCAGGGCTGATTGACTGAGCACATTCGCCCGCAGGGAAGAGTGTAGTTCTGAGGTGGACACTCTGGTGAGGACCCACGTGTGTCGGCAGGAGGACTTCGGAAGGGAGGAGGGGGAGGGGAGGACAAACTGGACAGTTTGCTCTCCTGACCTCTGGATGGAGTCTTAGTTGTCAATATGAAACACAAGGGTGAAGCTATAGTCCGAGAGTTCTAGGACATCACAACTTTGGTGGCAAGAGGGTACAGAGGGAGGGGTGCCATCAGTGCCCCTGAGGCGCACCTATGAAGTGACTGAGGGGAAGCACACTGCCCTGGTCCATGTTCCCTCACAGGTCTGTAAGTATGACTTCGTAGAGGTGCGCAGCGGCCTGTCTCCCGACGCCAAGCTTCACGGCAAGTTCTGTGGCTCCGAGACCCCCGAGGTCATCACTTCGCAGGGCAACAACATGCGTGTGGAGTTCAAGTCTGACAACACAGTCTCCAAACGAGGCTTCAGGGCCCACTTCTTCTCAGGCAGGTGGGGCGGGCCTGCAGAGGCCCGAAGGCTCCTGGACCCTGAGTTCCTGCAGCCTCCTCTCTGCCTTCCCCAACTTCCTCTTCATCTTGTTTTTATGTTGGTGGCCCAGTTCATCTCCTGGGGACACCCCAACAACTTGCCACATGCCAAGTGTGGCTTAAAACCAAAAAAAAAATTATTTTCTTAAGTTCTATGAGTCAGAAATTGGAATTCAAGGACACCACAAAGCATGTAGTGGGTCCTGTTGGTCACATCACACTGGAGTATGGCCTGTTCAAAGGGGTGTTTGGGTCTCTCTCTTAGTGCTCAGCATTGAAGCAGGCCCATTATTTGTTGGCTTTATAGGTGCTCAGAGTTCTGTCTTTGACTTTTGGGGGAGGCAGTCTCTCACTGAGCAAGTTCTGTTTTGTGTTATGGGCACAGCACAGACCTGAGCTCAGAGGTTGCCTGGATGGCATCCAGCCTGGCATAAGCTTGCCCTGGTTGGGGAGGCCAGAAAGACAACATCCTGGTAAGTCCCAGCTTAGGGTAGCCTGACAAGGGCTGATACTTGGAGGAGGGGACCTGAGGCAGTGGGTACAGCCTCTCTGCCTGAAGCATGTGATCTGGGCCAGTTCTGAAAGGCTGAGGGGGACATAGTATGACTAGAAAGAAACTGACCAAGGTCTGGAGAAGAGAGGCTGTCACGAGCTTGGATTTGTGGGTCTCGGTGTTTACAAAGACTTGTAAGACCAGACTGGCAGGACCCATAGTTGTCTGGGAAAGCCACAGGTGGACCATGTCAGGCAGGGTTGGTCAAAACGAGCCATGAATGCTGGCTGAAGAGTGGGATCCAGTGGGACAGGATGGAAAGCTCTCTGTAGGTTCTGAGCAGGGAGGCCTCAAATCATGTGATCAAACCAGGCCAGGCAGGATGGAGCTGAGAGGGCCAGGAATCTCCTCAGAGGCAGGTACGCAAGGCCCTAATGAGGGGTATAGTTCCATGCTTACGCACAGAGCCCAGAGACAGAGAAACTAGGTCTTAGGAGGTAAGGGCCCCATGAGTGTCAGTAGGAGGCCTTAGGAAGGGAGGAAGGAGGGGAGCACTGTACTGGGCTATGACGTCAGTTTATACTCTAAGAGTTCTGGATAGGGTTTTGGTTGTTCCCATAAAACACAAGGGTGAAGCCACAATGTGAACTGTTCTAGAACACCACAACTATGATGGCAAGAGAGTACCGAGGGAAGGCTGATACCTTAAAGGCAGGAGGGGGTGGAATGGAGGCAGAACCTCATTTACTGCAGGAAGAAGGTGGCAATGGAAAGGTCCATGCTGCTAGAGCCTCAGGAACCACAGGATAAAGGCCAACACTAGCCAATCATCTCATGTGACTGTAATTATAACAACCAACAGTTCCTAGGGGCTAGACATTCCGAAGGCTTTCCTGATTCCCATTCATTTTCCCGTCCAGCCACCCGAGGGGACCTGAGACACTGGAGCCTGAAGTACTGCCCTGCTGAACTGAAGTGGGCAGCACCCGCCATGTGGCTCCTGGCCCACACACTTACCTCTCTACACACGGGGAACAGTGTGTGTCCAAACCTCCGGGTCACAATAAGCTTCTTGCTGAATGACTGGGCATATACGCTGCCTCGGCTTGTTTCTTTGCGAGTAAAATGGGGGGTACAGATATGCCCTCCCAAGCTCTAGTGGGAATTAACTTAGATAACAATAGCATACAGGAAGTGCCAAGGACCCATTCAGTATATGGTGGTCATTTTCATTACTGCTGCTTTTGCTGATCACGTGAACCTGCCCTCCAGGGAGCTCCTTGGTTTGGATGGGAAGCAGGACAGACAACATATGTTCCATCCATGAAAGTGTTTTAGGAGCACAGAGAACCCCAAAGAGGCCAATGGATGCCCCCAATATTCCAAACAAAGATCCCTTCTCTGTGACTGTCACCTCTTTGAGGGGACGTGATCTGGGAGGCTCTTTGGAGGAAGCCACTTCTGAGCCACAGGGGACAGTAGCAAGCAGGCAGCTCTTCTCAGGAGAGCCCATTGGTCTCCGCAGACAAGGACGAGTGTGCCAAGGACAATGGCGGCTGCCAGCAGGAGTGCGTCAACACGTTCGGGAGCTACCTGTGCAGGTGTGGGAATGGGTACCGACTGCACGAGAATGGACGTGACTGCAAAGAGGGTAAGCTGGCACTGTCTGGGCCGCACCTGCTTCTCCAGGTGTGTGAGCAGGTGAGGGAGGGATGTGGGCGGGAGCTGGCATGGAGAGTCACCATCTGTAGAATGCCGTGAGATCTCCACGTGAATCTTCACTTTGGTGGCTCTCCTGTGGGACAGCAATTAATTGTCTTAGGGACGGCTGATCAGG
Source organism: Peromyscus eremicus (assembly GCF_949786415.1). Lineage (NCBI taxonomy): Eukaryota > Metazoa > Chordata > Mammalia > Rodentia > Cricetidae > Peromyscus > Peromyscus eremicus. Next base: position 21,353,709 of record NC_081416.1, read on the forward strand.
AGGCCCGAGATGAGTGCCTATTGCAGACTGATTAAGCCAGTAGGCTCCAGAATCAATAAACCTACCTCTAAATTATGGCTTTGCCCTTCCCTAGCTACGTACCCTTCGGCTAGTTACTTAAATACTCTGAGCTTCGTTTTCCTCTTCTGTGACAAGCAGGGTAAACATAGTAATCATGTGTCTTTCCTTGGGGTTTTGTAAGGATTGCAGCCTGCCTAGGAAGTGTTTGAGACGGTCTGATGCATACTGTGCATGCTAGGTGTCTATAAATATTAAGCCCACGTCTTTGTCATAACAGTGCCCCAGGCAGGACTGAGAATGAAGCAGAATGTGAGGAATTTCACCTGCTCCCTTCAGAGCCAGATGGCTTTGCTTGTCCAGCCATTGTGGAAGAAGTCTGCCCTTAGCGTTTACCTTGCCCTGTGAAGGGAGTTTGTGTATCCATGATAAGTGTAGCTAAAGGCCTTGCCCTGCCCTGGGTCGGTGAAGGGCTTGGAGGATGGCAGAAGATGTGAAGACCACATGCCTCTTTCTTATTTGGAGATGGGAAAAATTGAGATGATGCATGCAAACCACTTACCACAGAGGAAGACTAACTCAATATACTAGTCACCAAGCAAGCTATGGTACCACTCTTGGCTAATAACAGGTGATGTGGGCAAAGCAGGCAGGCCGTGGATGAGATTGATGGAGGGAAGGCATAGTGCCCCAGGGATCTCTGTTGACATTCACCATGGGTGGCACTCTCTAGGCCACCCATGTGACACTAACGCACACCTATGAGCCTGGCATTCCTGTTACACCTGAGGACAGAGAGGTCTTAATCCCATAAGTTGTAGCACCAGTACTCTCCTGAACTCGGCCTGACCCCAGGGCCTGTGCTCTAACCACGTGCTGACTCTACCACATTCACAGTGCCAACCTCCATGTGAAGAGTCATAGTTACAGAAAGGTTTCTCCTCCAGAGCCTGTTCAAACAAAGTCCGAACCAGGTCACACCAGATCCAGGCTGGCTGCCCATGCATTGGTATTGACCCTGAGACTGTGATACTGGCCCCAGGTGAATGACTGCTCTGTGTCTTCCCTTCTGACCTCTAGCTGGCTGTGCATACAAGATCAGCAGTGCAGAGGGGACCCTGATGAGCCCCAACTGGCCTGACAAATACCCCAGCCGGAAGGAATGTACGTGGAACATTTCGTCAACCGCAGGCCACAGGGTGAAAATTGTGAGTTGTTTCATTAGGTTGCTAAGGGCATAAACTTTGGTGTTGGGCAGACATGGGTTCAAGTTCCTGCTCCATGTCCATCATGGAGCATGCCCAGGTCTCAGTTGTGCTACTGAGGAATGGGAAGATGCTGTGAATCTCGAAGAGGGGGCTGCTGGGCAGATGAAGGGAGTGTACTCTGTAACAGCACTTCTTCTGGTGGCACTGTGGGAGGTGGCTGCCACCACACAGGTCTGCAGTGCTGTGTGGGACTCACTTGTTTCCAGAGCAGATCTCTCACAGGACATTACACTCTGGAAGAAGAAAACAAAAGACTGAATTTACACAGAAGGTTGACAGGGGAAGGTCACAAATTCTCAGGTCCCCCATTCCTAGTCTAGAAATTTGTGACTCTCTCCAGAAGTTTCCCACACATGGGAAACATGTATCTTATTTTTCTTTACTCAGATCACTCACATAGAATAAATACAATTATTCATACTCTCGGCAATCTACATCTTTTTCAATTAACAGTAAGACCACTATGCTAATTCTTCCTTCAGTTAAAAAAGCAACAATTGCCTTGCATTTAAAGTCTCGTCTGCATATATCTGATATGTAGTCTTGCACAGCACATTTCATTATTTAAAAAAAAAAAGTCTGTTCTCCAAATCCCATGTCTTAGCTCCCCCACCCCGACCTATAGTGCATGGCATATGAAGCAACTAGCAGCTAGAGAATCAATCTCTCTCTCTCTCTCTCTCTCTCTCTCTCTCTCTCTCTCTCTCTCTCTCTCTCTCTCTCTCTCACACACACACACACACACACACACTCACTCACTCACAGACACATATGCACACTCACATACATAGGATCACACACATACACTCACACATGCACACACACATACACAAACACCTCAGACTGTTGAGATGAGCAAGATGGACTTTATGAATGACTGACTAATGCAGGGAGGAGAGAAGAGAACAGAGAGAGACACAGTGATTTGTAGGTGATCATGCCAGGGAGTTTCCTGCTGCACAAGGATAGATTAATGGGCTTCCAAGGCATCATGGGTAACAAAGGGACCCCAGAGCATAGGGCATGCTCCTTGGGCACCTCCTGTATATGACATGTGCTGCCAATGTAGAAACTGCTTTCTTCTGCCCTGGGTCCCTCAGAGCAGTGTGGAATCTGGATGAGGGTGAGTTAAGGGTTGAGAGCCTTTGCCCTAGACTGCCATCTGCTGGAAAGATGCACTGTTCCTTGGTGGCATCCTTTCCTGATGATCACAAAGAACAGCGTACCCGGGGGTGGGACCTCAAATCTGCAAAATGGGATACCTTAACCTGAGGTGTCTGCACACAAGATACTTCTTTGGAACATGGTTGGTGGGTATGTTGACTGAAATCTGCCTTTTTTCTTTAAACTACAGAGTGTGACCCCCAAACATACAACTAATGTTCCCCTTCCCACTCTGTCCTTTTATTCAAGCCTTTACCTAATAACCCCTGCTTACCTTGACACCACAGGCAGACTATCAGTCAGTCATCTGTATGGCTTGAAACTGTTCAGCTCCCAGGCCAACAACTGGGGACAGTCTTTGGTGAAGGGCTAGAAAGAAAAGAGACAACAGAATCTGGTTATGGTTAATAGTGTGGCCTGGAGAAGGTTGGAGCTGGGTCATGTTCAATTTTCACTCCAATTAGCTTCTTTATTACTCAGTTTCTCCTTCTGTTCCCTGGGGATACTAATAGATCTCCATAACATCATTAGAACTTAAGTGAGAAAATTCCCATAATTTATTGGCGTGGAAAAGAATACCCAACAAATGTCAGCACTTTGAGGCTGATGGCAGAACAGTGTGGCCCTGTTCAAAGGCATTGGAATTTCAAGTGTGTGGTAGTGGGCACAGGCTAACAGTAGCATCTCTGAAGCCACAGTTCCCAGGTTCCATAACAGCTCTGCCAGTGAGGACCCTGGAAAAGCCACCTGACATCTTCTTGCAGGGATCATGCGTGGGACTAGGTTGCAAAGATTGAATGAGGGACATTTGCAAAGCCCATAACACAACCACCAGCATGGGTGAACACTCCGTCCCAGCTGGCCTCTAGCATTAGAGGAGGGGAGTGCGAAGAAGTAAATCTGAGTGGTTGGTAGCCTGGCCCTGGGACTGGATGTTGCATCATCATGGCAATGGTGGGCACCCCTGCAAAGCTGGCAGACAGACACCTCCCGGTCCTGTGTGCCCCTCCCCTCCCCTTCCCTTCTCAATGCCCTATCCTTACCTCACTTTCTGCTCTCCCATCTCCAGACATTCAATGAGTTTGAGATTGAGCAGCACCAGGAATGTGCCTATGACCACCTGGAACTGTACGATGGGACGGACAGCCTGGCCCCCATCCTCGGCCGCTTTTGTGGCAGCAAGAAGCCAGATCCTGTGGTGGCTACGGGCAGCAGCCTGTTTCTCAGGTTTTACTCAGACACCTCGGTGCAGAGGAAAGGTTTCCAGGCTATGCACAGCACAGGTGCGGGCCACTGCTGAGCACCTCCCAGGCTCATAGCTGATGAAGGACCACCTTCGGTCTGTCTGCCAGGGTGGGGTGAGGAGAATGGCATCCTTAAACGTCCCTGTTTAAAGAAACAGCAGCAGCTGCCATGGGCTGGAGGTTGTTCTCTTTGGATGCCTTTAGCTGACAAAATTGGATGTGGGCAACACTTTGTTGGTGCCCCCCCAATCTCCCCCTTTCCCCCTTAAAGACACGCTTGTCGTCTTGATGACCTGTGAAGTGCAAAGGTCTGAGAACTGAGTGGTGGAGAGCAGCCATTGTACCCTCGAGGGGCCACTTCTGGAAAACGTTGCTTTTCCTTGTCATTTTTTTTTCTTTTTTTTCCTGGCACTCCAAAAGTCAGCAGCTCTGCCGGGTCCTCTGGAAGAAAATAAGTACGCTTCTAACTTATCTACACTGTTAAATATAAGAAAACCAATAAGGAAGTGGACTCTGCTCCGTTCAGTCTCAGCCCTGTGGGGGAATGTAGGCCCTTTGATCCTGACCTTGAGTTGTGGCAGAGACAGGGGCTGCCCAAGAACCTGCAGTGGCTTTTGTCTCTGGTCCTAAGCAGGAGGTCATGATCATGGGACACTGCTGTTCCTTTTAACAGCTCCTTTCTCACTGTGGCTCTTTATAATAGCCCTTCCCCCTTTCCTCCGCCCCCTCAGGTCAGAGCCAGAAAACAGGGCTCAGAGCAAACAGAACGGCAGTTCCCATGTCCAATCAGTCTAGCCTTCCCTGCTTAGGCAGACACCCCACACTTCATGAGACCCTCTGTAGCCTCTTGAGGATCTATACTTCCCCCACAGGAGTTTAAGGTCACAGATGAGTGACTTCACCCTCTTGTCCCTGTAGACTGAGTAGAATATGGGTGTTCTGGGTCAGAGAGATGGCTCCGTGCTTAAGAGCACTGGCTGCTTTTGCAGAGAACCTGGATTTGATTGCCAGCACCCAGGTGATGGCCTACAACGGTCTGTAACTCCAGTTTCAGGGGATCTGATACCCTTTTCTGGCGTTCACAGACACTACAAGCACACGGTGCACGTATAAACGTAAAGACAAAACACCCATACACATAGAATAAAATGAAATGGAATAGAGGTGCACTGGGTGGGTTCGGGTCTCAGTGGGAAGTTGGAGCATACTTGGGAAATAGTTGCAGACTTTAATAAAGGGACTTTTCCAGCAGGGCTTGCGGAGCATGGGGACACCTCAAGGGACAGGACAGGGGTTGAGAACCACAAGCATATATAGTCACCCCAGCCCAGAAAGCAGACGGGGGATGGGCAGAGCTTACTGGTTGCGAGATGTTAACCTCCTTCTGACCTGCGAGTGTTGCCAGTGGCTGAACCCAGGTTCAGAGTGACAGGTCACGGGGGTGCTGGGGTGGTGGTGGTGCAGCAGGCCCTCTCTGTGCTCAATGTACGTCTCCTGAGTTGAAAGGCAGGTCAGACATGAAGAGACTGTAGCCAGAGTAAGGACAGGGCCAGGCCAACCCAGGCGAACAACTCCAGCTGGGATGTTAAGAACTAAATAGCCCACAATCCATACCAAAAGTAGCTCTGCCTCCCCATCCCCACCCCCACTCCTCCACCCCACCCTGACGCCTGCATTCATGGATCCTTCCAGTAGAAATTGAAGTTTCTGTGTTGTTGGGCTCAGCTGCAGTTCTGATAGGCTTTTATCGCCCCCTGCTGGCAGACACCATAAATTACAGCTGGTGGGAGTCCTTTCTGCTTCCAGTACCTCCAAGGCTTGGAATAGTTAGATGAGTCACACCATTCTTAGTCAGGCAAGCCGCTCTTTGGCTCTTTTTTCCCCCTTGGTGGGGAGAGAGGCAACAGCTAGTCTTTTTTGGCGGCATTCTTGGGCCCATTTGGATGCCCCTGGGATGCCCTGCCCTCTGCACCACTGGCCTCTGCCTCTTTCTCGTGCACTAGGATGGCGAGGTTGCCTATCCCCTCCTGCAAGGCATGCAACGGACTTCAGAGAAGCAACAGGCTGATGCCCAGGGGAAGAGTGAGTCTTTGTTCTCTCTCTGCTGCAGAGTGCGGGGGCAGGCTGAAGGCTGGAGTGCAGACCAAGGAGCTCTATTCTCATGCCCAGTTTGGGGACAACAACTACCCGAGCCAGGCCCACTGCGACTGGGTGATAGTGGCGGAGGATGGCTATGGCGTGGAGCTGGTATTCCGGACCTTCGAAGTCGAGGAGGAGGCAGACTGTGGTTACGACTACATGGAGGCCTACGACGGCTACGACAGCTCAGCACCCAGGCTTGGCCGCTTCTGCGGCTCAGGGGTGAGTCTGAGGGATGCACAGGATACCTCCTGGTGTCACACCTAGCTAGAATCCTGCCCCTGTGAGCCATAGCCAGGAGTCCATTTGGCTGTGGTAGAGTGGAAAGGAGACTCCCCAGAGACAGGTTGGGAGGCAGCCAAGGGCCTTCCAGTCACACAAAGGACATTATCAACTGTGGGAGAGCACTTCATCCTTTCTCCCTTTGCCTCTGCCTTTGAGTCCTGTTCCTCATTTTCGTTTGGGCTTTGGGCTTTATTAATTCATTATGTTAGTATATATTCACTATGTTCACAGTTCTTATCATAAGCAAAACCAAGTATAGATTACAAATGATCACAAATCATACTTGGTATAAACACAATGTTTATATCTGAGGTCATTATTTTTCTCTTTATTACTCACTTCCTGGGTTCACTATATCTCCAGCACCTGACTCAGGGTGGACATACAGTCTGTGCCCAGTGGGTGTATAGGAACAAGTGAGTACAAAGTCCTAGCTACTCCCCAAACACGCCACATGGCATACCCACCATCTGTCCTGGGCTTCAACCCTTGTCTCTGCTGATAGCTCATGCTTCTTTACTATTGCCTAGGCTTATGCAAATCATTTTGGAATCATCACTGCTCCTGGTGCAAAACAGACATTCAGCCTGGTATTCATGTCTTTGAATGGGTTAGTCTTCTGTCTTACCTTGTCCCCGCCCCCCCAACCCCAAAAGAAAGAAAAAAACAAATGAGACCTCCTGATGCACTGTCTTTGATAAAAACTTCTGAAACTAAGGAGTCTGTGGAGAGGAGCCCCTTAGAGATCTTAATTAGTAGGAAGTCCCCTGTGGCACCCCAGGATCTGGCAGGCAGTGGCCTTGGCATCTGGCTCTAACCCCATTCCAAACCACCTGGCAGAAGCCTCCCGACACAAATGTAGCAGCTCCACCCACTCGCTGGCCATGACCAAACGTAGACCTGCACAGCGGTCTTCACTCCAGGTTTCCTGGCAGACACATCACAATGTTAAAAATCACAGCGCAGGAGATCCACAGGACAAGCAGACAGACCCAAGTGTGGATCCTGCTGACCTATGTGAACTTGACTCTTAGGCTCCTCACATGTAAAGTGGACCCAGTGCCTGCCTTCTTACACGGTTGTGCAGTTGGCATTAGACGAGATCTGGATGTGGGCAGTCAGTGCCTGCCTTCTTACACACTCGTGCAGTTGGCATTAGATGAGATCTGGATGTGGATAACCCAGTGCCTGCCTTCTTACACACTTGTGACATCTGCATTAGATGAGATCTGGATGTGGGTAGGCAGTGCGAGGCCCGCCTGGGCCCTGATAGCACATAGATGCTGAATGTGTTCTGCGTCTAGCCTCAACTTTGTAAAGTAGGGCCCAGGGAATCTTCCTTTGAGAAGGAGCCTGCTTGGATGCCCGTCAGAGCTTCTGGGGATCTCATGGCAGTCGTGGCCATCCTTGGGCCCCATCTCAGTTACACCCTCCTCTACATTTCAACAATAACAGACTGACCTAAAGTCTAGCTTTCCCTTTTCTTTTCCTCAGCCATTAGAGGAAATCTACTCTGCAGGGGATTCGCTGATGATTCGATTCCACACAGATGACACCATCAACAAGAAAGGTTTTCATGCCCGATACACCAGCACCAAGTTCCAGGATGCCTTGCACATGAGGAAATAGCGTCAAGGCTCTGGCAAGGCAGAGATGAAGGATGTTTTAAATACCCATGAATGAGTAGCCCCCAGTGTACAGTATCTTTCTCAACAACAAAAACTCAAACTACATCCTTGAAACTATTATCTGGATGAAAAGTACATGCCTTTGGCCAACAGGAAGAGAAAGAGTGTCCCGTTCTAGCTGCAGTGTTACTGATCGCAGCTTCTAAAGGAGGTTAAAATTTGAAGTCAGTGACCAAACAAGCTGTGCCCTTGCTCCTATGGGGCAAAAGGCCAGCCTGGGCTACCCCATCCTCAACTCTGGACTGGCTGCCATAGGCGACAGGCAACATGAGCTTCTCCTGATGACTCCGTTGCCTTCTGTCAGCACTGGACGTTGAGGACAAAAGCTTGGCCGTGGCTGAGTTGTTCCAGGTGTGGCTGGGAGGTTTGACTTTAGCTCTTCCAGAGTCAAGCCAATCAGGAAACCTGAGACTATGTATGGACCCAAGAACGAAAGAGGCATCTCAGTGCGCAGAGGGAGGCTTAGCCTGGGAACTAGTATCATGGAGTTGGAAGATCTCACGCCTTTTCCTGTTTCTGGCCATCCTTGCCTCCTCTAGGGCGCTCCTGCCATTAGTACCCATTCATGAGGGAGAATCCATGGTCACGCCCAGCAGAACACTCACTGGTGAGCACTCCCAGGTTGCTGAGATGACACTCAGAGGCTGAGAGGATGCCACCTGTGCTGGGATTCCCACCGGCTTCCAAGCACTCCCAGCTGTGGAGGCAGAGGCATCTGCTCCAGGGAACCTCAACCCCTGGACAGCCAGTTCAAACAGCATCTGCAAGACTTGCCGCCAAGTCATCTCAGGAACAATTCAGGTTTCACTAGGTGAAAACTAGTAATTCCAAGTTATGTAAGAGTCGTCATCTTCTGGAACAAGTGGGTCTGTGGCACACTTCATGTTGCCAGACAGGTTAAAGAGCGCGTTGGCAACTTTGCTGCAGTTAAGCAGGATGCAGCTGTCACACTGCACACGGAATTCTCAACACCCTGACACTTGTTCTAAAGAAGTGTAGAGGGTGATGTTTACATAATTTTAGCACCTCAAAGCATAATTGAAATAGTGAGGTAGTTTTGAATGGCATTTCATTAAGGCATCTCTGGGCATTATGAGCTAAAAGCTGTGGTATGTTAGCTTTATAAGAGCATTTATGTTGGAATAACTTTAAAGTAATGTTTACATAACCGCAAGTCCTATTGGGTTGGTGGTGAACACAGGAGACTGCTTCCGTTAGAGATGGCGTAGCTCCCGAGCACCAGAATCGCTTTGTGACGAACCATCACTTTAAAGAAAGTGTTTGCGAAAGTTGAAGGTTTTTCTTTTTTAAAAAAGATCCCAGTATACCAACCAGAGGACGATGTCTAACTAAAGTGACTGCTGAGAGCAAAAAACTAGAATGATACAAAGAAAGGGGAAAGAAATGCATGGGAGCATTTTGTTCTTAAAACAGAAAAAAAATCCAAGTATTATTATTAATAATAATATATGTCTGTATATATGTATCTCTGTATGTATGTAAGGATCAGCTATCAAAGCCTTAATCAGGGCAGTATGACAGTGCCAACCCACTGGCTGTGGCTTATCATCAGACTCCGGTGCTGGCCCCACACATGACCCATCTCCCTTCAAAAACCAAGATCTCTTCCAGCTTCTCTTGGCCCTGAACTGAGGCTCAGTCTCCATCCTCATGTCCTGATTGCTGGCACACCCACCTGGGGAGAGCTTTATATGGCCAAAAAGACAGCTTATCCCATTGTTTTGGTCCCATCAACCCACTGTGGTAGATTCCACTGCTCTGGTGTGTGTGTGTGTGTGTGTGTGTGTGTGTGTGTGTGTGTGTGTGTGTGTGTTTAGGTTATATTTTTGTCTCATTTTGTCTGTGAAGGGTGAACCAGAAATCAGGATGCATAAGATATCTGTCCCCAACCCCACTCCACAGAGATAAAAATTCTGTATTTTTAACCTTTAGAAGTCTAAATAAGATTGACAAATTCCATGGAAAATGGGAGCTGGGGAGAGACAGGGTTTGCCACTGTGGTGACACACTGATCATTCTTTTAGTGTGAATGTTTTTCAGAAGCACACAGCTCTAGCAGAGGCCATTTACAACAATGTGGCTCTCATTGTAGCCCTTGTTTAGGCCTGTGAGTGACATACTCCCAGAAGACAGGCTCTGATTCAACAAGGGCTGCTGGGGGCCCCTTCTCTGGAAGCCGACACCCACAGGAATTCACACAGGACACAGGTCCTGCAAAGAACTTCAGTCTGGCTTCCAAGAATAGTCCACTCCACAGAAAGACCCAGCTGCCCCCACTTTGGCCCTTCCAATTGCTCAGTGGCCTTTCGGAAAACGTCCCTCCCTGGATGTGCATGGAGAAAAGGGCTCTTCAGTTTACCTTCCCCTTTATCTGGGACCGAGCCTGTGGGTGTCATGAAGCTCTAAGACCCAAGAACTGACTCTGGGACAAATGACCTAAGGTAGTATTTGGAACCTGGGTCTTTGTGCCCTAAGTCTAGCATACTCTGAATCAGCAGAAGCAGGAACCTGCACCCAAGGTGGGGGAACTCCAAATGGCTGACATGAGGCTATGTATCGATTCACTATTTTCTCTGAAGTTTCTCTCTCAGTGTTCCCTCTACACATTCGTGGAATTCATAGACTGCTCAGCCTGTTGAGATAATTCTCTAACCACAGTTAAGCAGCAGCTTCACATAAGAACACGCCGTCAGTTTGGCCCCTTTGCTACTCCTTAGACTTCTTGGTATTGTTCATGGAGTTTGGGAAGAGATGGCCCCTTAGCATCCATAGATGTTTTAAACTTTGCAGATTGTGATCAAACTTCTGATCAGTAACCCCAAAATCTAAAAAGGTTCTTTTTAAAAGAAGAAAAGTGTTATCTATATATATAAGGGTATTTTTTATTTTGAGTAACTTTACATTTCATGTAAAATGTCAGTTGGCGAGAACATGGGGGAGATGGTAATCCTTGTCTAAAAATGATGGTTTCATTAAAGAATGTGGATTTGCTGCTGTGTTCTGGGTTTGTGTTACTAGTTCAGACAACCTTTTAAAAAATGTGTTACTTTTTGTTTTTTGAGTTTGAGTGTCTGCCTTACATGTATGTACGTGTACTCGATGTGTGCCTGGTATCCTCAGAGGTCAGAAGCAGGCATATGACTCCCTGGAACTGGAATTACAGACAGTTGTGAGCCACCAGGTAGGTACTGGGAACCGAACCCAGGTCCTCATCAAGAGCAGTAAATGCCCTTAACTGCCGAGCCACCTCTCCAGTCTCCGTTACTGACATTTTAGAGAAACACTTGAAAAATCAAAACAGGTGTTTTGGGACCACACATGAATACAGTGAAACCCTGGCCCCGGTGTGATATTAGTGGGTGAGCCTTTGAGGAATGACAGCTCCCCTTCCCTGTCACCATGTGAGAGCAAAGCAAGGACATGATTGCCCGTGAACAAGACATGGATCCTTATCACACATCAACATTGCTGAGACCTTGATCTTGGCCTTGATGGGTATCAGAAGCATGTGTATAAGCACCCTGTTGTTTCTAATACGCCCAGCATATGGGATTCTCTCAACCTAGGCAGCCACTTAGCATTTAGACATGGACAGCTTTTTAAGATGACCAAGCCTGCCGGGCAGTGGTGGCACATGCCTTTAATCCTGGCACTTGGGAGGCAGAGACAGGCAGATCTCTGTGAGTTTGAGGCCAGCCTGGTCTGCAGAGCGAGATCCAGGACAGGCACCAAAACTACACAGAGAAACCCTGTCTCGAACTACCCCCCCCACAAAAAAAAAAAAAAAAGATGACCAAGCCTAGTAAATCATTGGTGTGACTAGACGTGTCCAAATTTAAATACTGGAAAATGTAAATGATCAGGGAATCAGAGTTCAAGTCCCCAACCTCTCACCCATGAAGGACATTCCTTCTGCTATTTCTAAGGAGATGCTCCTTAGGCCCAACACAGAAAGCCCCAAACTTACAATGGTTAGACTGAACAGTTTTGGAAATAAAACCTTTACAATGGTGTAAAAATGATATGCATTTAATAGAAACTATGCTTCAAATTTTTAAATTTTCATTTTTTGGTAAGATAATCTCTCATGGCACCATGTGGTCACAAGTGTCAGTAAAATGACACTGTATAGTGTTACTAAGCTGTGAGGTGTGGGAGGGTGGCTGTGTTCCATGAATTTTTGACTTACGCTATTTCCAACTTAGAATAAGGCTGTTGGGCATAACTGCCTTATAAGTTAAGGAGCGTCTGTTCTCCCAGAGGAGGGGAGCCTGCTGACCTCACTCACCCTATTTCCTTGGTCAAACACATTCAAGCGTATCCTGCAAATCCACCTCTGGGCATTGGGGGGACCCGCCCTGGGGAGAGAACTACGCAGTCCTCTTTGGCATGTGACTCACTCCACACTAAGCAGTTCTTCCTTCTGGAACGAGAGTCTCCATCAGTTGGCAAAAGGGCAGAGACATTTCAGAGCACACTTTCCTAAGGACATCCTCAGAGGACTGTGAGGAATGTCCTTTGTCGACACCGCGGGAGCAACCCCACTGTCTCCCAGAGCCCTGTGCCTTGACTGTCTGTTCCCTGCATGCTCCACTACATCCCATCCATAATGACTGATGCAAGATGTTTAGGGGGAAGCACCACTTAACCAAAGGTGCCAACCGTTCTTCTAAAGAGATGGCGTGCCCATCAGAGGGAGAGCTGGGGATCTGTGAGTATATCATGGAAAGAATCAGAAAGATCTCAGTGGCCTTGTGCATGCACATCCAGGCCTCAGGAAAGTGAACCAAGGCTGTTGGGAAAGTTCTCATGTCTACCTACAATTCTATGTCTTACAAGAAAATCTAGGTGCCTGGCTTGGAGCAGGTGTGTTGATTAACCATCCAGTCTACAGATTCAGAGGTGGGGGCTAGGTGAATGCCCTCAGCTCCTACAAAGGCAGCTGTGGTTTTACATTTGGGTCTCACTGTGTTGACTCTGTGACTTCTAAGTACCATGATATTTAGTTTAGACAGTCACTGTGGGTTGTGGGATAATCTTTTTGTACACTGTGAAGGTGTGTCTCTGCCTAAGGTACCTTGTGATTGGTTTAATAAAGAGCTAAATGGCCAATAGCAAGGCAGGAGAAAAATAGGTGGAACTTCCGGGGTTCTTCAGTTCAGCCAGGCTGGTTGGTCAGTGAGTTCCAGGGATGCAGGGATCACTCTCTCTGCCTTCTCCCTCCCTTCAGTGCTTGGCAGGCCCTCTACTGACTGGGACGTCTCTCCAGCCCTACAACTCACTTTAAGAGATGAACTCATGACGGAAATCATAAGCTATTGAAAACAGCCTCAGCTCTAAGAGACTAGCACTCAAGATGCAAGAATGGAAAGCTGGAAGCTGGCATGAACTAACCACTGGGTGTGTCCACTGCAGGAGCCATAGCCCTGCCCCACACAGAGTGTTCTCAGCACGTCTCATGTAGCCATGCTTTGTGCTGATACCGAAGTTATGTTGCCCGTGTCATGGCTAGAAATGTGTTTAGTGTGAGTTCTGTCAGCTGGGGGTAGAGCAGTCAACCTCAGTCTTCATATCCTCTTTTAAAAAAGATTTATTTCATTCTCTCTCTCTCTCTCTCTCTCTCTCTCTCTCTCTCTCTCTCTCTGTGTGTGTGTGTGTGTGTGTGTGTGTGTGTGTGTGTGTGTGTGTGTGGTGTGGTGTGTGGTGTGTCTGTGTCCATAGAAGTCAGAAGAAGATGTAGGGTCCCCTGGAACTGTAGTTACAGGCCCTTGTGGGCTGTCTAAAGGGAATGCTAGGAACTGAACTCCAGACCTCTGCAGGAGTGGTATGTGATCTCAACTACTGAGCCTCCTCTCCAGCCCTGTCACCCATTGTTTCTAATGAGCTGCCAGCTGCCAGAGCTCCAAACTCTCACACTAGCTTGTGGCTTCTTTGCTGCGCAGTGAAAAGGACAGAAAATAAAGACAAAGAGAAGGAAGGCTCAAGCCACGTGCGGTGTGCAGGGGACAGAAGCTCGTCAGCTGAGGGCTTGGCTACTCCTATGACCATACATGGCGTAGCAAGGGCTTTCCTGGGACTACCTCTAGCCCTGCCTCCCCAGCATTCCCAGCTGGTGTCGTACAAATGGGAGACACTGGCCGATAGTGCCAGTGACAGAGAAGCTTGCCAAGGGAGCCTGTTAGAAATGGTAAGAGCATCTTTCTTAGCTTGACCTTTCTTTCTCTCGCTGTAAACCAATTCCAAGACGTTAAGGCTTAAGTCTCCCAGTTCGATACCTGTAACTGTACCTTTCCTACAATGAAGTCCTGGAGCTTGGCTTTTATTTTTTTTCCCTAGGTACAAAATACTAATTTAAAATGTTTCATTGTATATGTGCTGATCTCATCTTTTCCTTGATGTGAAGCTTTTCTTGTTCAGCCTTCTATACAACGGTGATGCAGAGAAGGTGTCTGAGCTCTTTTTGTTTCCTGGTGGAAGCCTTGGGTTCAGATCAGGGATCTTGTCTTTAGTTGTTCAGTCTTCTGCCTTCTGCTTTCTCAGCAGCATGGACCAGAAGCTCTCCACCTTTCCTGCTGATGTGTGGTACATAATTGGCGTGACTCCGCCAGGGGAAGTTTGCTCAACCAAGAAGGGAATCAGCAGGCTTCTGTGGTTTCTTTTTTTTTCTGTGTGCAAGTCCTAGACTTTATAGACGCAGAAAATCACTCATATATATGTACATATGTACACATATACATATGAGTGTATATATACACCCAAATACATGAGTGACCTTACATACTGATCACATATGTTACACACACATGTATGGACTTGAAAGCAGAAGTGAAACTGTCTGGAAAGAGGAAGAGAGTGGGTGATGGGGCATGCTCTAAGTGCATTACATATTTATATGAAAATGGCCTTGTATATAATATATAGAATAAAATATGTAATGGTATATAACATACAATAAATAGTATGTACAATTTAAAAGCTAGGATGACTTTGGTTATAAACATTAGTTTATAACACCTAGTTATTATTTTTATTATTTACTTATTCTAGGAGAAAAAACACAAGGTAAGCAATATAAGCCAAACACTTGCCAAATTGTGCTTATTTAGTGCCTCACTATGGGAAATTAGATTTGTTTCAACGGAGTGTCTCAGAGGGATTGAGTTGAGATGAGGGATCAACTCTTTCATTAATATGATAATTTCAGAGTCATTCTGAACCAAGATTAAGTTGTTGAAGAATATACTGAAGTAGTTTGTGTACTGGAGCATCTCTGGTTCAATGCCACTAAAATTTGTGAACTTTCCTGAAAATAACCCAGGTGACTGCCAATGGATGAGTGACTAACGAAATGATGGAGCACTTATACTAAGTATATATTCAGTATATATGTGTATGTATATACATATGATATTCCTGAATGAATATTATCCAGCCCTTATGGAGAAGATTCTGAGCTTTGCCATAACCTTGAGGGGTTAGAGGGCATCATGCTGAAAGAGGTATGCCATGCACAACTGTTGCAGATCTCACGTAGAACTTAAAGAGAAGTGATGAGAAGTCACAGGAGTTAGGAAACCCTGTGACTATTTACCACTGACCTCTGGAAGGAACCTCGCCTTGGTCCAGGTTTCCACACCTAGGCTGTAGGGATAACTCTGTCCTATTGGAAATCATCCGAACAGAGTTAATGGAAGAGGGTCCTGTTCCTTCTTCCCCTTCATAAGCGTTAAACCCATGAGGGATACTCAGCCTCAGAAGAGGGCAGGGGCCTCTAGAAACATTCCATAGCTGTGACATCCACAATTCAAATCCTTTGGCTATGGCCGCTTGATGCTAACAATACTGCCCGGACCATTTGCAGGTTGGAAGGAGCTGCCACAGTATATCCCTTGAGGTTTTCCTGTGAAGTGGGCAGGACGACCAAACAGTATCCCATTTCCAGAATGGAAAAA
Organism: Peromyscus eremicus; assembly: GCF_949786415.1. Taxonomy (NCBI): domain Eukaryota; kingdom Metazoa; phylum Chordata; class Mammalia; order Rodentia; family Cricetidae; genus Peromyscus; species Peromyscus eremicus. The sequence continues at coordinate 21,369,488 of NC_081416.1, forward strand.
CTGAACCTGGCAGGATAAAGGGGCTGTGAGGATATGGAGGCCAGAAAGTTTGTCTTCTCCAAGACCGTACAACTTCCAAGTGCACAGCAAAGGCTGTACCCAAACCTAGATCATGTGGTTCAGAGCCCAGGGCTGTTTCACTCCACCCAGCTGCGTCTCTAGAGGGCACCATGCCATCCTTTCCTCTCCATTACAGCATGGCACTGTGTTTCTACAAAATATGAAAGTCTTTCTGAAAGTGGCCAAAACCTTCGTCATCTGCGTGTTGATAAACAATGCACGCAAAGGCCCACTTGTTGCTTGCAGCCCTCTTCTCCCTTCTCTCCCAAAGGAAGCTTTGTCTGTGGCCCGCTGACATCATCACTGATGAGATAAGTCTCTACAGCTGCAAACACCATAGAGATCAGCAAGTGCCCTTGGGGCACCTGTAGGCTCGGGTAGTGTCAGCGGGAAAGGCAGTGGTTGGAGCCCTTGGGCCAGGAGACCCTTATCTGGGAGTCCCAGATGCCACCCTGGTTCTAGTAGCCCAGAAGAAGAAGAATATTGATTCACCTGCAGAAACTGAGGGGTTGCAGGGAAGCCCTGTGGTGTGGTAGGGAAACGTCACCAGGGGACTTGGTTCTCAAGACAGCTGACTTCGCTGTGTGATGACCCATTCACATGCTTGGGCCTTGGGTGCTTGCTCTGAAAAGGGAAAGATGTATTGTTAATCAGTGGCAGAGCAGTGGACAAAGTCACCGTTGTGACATCTGAGGGGCTGTCCTAATGAAGAATGTACTCTTTAGGGTGGAGTCGGGAGAGGTATAGGTTATAGGTTCTTAAAACACTTTATACTCTCCAAGGATTTTCCCGTTCTTTAGCCCATGTGACTTCCAGCCCACAGGTGATCAGTTCTTGGTTTTGCACATGTAGGGCTCTGTAATCTAAACTCAGCCTTGGGCTGTCTGATCTGGATTCAGTCTTGGGCTGAACCTGGTCCCAGGACCAGGATAAGTCACTTGTTTCAGAAAGGAGCTTGAACTGTCCTGACCTGTTTATGACATGACTTCTCATGAGTTCCTGGGTCTCACTCTTCTATCCCTTGCAGTGAACTCCTGGGGCATAAAATGACCTTTGAGGCACTTCAGGCCCAATATGTTCCCATTCTTTGGGACACTTTAATTTCTTCCATTATTTCTATTTTGGGGAAGGAGGTGTGCTCATGCCATGGCAGGTATGTGTGGGTCAGAGGACATCTTTGTAGAGTTGGTTCTTTCCTTCCCCTTTATGTGGGTCCCAGAGATGGAACTCAGGTCATCAGGCTTGTGTGGCAAGTGCTCTTAGCTGCTGAACCATCTCTCTGTTCCCACCCCAGTATTTCCATTGTCAGAAAACATTTAATGTTAAAATTTAGCAAATGTGTTGCTGATTGAGTGACAGACCCAGTCTTGGAGGATTGTAGGGGAGATCAAGAGCCTGGAGGGGAAGAAGCAGGAAGAACCAGGATGTCAGGAGATGGGACTAGAGGAGGGGCCAGCCAGGAACCAGGAGTAAGGATGGATGAAAGTCCAGGAGGTAGAGAGAAGACACAGGTCAGGGAAGGCCACTGGCTAAGCCATAGCAGGGTCCACAGATGCTCCCAGCAGCAGGGAAAGGACTTGATAGAGCAGCCTGGAAAGATGTGCCAATCAGTCCAAACCAGAATGATGGTCAGGGATGAGGGAGCAGAAAGGAGCCACCAATGGCCTTGGCAAGACCTTACCCGATAAAGAGGTGTGTGCAGGAAATTTGGTATGCTGTGGGGTGCAAAGTTTTATGTTGTTGTTTTGTTTTTGTTTTTTCTAGACAGGGTTTCTCTGTGTAGCTTTGCACCTTTTCCTGGAACTCACTCTGTAGCCCAGGCTGGCCTCAAACTCACAAAGATCTGCCTGCCTCTGCCTTCCGAGTGCTGGGATTAAAGGTGTGCACCACCACTGCCCAGCAGGGGTGCAAAGTTTTATGTTGATTCCACACAATGAGGAGGGATAAGCCAGGTACAGAGGGGTAAGTCCAGCTCCCTGCTACCTTGACTGGATCCGCTCACTGCCGAAGCCTCATCTCTCTCTGGCTAACTCTCCTGAGAAGGTGGCTAATAGTCAGGGGTTACATCATACCCTTTGGGAGAGCTGATCTGATTTAAGCTGAAAACATTACTAAGTAATGTTTCTAAATTCTCAGTTCTCCCCTTGAAAGGCATTCTGGGAGAAAACGATTTCCAGTGTTCTGATGAGCCCCCCAGTCCAGCCCTGGCTGAGAGCTGTCGGGGGAGAAGGGAAGCCCATCACCTATGGCACAGCTCTCCAGTACCCCAGGTTCCTGTACTGACTGTTCTTAGGCTGACACTGGGAACAGATACGCGCCGGTGGAGCCCAACTCTGGGTTCAGTTCGCCTTTGCCAGGGTTGCTAAGACTTGGAGGCAGAGGTTCGGGAGGTTGCTAACCGTTCCTGGGAGTTTTAATGTTTCTTTCTCTCTTGCAGAGTTTTTCACTGAACTTTACACTGCCAGTAAATACAGTAAGTAGAGTGGTCAGACCCCTATCTCCAGGCAAGTGGGAGAAGGTCAAAGTAGAACTTACAGGGGGGACTCCAAAACTCTGTCCCACATGCCCTGAATATTGTGATAAAGTGCACACAGTCTGTGTTGAATGGTCTTGAGAGCACCGTTTAAATTATTCATGTGGTGTGTGTGTGTGTGTGTGTGAGTGTGTGTGTGTGTGTGTGTGTGCTCGCGCGCATGTGTGTGGTATGGACATTCATGGGCCATAGCATGTGTAGGACAACTTGCTGAAGGGAGCCAGTTCTCTCCTTCCACCATGTGGGTTCAGGGATTGAACTCGGGCCATGAGGCTTTGCAGCAAGTTCCTCTACCCACTAAGCAATCTCTCCAGCCCTGAGAGCAATGTTTTTATCTTAAAAAAGTATAAACGTTCGTTTTTGAAAAAGAAAATCAAGTCCCTAAATTCCCGTCCTCGGAAAACAGCAGGGCAGCGCCCCCTGCTGTCTGACTTTACACGCACTCCGGCTTCTTCCCACTGTGTTCTTACTCTACACACAATTTTGTGCCTTAAATATTTTTCCACCAGTCTTTCTAACCAACTGAGGATAGTCCCACGTTATTTCTCCAAGTGATTTGTTTTGTGTGATGAGTTCCAGACGAGAGTAACTGTGTGCTGAGCATCATTATAGAGAAGACTTGTCCGTAGTTTCCTTTTTGAGACCAGGGCTCCCAATGTAGCTCTGATGGCCTTGACCCTGCAATGGCCCTACTTCCACCTTCCCAGTGCATGCGCTGCTGTGTCTGGCTGCGTCTGTATTTGAGATTACTTTCTAAGTGCAGAGACTGGGAAGAGAGTGATTGGGCCAGTCAGGAATGAGTATTTTTAGTGGGTAAGGTTATCGCTATGTCCGTAACCCAGGGCTGTGTTCCCTTACGCAAGTCACCTCCCTTCCCTGTGCCTTACTCTTCTCATCTGTGAAATGGAGGCCATGCTGGTCCTGCTTCATTCAGTGCCCTGAGGTGTGGGTCAGTTAATATGGGAAAAGGGCTTGGACAGCCTGGCACACACTGGATGTTCCACAAGCATTAGATGTGGAATTAACAGGTGCTCATGAGAGCAGAAATCCCATCAGGAGAAGCAGGAAGCAAACAGGAAGGCAGCCAAGCTGTCTAGGAGAGATGGAGAGAGGGAAGCCTCACCCAAGCTCCCTTCCCCACCTCCAGGCCCTAGAAAAGCCAGCTTCTCACCCCCACCCTGGGCTCCACTAGCTACCTCTGTACCCTGACTGTTAACTGCCTTACAAAATGTTTTCTAGAAACTGGGTCTTGCCCATTGCCCAGAATAGCCTTGAACTCAAGTCCCCTCTGCCTCTGTCTTCCAAGTGCTGAGATTAAAGGCATGTAGTCACTATACCTGATATGTTTTTGCCCTAGCCAGCCTGAGTAAATTTCTGTACTTTGAAGACAGAATACCTTCCCTGAAACAATGGTCAGTTCTTCCTGCCATCCTCAGAAAAACAATACTTGCCGGTTGTGGTGGCCCATGGCGGTAGGATTTGCTGAAGGAGTCGGAGGCAGGACAATACTTTACACAGATGCAGGGCCATGATATGAGAGTGTGTAGGATAGTGTTTATGTGAAAACAGCCATCTAAAGGAGCAGCAGGCAACACCACCACCAGCCCTGATGGGAGCTCACGAGGAAAGAGGTCTGTCCTGAAGGTCAAATGCTCAAGTTCAGGTCAGATTCATCCGTGGAAACGTGGTCCTGAGTTGTGTGAGTTCTCTGAGGTCTGTTTTACCTTCCTCGGAGGTGTTAACCACAGAAAGCCTGGAGACGCCATTGCGGCCATCAAGACGATAGAGAGGGGCCGGGCGGTGGTGGTGCATGCCTTTAATCCCAGCACTCTGGAGGCAGAGCCAGGCAGATCTCTGTGAGTTCGAGACCAGCCTGGACTACAGAGCGAGATCCAGGAAAGGCACCAAAACAACACAGAGAAACACTGTCTTGAAAAAAAAAATCGCAGAGAGGGTTAAATAAAAATAGACCTGACCAGTGCTGTGAACATAAGGTCATGACTGTGGTGCTCATGAGATCCCTAAAACCCCCAGAGGTAGCTATTATTGTCCCTATTTTCTTTTTCTATTTTCATGCATGTGTATGTGGTGTGCACTCATGTGTGTGCATGTTTTGCATGTGTGTGTGTGTACATACACATGTATATGCATGTGTAGGCCCACGGTTGACATTAGGAATCATCCTCCATGTCTCTTCCACCTTATTCATTGATGCAGGGTCTCTCTGTCACCCCCAGAACTCCCTAACATGGCTATGACTAGTCTTGCTAGCCAGTTTGCTTTAGGAATCCCATCTCTGCCTTCCAAATCTGAAATTACAGGAAGATCCTGACTCCCACCAGACATTTACACGGCTTCTGGGGATTTGAACTCTGGTCCTAAAGCTTAGGCATCCCTACCCCCCTCCCCAGCCATTGCTTACCTTATTTTAGCTGATGAATAAAATGAGACCCTGCAGCTTCTGGGCAGAGGAAGGAGCCTCCCTCTGCAGGCAGTGTAAGCCCCCAACCTGCAATCATTTTATCCCTGTTCGTGGTGCTAGGAATCCAGTGCAGACTGAGCCAGCACCCTACCACTGAGCACCCAGGACCCAGGATGACTCCACATGGCATAGTGTACACAGTCGCTTATATAAAGCTTTATTCCTGGAGATGCACTTGAACTACCTCAGACAGGGGTGACATGCAGCACCCCTCCTTCCTCAAGTGGAGACGTGAACCAGAAAGATGAACTGTTCCATGTGGGTTCATCTGGGCCTGTGGATGATCTACAGACGCCATTGCTCTGCTATATGTTTGAAAACAGGCATGGCTTCCTTAAGAAACTTCCTAACAAAGCCTTACTGCAGTGCTTATATTTCTCCTAGTGGGGAAAAGTGGGCTGATGTATGCTGGCCCCAGCATGCAGGCTAGAGACAGGAGATGGAGACTGTGTTACGGCAGATTCACCAGGTAGATAGTGAAGACGTCAATTGACTTTTGGAATTTGTTTTCCCATAGCCTAATTTCACTCTAATTCTTACTTTGGAAACACTCACACAAGGCTCTGTTGTTGCTGTTGTTAGTCATTTAGGGTAAAGGTGACCCCACCATCGACAGGACTTTTTACATGGTGTATGCTCTACAGAATTCATTTTCTTATGTCGCATACTCTCTTTTCACACAGACGTCCTCTCCAGTTGTCACGAGTGCCAAAGCTGATGTAAGTGTCCACTTCAATGACCAAGTCTTGGTTCTGTCATCTGTGAGGGGACAAATGCTCTCCACATCTCCTGTATTTGTTTTGAAGATTGAAGTTTGACATGTGAACTGTTGCCAAGCCCAGAACTAGACTCAGTAATTATTCCTATAACCACCGCTGCTGAAAAGCAAGAGAGAGAGTGTAAAACCACAGGTCCTGGGGCCAGAGAGATGGCTCAGCAGTTAAGTGCTTACATAAGATCTCTGTTTGGTTCCCAGTACCAATACAATAGCTCACAACTGCCAGTAACCCAGTTCTTGAGGATCTTACACCCTCTTCTGACCTCTGCAGACTGAGGTGCACACACACACACACACACACACACACACACACACACACACACACAAATAAATAAACATTAAAATACATGCGTATACACAGGCAAATTCACAGAGCAGAGAGAAAAGCAGCCAGGCATAAGAATCCATACCTGTGTTTGCATCTGTACATTGGAAACCAGACAAAACCTATCTACAGTGTCCCTGATCCATGCTAGACTGTTGACTGGCTTGATCTTGTGCAGGCATCCTCAGCTGCTGTGAGTTCATGCATGGGATGCACCTGTCATGAGCAGAAGAGCTGTTTTGCCGTAGTCTTCCCCAATTTCCTTTCCTCCCTACTCTTCTGAACCATCCCTTGAGCCTTAGGGAGGAGGCAAAATAAAGAGATCCTATTCCCAAGTGAGCACACCCCAGACCCTTGCTCTCTGCACTTTTACTAGTTGTGAGTCTCTACATTAGCCACTGTCCACAGTACAAAAAATAGAAGGCACTTTTTCAGACTGAAGGTGAACATGGCATCTAACTGTGGCTGTGAACTGTACCTTGGTTTTTCTTCTTCCGAAAGGATGTTCGTGCTTCTGTTCCCTGGGACTCCTGCTTTAAATCAATTGTCCACTTTTCTAGTAGATGATCAGCATTCCAAATGCATGTAAACTATATAAATTAGATCCCAGGAAAGCAATTCACCAATTATATACATCACAAATATCTTTGGAAATATTTCATTTCTCCAATGCATCCAGAGCCCATGCATGTTTTTGTTGCTGTTTATTTTTAATCACCAGGTGCATCCTCTATTCTTGAAGAATCTGGGCCTCCCTGACTCTGTTTTATTTCTCTGTTCAGGACTGTGGTCCCTCTATTGGACTAGCGGCCGGAATCCCCTCCCTGCTGGCCACAGCCCTGCTGGTGGCCTTGCTGTTTACCTTGATTCAGCGAAGAAGAAGCATCGATGAGCCCATTGAGGTGATCGCTACTTCTTTGGGTGTGAATGTGTAGCTTGAATCGGTATCTCAGTGAACTGGCCTCTGTCTGGGCTAGGCATGTCAGAACCCAGAACCTGTGTTGTTTCTGAGGATAAGGTAGTAGACGTTGCTGGACTGAAATGTCCTTCATAGGTAGATTCAGGCAGAGCTGACTTGCACATGACTCTCTGGTCACTTGAACAAATCTCTGGCAATAAGATGACATTGGGTGGCAAAATATAGGAATGGAGGGAGGTTATTGGTGCCATGCAAACATGTCTGTATGGTGGGGTGTTATCTGCACCAAGGGAGGAAAGGGCACAGGTTTCATCATCGGATAGTAAGAATGTGAGAGGAATAAGAGACAAAGAAGTGCTGAGGTGTCTATGGAAGGGATACGTTGAGACCTTGCCTGTTCCTGTGTCTAAATAGGCATGACTTACAAGAGAATGTGCATGGACCCCCTGACATCCCATACTTGAATCAGATTTGCCCTGGGGACCATGCATGGTCACCTAGATCCGTATCCAACAAGGTTTCACAATATGCTATACCTGTGCCACGTAGCCTCTGAGTTCTAACTTCACTCTCTACTTATAAACAACCATGGTTGTTTTCATACTGGTACATATTAACATGGGAAGATAGAAAGCAGACATCCAAACACACAAAACAAAACAAAACAAAACAAAACAAAACAAAACAAAAAATAAAGAATTTCTGGTGATAGAACTATGTAATTGATCTAAAAACATTTAGGGTCTTTGTTTGTTTGTTTATGGTGGTGGGGATCAGGTACAGGACTTTTCCCACATGCTAGGCAAGTACTCCACGACTGAGCTGCACTCCCAACCCAACACATATTTTTATTATGTATCTAGTCCCCCTGAACATCATTCACAAAGGATACACTTCAAGACCATGTAGTAGTCACTTGATGCTGTGAAGCATGTTGAACCCAATGTCCCTATTGAACACTATGCACAAAAATATGATAACAATAAATTAGTCACCCTGAAAGATTAACATTCTTAGTGAATAATAAAACTGAATGACTTAAAATAGAACAATAAATGTCTCTGTCAGCTATCACAGGGCTGGTATCATATACAGCATGGATTCAAAGAGCAAGGGCATGGGATGAAGTACGGTGGCTCAAGGCTTCTCACGCTATTCAAAATGGAAGCTTATAACTTTTGGCTTCTGGGATTCCCATTAACATCTTAAGATCCCAGTTGGCTACTGGTCACTGAAGCCACTGCAAGTGCACAGGGGGATTACTGGAACTGCAAACATATGACAATGTGAAAAGTAGAGTACGGAGGACCCAATTATCACCTCACAGCCAATCCTGTTTCATCTCCTCCTGCTCACTTCGTCACAATGCCAGCCCTGGACTGTTTTTTGAATAATGATGCTTCTTGAGTCTGTTCATTTTACTCGAGGTAGCTTAGCTTTGCTTAGCTGCATGTTTGTTTTGTTTTAAAACCTTCTGGCAATTCTAACGGGCACCGCGGTTTAAAACACAATGATTTGAATGGTTACAGCTATGGTCTTTCATTTGTTGTTTATTTATTTTTGACTATTTCAGGAAAGTGAGAGACCATGTGAAATTTCAGAACTCTATGACAATCCCAAAATATCTGAGGTAAGAACTTTTTATTATAATTTCCACATGTGACAGAAAGTGTAGCAAGCTAAGGATTTTTAAGCCTAGACTGCACAAAGGTGCCATCTGAAAGGAGGTAATTAAACACAGTGAAAGCACAAAGGAGGTGATCCGGGTGTCTTTTCTGACCAGACAGGAATTCAAAGTTGATTTAACATTAGCAAACAGGGCGTGGACTGTAGATCAATGGTAAAATACTGACCTAACACATAGAAGTCACTGGGTTCTATGCCCAGCATGAAAAATTCAAACAACAGCAAAAAAGAAAATCAACTTAATATAATTTATTGAAAGGACAAAAGAACCAGCTGTATGGCCACGTTAATAGGACAAAAGGGTTTTTAGAAAGGTAGGTCACTTGAGATATTTATTCTTATTTATTTAGTGTGTGTGCGTGTGTTTGTGTGTACACAATGTATGTGTGTGTGCACACACATGTTTGGCTATGTGTACCATGGAACGTGTGTGGAGGTCAGAGGACATTCAGGTGTCTGTCCTTACCTCCCACCTTGTTTAAGAAGAATTTATTTGCTGTTTTCCGCTGTGGATGCTGGCCCACAAGCTTCCAGGGAGTCTCCTGACTCTGCCCCACATCTTCCGTAAGACTGCTGGCATTACAGACACTTGCACTATACGTCTGGATTTTACATGGGTTCTGGGGATTCGAACCCAGATCCTTACACTTGCATAGTAGGCACCATTTCTCCCAGCCCTTGAAATGGACTTTCAAAGGTGAGCTAAAATAGGAACTTAACTTGAAAAGGGATACCTAAGGGTATGTTTCTGTCATTAAGATCAGAAACAAATAAAAAATGTTCATCACTTGTATTCAGCACTGGACTTTAGGTCCTAACCAACACAATGGAATAAGAAAAGGCAAACATAACTTGAAAAGGAAGAAGTAAAATTATCATAATTTGCAGATCATATGTGACTGTCAACATAGAAAAAAACAATAACCTACAGATAGGTTATTAGAATTAGCAAAATAGTTGAATAAGTTTATTGCACATAAAAACAATACACAGGATTTAGCTCTGTGGTGGAGCACTCACTGAGCATGAGCAAAGGCCTAGGTTTGATCTCCAACACTGAAAAAAACATTCAAAATCATGTGCATTTCTTAATATCAACAGCTACCAGTTAGAAAAAGAATTTTATAAAATCCTATTTTACAGTGGTAATAAAATACATAGAATGCTGAAAACAAATTTGATGAAATGTCTAATCCTATTATGGAAAAACTAAATCTTCAATAAAAGAATTCAACAATAGCTAAGTTATGATAGTTATATACTATAGTCATGGAAAGGAAGATTCACCATCAAAAAGATGTCAATTTATGGTACTTTTAGTATCTGTATAATCAGTGTAATTATGAAGCTAGAGAGCAGTTAAAAGTACTTACTGCTTTTTCAGAAGATCTGGGTTCAGTTCCCAGCACCCATATGGCAGCTCACAATGGTCTATGCTAATTCTAGGGCATCTGCACTCTTCTGATCTCCTCAGATACCAGGCATGTGCATTTAGGGAAAACATTCATACACATAAAAATTAATTTAATTTTTAAAATAAACATAATTGTGATATAAATCCCAACACATTTCTCAATAAACTTAGTAAGATTCTAAAGTTATAGGGAATAAAACATAAGAAAAGTAATTAAAAAATGAACATGTAGGCCTGGAGAGATGACTCAGCAGTTAGGAGCACTGACTACTCTTCCAGAGGTCCTGAGTTCAATTCCCAGCAACCACGTGGTAGCTCACAACCATCTACAATGGGATTTGGTGCCCTCTTCTGGCGTGCAGGCATACATTCAGGCAGAACACTGTATACATAATAAATCTTTTAAAAGAATGAACATGTAGAAAAAAAATGAAAAAAAACAGCAAGATAGTGGGTTTGAACCCAAATATAACAATGATCATATTAGCTGTAAATGACCTAAACAGCTTCAATTACAAGGCAGAGAGAGTCAGTTTGGCTATAAAAGCAATAGCCAACTTTCTAAAAATCTACAGAATCACACTTTATGAATATAAAGACTTGAATAGATTAAAAGTTAAAGGAAGGAGGGCTGGAGAGATGGCTCAGAGGTTAAGAACACTGACTGTTCTTCCAGAGGTCCTGAGTTCAATTCCCAGCACCCATATGGTGGCTCACAGCCATCTGTAATGAGATCTGATGCCCTCTTCTGGCCTGCAGGGATACATGCAAACAGAAGACTGTATACATAATAAATAAATCTTTAAAAAAAATTGTAAAAAAAAAAAAGTTAATGGAAGGAGACACTGTGCTAACAATAATTAGAGAGAGCTGTGTGGCATGAAAAACCCTTGAAGGCAATAAGTTCAGGCAACGGTAGACGCCACTCATTTCCTGCCCCTCAAGAGCCAGTGTCTTTAGTCTTCCAATCCCCACTGTCTTGCCAACCATTGTTTCAAATGTTTGGTCTGATTTTGGCTGTTTCCATTGGAAGGGTCAATTATAATTGAGCCCATCTTGGCCAGAAGCTGAAGTCTCTACTATATTGTTTTAAAAATCTGTTTGTGTTCTCAAGAATCCTAGGCAGTCACCGACACATGAGATGGACCCACGAGGTGCCCAGGAAGGCCACATATATGTGAAGACAGTCTCTGGAAGTGAGGAGCCTCTGCCCGACACCTACCATCCTCCCGAAGAAATAGAGAGAAGGAGAGGGCTATGGTGGCTTGTGCCAAGGCTGAGCCTAGAATGACGTAGCTTTATCAGGGAGCTGACCTGGAGCTGGCACAGGGCTGAAAACCCCGGGATCTGTGCTTGGGAACTGTGCTTGGAGAGGCGAGCTGCCTCTCATTCCATATAAATTCCATTTATAGATCTGGGGTATATCTGGGTTGTTTTTCCTCATTAGGGGATGCTGCAATAAGGTTCATTCAACCTCAGACCTTGCAGCTTAATCATCAATACAGCCCAGGTGAGTTACTGTGCATTCAGATGAGCCCCCTTTGTCCTGTTTCTTAATCCAGAGAAGTTTGCTTTTGGGAAATAGGCTTGGCTTCTGAGTGTCCTGCCTTCTCCTCTGCCTGCCCCATCTCTTATCTTAAAAAAGTAAGTAATAAAGCTATGGGAGTTGGATTTTCTGGGTCATTGGCCAAGGCCAGCTCGGCACAAGCTAGGGCATGAGTGAAACTTACAGAAGACATGGGAAAGAAGATATTTCCTCCTTCTGAATATCTCAGGGTAAGGCTCACATGGAGCCACACATGCCTCCAACACAGGGAAGCATGTGACGAGACCATGTCATACAGCCGAGAAGGGGACATGGACTTCTGAGTCAGACCTGCCACTGAGCAGCTGTGAGAAGTCTGATGAAGTCACCTACGCTCCCCAAGCCTGTATGGGGTGGTATAAAAGAGGAGGGGGGAATATTCTGTGCTTCATTTGGGCCTTGGAGAAATCACGTAGGAACTAAAGGGAAGTGTTTTCCACCTAGTGGACACTAGCAATACCCATTCCCACTCCCGACCCTGCTCCGCACACCTCCTCTCATCCTGCTTGTCTGATCAAGAGGCTGCACTGCAGCACCTCTCACCCAGAGTCACAAAGTCAACAAGGAAGTGTAGATTCCAAACTTCCCTCATGACCTGCAATCCAAACTGTGGCATTTAAAAATAACTCTCATTGTCACTACCGGTCTGCTCACTTGAACTCTGAACATCATTTGTCCTTGTGTGTCAACCAAGTTTCAACTTCCAAGTACAGAGGCCTGCGTTACACATGACACGTTAACCTCCAGGATGCTGACATCTTTGATGGCTCATCTTCATTGTCAACCTGAGGGGACTTAGAATCACCATGGAAACACACCTCTAGAAAGGTGTAACTGAACAAGAAGATCCACCTGAATGTGAGAAGCACCATTCTAGGGGCGGAGCTTCTGGACTGAATCCAAGGGACCTCAAGTTGAGCACGCAGAATTCATTGCCCTCTGTTTCCCGACTACAGATAGACTGTGTGACCAGCTGCCACACTCTCCTGCGGCCATGCCTTTCCGGCTGTGATGAACTGACTGCACCCTCAAACTGTGAGCCAAAAGAAGCCTTTCCACCTTCAAGTTGATTTTTATCAGGCATTCAATTGTAACAATGAGACATAACTAACATAAAACTGAGATTCATGTTTTAATGACTTTCTTTGCAATGAGGCATTTTGTTTTGAAGTATCCTAAAGAAAAGATGTTTGTGAGGGAGAGAGATAAAGAGGACCAAAGATGAACACAGGACCAAAGGGATGGGTTAGTATATCTACACCTGCCATCCGAGGGAAATCTGGGGGTGACTTCACCAGCTTGGGCCAGGCCTTTGCCTTTACTTTCCTAGATGGCTTCCAGGTAGCCTGGTCACAGCTTTTTCTGATGCGTGGCCACTACCTTGGACAGGCCATGCTTCACAGTGGGAGAGGTGAAGTCTCAGGGCATCTCTGGGAGCATCCACAATCTCCATGAGCCACCTGGTTATCCCAGGGAGCCATCTTTTCTCACATGGGGCCTCTGGATGCTCAGAAATGATTCCACTTCTTGAACAATAGGGAGGGAATGGTTCTGTAAACCCGATGACCACCACCCACTAATAACTGCTTTTCAAAGCAACCCTGAAATTCAATTTTGTGTTTCATGGGCCCAGCTCCTTAGATAAGCTCATTTGGGACATCTTCAAGCAGCCATGCCCAGGGATGCTGAACATTTACTTCTCTTACATGGTGGGGAAGGACCTAGGACTCCCTGAGAACCTGATCAGACTGTGGCCTTGTGGCTTTGATGTATATGGGTATCAGCTCCAGCCTAGAATGTTGGTCACCTAGAACCTCAGTTCTGTGCTTATAAAACTGCCCCCAGAGGGCATCTGTGAGGCCTGATTGAAAAACAATTATCAGTAAGCCTTGTAATTGATAAAATAAAGTACGACTGTGTCTTAGATACTCTATTTTAATTCTACTTACAATCAATTGCTTGGAATCTCTATTTTAAATTATTTTCACTAAAATTGCAAGAGTCAGTATTTCTGTTGGTACAAAAACTTCTTTTGTAATAAGGTGGGAAATAAATGGCCATCTGACAAACTATCTGTGGTTCTTCCCCGACAGTAAGGGGGCAACTTTCCCCTTTTCTCTTTTCTGCCTCTTTCCCTCGGATGCTGGCCAGAACCTAAGTGTGCTTTCTCTGGCACTGTGGGTTCCAGAACTTTCTCTAAAGCACCCTCCCTGCCTTGTGGCAGGACTCCTTTAGTAGGCAGTGAGGAGACCTCCATGCTGCAAACTGAGACAGCACTGTGGTCCTGTTTCCTTCTTTCCTCCATCCTCTTCCTTCCTCAACTGATAGATTGGAAAGATCTGGATTTAGGGTATTAGTCAGGCCTCACTCGAATTTACCAGCTCGCCCGGTGCAAAGGAAAAGTTAGGCTTTTCTGAGTAATTCCACAAAGCAGGCAGGCATAGCAAAGCCTTGTGATGACGACTCCATGACTCCATAAGCGACTCCACAGAAGGGGTGTTTCTGGGAGGGAAACGTACAGTCAGTCATCCTATCCCCTTAGCAAGGCTTTAGCTGAAACAACCTGACAAGGGATGGTCTCTTGGCCAAATGACTGACAGGCCCAGATGAGTTATCTTCTAAGGGAGGAGTGATGGTATGAAACATTCTATCCTTTTGGGACAGATCGTGCTGCCACCCACGGCCAAAGGTATTCTGCTCTTTTGACGAGGCCTAAGAAACGGCAAAGCTGATGTTTGCCTTTCTAGTGTGACCAGTGGGGTGGGAGGTGGGGGCCGAAGCTCCAGTGGCCTCCAAGAACATGGAGAAGGGGCAGCTGGGTAAGGCTGACTAACCCTCTGTGGGGAGAAGCACAGTAAGCTGGGACATCCGAGTCCCACCACCCCCCTACGATATACAAGACTGTGACCAGGGGCCTCTCTTCTTCATACGGCATCACCCATCTCCTGGAAACAGACGGACATTCATCAGTTTATCTCCAGCTCTACAGCAGGTTGAGGATGCTGACATAGTTACAATAGATAGCTTTTTAGGTCCCTTCAGGGCATAGGGTCTGTCTAGTTGGTGCCCTCCTGGGGGAAGCAGGAGGGAAGAATGGATCTGGTGAGGGATCTTCCAGAGGCTTGCTTCCTTGCCTTGGGTGCCCTGAGATGAAGAAATCCACACTGTTTCTCTGAGAGCTCCAGATGGAAAAGGGAACCTTTCCTGCTGTGGTTTAGGAAATTGCTTTTGTGACCAAGAGAGAGCAATGAGAATTCATCCCTGATACAGCTCAGTGCTGGTCAGGAAAGGAACCAGCTCACAGCAGAGCCAAGACAACTAGGAGTCAGTACCCTGCCTCCCAGCACTTCCAAAGGGACTCAGAGTCCCCTTGGGAACCTCAGATGTACTAATTATACCTGTGTGTCCCTTCAAAATAAACCACAAGCTCTTTCTCTTCCACGGTTCCATTTGTGTGTAGAAATACAATAATTGAGCAAAGCAAAGAAAACTTTAACCTTTTGTTTCCATTTTTATTGATGATGTGCAGAGATCCAGACACACAGGGGTTAGGTGGGCTTTGATGCACTTCTCTGGATGACACACTGATGACAATACCATTTTTATTGAAAAAAACACGAATTCTGTGCAACAGTGGGACAGACAGCCTGAGAATGTGACCCGTGGCCGTGCCCCGGCTTATCAAGCCTCCGAAGTTGCTCTAGAATATTCTCTATGCATAGTATCCATACGATCCATTTGCTGTCTGCATTCCCTGGGGCCTAAACAATCCCAGACTTCCCTAAGCCATCTTTGACTAACACACGGCACAATTTGTCTAACCTGAAGAGAACAATGTCAACTCATTCTTAGGCATTTCTTTCCTGTGGTTCAATGTAATCCAATCCCAGGTGGGCAAAGATCTCTTCTTCACTGTCTGCTTCAAGAAACACCCTCTGCAAGCATAAGGAGAAACACACACACTCAGAAGCTTTCCTTCAGCGTCGCAGTACAGACACACTGACCCACCTCCTCAGGGTGAGTGACAGCTGAAGCATCCCACCCTGCTCCTGAACGTAAAAGATCAGAGAAAGTCAGGGTGTGGTGACTCACACCTGGGATCCCAGCACTTGGGGTGCAGAGACAGGAGCCTGGGCTATAGAGTGAGACCTTAACCCAAACAAACAGAAAAAAGCCCTAGTTACTGCTTCCTGTAGTTTTGACACTTTCCCATCCAGGAAAATGGCACGTGTGGATTAAGGTAAAATTGTGACAGAGTTCCCCAGTCAGCAAATGATACATGGATAATTTTCCTATGGGCCTCTAATTCTTCTAATTTTGTGTGTGTGTGTGTGTGTGTGTGTGTGTGTGTGTGTGTGTGTGTGTGTGCACATGCGCTATAAGAACAGTAGACCTTTTTGCTCATGGATTTGACAGTAGAATTGTTAATTCTTCATCAGCCACATAGTAATGTCACTGTTCTGAGGCATGAGTTGAACAAGGTGCCACTGTCAAGCGAGTCCCCCATGATTAGGACTGAGGCTTGATGGCCTCCCGTCCATCTCTGGGCACCCATGTGGCTCTACTGTAGGAGATGCTCATTCATGACCCACTCAGAACGTGGTTGCATTGGATTGGCGTTTGTGTGATGCTTGTGATTTGTAGCAAGCCTTGATTTTCTTTGGAGTGAATGACTGTAAACACCAAGCACATAGTCAACTCAATGCTGGTCACCTCTGTGCTGGCCCTGGAGCCCCATCAGCTCACTCTCTGAGCCAGAAGCCTCAGAGTTGCATCCTGGGCCAGGTGGGGTCTGTCATCTGAGCAGATATTTCCAGCTCCTCTCAACTGTGATCCACAGAGAACAAAACATTTGTACCAAAGAAACCTGGACATGAAAATCAGTTAGGGTTAGGGTAGGGGTTAGGTAAGAGAGCCCAGCAGGTAAAGGTGCTTTCTGCCAATCCTGAGGACCTAAGTTCGATACCTAGAACCTACATGGTTGGTCGGAACTGGCTCCCCTGACCTCCACATGCAGATCATAGCATATGTACACCCATTTCTGCCACTATAAAAAAATAAATAAATGTAATAAAAATTGTTTAAGAAATCTGTTCAAGGGAAGGGCTTGGGGGCAAGGGTCAGCAGTGCATCTCAACAAGGGAACGCTACCTTGGTCTTGTCATACAGAGCATGGTTATCCAGCATCATCTTCCGCTCATGGGTGGCATAACGCCGCAAGTCTCTCTCAAACTGCTGCAAAGAGAATTGAAATAAATTACTATCCATATGCAGCGTTTAGAGCCATCCTGCGCCCTTGGGTGTTTGAAACTGCCATCTCCTAGCATATGTTCTTATATGACTTTCTTCCCCAGGGCCATGGTCCTGGGTGGCTGAGCTCTGGGGTCTCTGTACCAGAATAGAAACTCAGTGTGAACAGGAAGCTGATGGGCTTGTTCCCTTGTCAGATGCTGTCCAACAGGCAGCAGGTGGTGTGTGAATATCTGTTGAATAGACGAACGGACAATGTGAGCATTGTTTCTAGAAAAAATACCTGGTCCAGAGTAAATGCTGCCTAAATCATTTTAAGTTTTAAATATCATCATTATAAAAGAGGGTGAAGAATGGGGAGATCTTGGCCCAGATTTTGGGCCTATCTGTGTGCCCTTTGGCACACTACCCAGCCTTTCTGAACCTAGCTTTGCCCCAGAGTGGAGGGAGTGCACATTAAGGCCACTCCCTCTTTGATGTCCACCCCTACTGAGATTCTGTGAAGAGTCACAGTGACATCTCTCATGATCAGGAGTACACCCTGAGACTTCAGGGAATAACACACACACACACACACACACACACACACACACACACACACACACACACACACACACACACACGGTGCGGTCTAGAATAGTCCTTGGGATTAAAGAGAATGCCTGGGACAGTTGCGCCCTCTAGTGGTGAGAAATGATTTCCTCTTCGCTGGGAAGTTTCTGGGACTGGGTGAGACTTTGCCACCCAGGAGCCCTTTACAGCAGGTGCAGATGCAACCAGCCTTACGGAATAATTGCCGGGAGCAGATTCACTAGCACAGATCAGGGAAGTTCTAGGTCCTACTTAGCTCACTGGCAGTCTACCCCAGCTCTTGGCTGGGCCGCAGCTGCCCACAGCTCACACTTGTTTGCCAGCTTGGAGAAGTTTGGTGTTACAGTTTGGAGAAGCTGTAGGTGTAATGGAGGTTGGCTAACAGAGGTCAATGGTGGGCTGCTCCCAGCTCCCACCCTGTGTGGTTTGGGAGACAGAAATGTATTCCTGAACTCCTTGACCAAGGCCTTCCGGGAGTTTCTGTGCATGTAAAGAGATACAGCTCACTCAACAAATACCTGCAGAGTGCCAGTTCCTGGGGAGCTGAGAGTCTAGCAGGGGACACAGACAATTTATAATAACAGAAGAAATAAGCAAACTATGTGCTGATAGGAAGCCCGTGCCGTGGACTTACTGAGCAGGACTACCATGGTGGGCATCAGTGAACAAGGGCTTGAAGAAGGTGATAAAAACCAAAATGGCTCAAGAGAGTTGTGCTGGATAGTTTTATGTCAACTTGACACAAGTTCGAGTCATCTGAAAGGAGGAAACCTCAATTGAGAAAACGCCTCCATAAGATCCAGCTGTAAGGCATTTTCTTAATTAGTGATTGATGGGGGATATGCCATCCCTGGGCTGGTGGGTTCTATAAGAAAGCAGGCTGAGCAAGCCATAGGGATCAAGTCAGTAAGCAACATCCCTCCATGGCCTCTGCATCAGCTCCTGCCTCCAGGTTCCTGTCCTGCTTAAGTTCCTGTCCTGACTTCCTTTGATGATGATCTATGATATGGACATGTGTGGTGATATATTGTATGCCCTAATGAAGCTTGCCTGAGGATCAGAGGACAGAGCCAGGTACTAGATTAGACATAGAGGCCAGGCCGTGGTGGCACACACCTTTAATCCTGTCACTCGGGGAGGCAGAGATCTATCTGGATCTCTGTGAGTTCATAGGCCACCCTGGACCACATGAGATTGACTCAGTCTAGGAGAGAAAACAGAGCCAGGCAGTGTTGGCAGACACCTTTAATCCCAATACTGGGAAGCACACAGGCCTTTAATACCAGGAAGTGATGGCTGGGTGGAGAAAGGTCTATAAGGCATGAGGAGACAGGAACTAAGGGCTCTTTTTGGCTGAGGCTTTTCAGGTGAGGACTCAGAGGCTTTTAGTCTAAAGATTCGTGGAAACAGGATCAGCTGAGGAGTTGGCGAGGTGAAGTGGGCTGTGGCTTGCTCCGCTTCTCTGATCTTTCAGCTTTCACCCCAATATCTGGCTCCAGGTTTTTTATTATAAGACCATTTAAGAACTGAACAACAGACATGTAAGTTGAAAAAAACCTTTCCTTCCCAAGTTTCTTTGATTTATGGTGTTTCATCACAGGAATAGCAACCCTAACTAAGACAAGAGTCCAGTCCTTTCCTGAGCCCCAGAGATTTGCTGGGGATGGAGGTGGGGGTCACTGACACCCAGGCATCATGCTGGGAACTAAATCTACCAGGGACACAATTTCTTAGTTTTTAGAAGCTTTGAGAAATAGTAGCTCATCTCAGGATATTGCGGACTCAGACAACATGCAGCCACTCTGACTCCCATCAGCTGTCACTCACTGCCATTGCTCGTTCCTGCTTCTCTCCCTCGGGTTTCAACAAGTCACACCCACCCTCTTCCTTCCCCCAGGTGGGTTGGCCAGAGCCTGGGAGGGAGATTCAGGGCGGCAGCAGCAGTAGACAATAAGAAAGAGCAGGAGCAGCAAAGCCTACAGGTCCTCCTGGTCTACCAGTGACCTTGGATGCTACCCTGAGTTAAAAGGGACAACTAAGGAGTGCCATACGTCCTAACAGGATCCTGTGGCTTCAGGGCCAGATAAGATACTTAGGAATGCCTTCTTATGGTGCAGGCAGTGACACCCCGGCATTTATGGAACCCTGAGCCTGCTCCCAGCTCAGCTGCTTTGTTCTGTGAATTTTCCGCTGCGCTACATGACTGCGGATGCTTAACAAGAGCCTAGCATTACCTCTAAAAGAAGGTGGGAGGCAGTGCCCAGTTCAACCCCAGTTTTAAGATGAAGTCACTGTCTGGCTGAGTCCTCAGCAGAGCCCTGTGAGGTTAGTGTTGCTATTAGCCCCAAAGAAGGCCCAAGGACTGTTATTTACCTGAGATTCAAGAGCAGGGTTCAGCCTCTTGATTCTCAGAGTCTCATTTTAAAAACCTCACCAGTTTCTTGCAGCAGCACTGGGAGGCAGAGGGCATGCATGTGGTCTTTTGCTTCAGAAATGCAGACAGCAGGTAGAAGGTACAGAGCCCTAGTGCAGCTGCATCATTGTTTACAACAGACTCCAGGCTTCAGCCCGGGGGTCTGCAAGCTGTGCATTGCTGCCCGTGGAGGGTGCCACTCACATCAGTCTTATAGGACTTAGTCCAAGATCGCTCAGCTGGGAAGAGGCAGGGCTGAGCACTTCAGTAGGCCTAGGGCCTGAATCCATCTGGGTTACTCACACTATGCTGCTTCCTGGCTTTATCTAAAATTCCTCCTAGTTACCTATGGGCTTTTCAAACATAGGTGGCTGGGCTTAGCTACCTAGAGTTTCTGAAGGAGTGGTATACAGTGGTGTGGAGAATTTATAAATCTAACCTGTCCCTACGTAAGGCCACTGCCGCTGGCTTGGTGAGCCGCACACTGGGGATGTCTGTTCTAAATGAATCTGACTCGTGACCGTATGGCAGTATCACACCCCGGTTTAGAGGCTTGGGGGCATGGTCCCCTCACTCTCCGAGCATTCTCCCCTGCTGCCGTCAGCTCCCTCCTGGGCCAGGGCCGCTCACAGCAGACGGCTCTTACCCTGGAGCCCGTCCATCCGAGCAAGGCGAAGGCCCGGCGATCGTAGGGACACATGACCAAGTCTACGCGGATGGCCTTCCAGCCCTTTCCTTCCTGCTGGCTGCTCTTGTCGCCGCCGTCCACTTTCTGGTGGTACAGCTTCAAAATCAGGAAGCATTTCTGGAAGTGATCGAGAGCATCCACCTTCCTGCTTGGCAGCTTGAACTTCTCGAATGTCGACTCGATGAGGTCACAGTACAAAAGCAACCCCTGAAAAAGAGAGGGAGAGAGTTCAGAAAGGGCCCTTGGGGGGCCCTTACCATCTTACAGTGGCTCTTAGGGAAGCATTTTTCAGAGCTGAACAGACACGGGTGGGCTTCTGTCCTTGCTCTCTCGGCAGCTAGGAGAGAAGGTAGTAAGTGGTTCTCAGGCTCTCTCTACAGAAAAGGAATTTCTCCATGAGGAAGGCTGAGCCCAAACTCCTCAATAATAAAACTTCAGAGGCTCTACCTCTCCTTGTCTGCTTCTGAGGGACAGCCTTGCTCATTTCAAAGCAAACCGCAATGAACAGAGAGCCGCACTGTTCCCTGTGTGTCACGCTGACGATGGCCTGGCCTGGCTCAGAGGGTTGTGGCTGGAAGCCCAGGCCCGATGTGGGGTACGGTGACCTGCTGCTTCCATTGTTTTGTGCTGTTTTCACAATGCCAGGGGTTGAACCCAGGGCCTTGAACTTGCTAGCTAGGCCTTCTACCCCTGAGTATACCCCAGACCCGGAAATGATGCTTCTCCTGAGAGAACTATCTGCCCATCTTGGAGGCAGTGGGAGAAAGCCCATGATGCCTTGTCTCGTCTCAAGTGATTGTTGAGAAAATTAACAAGTGATTCAAAGGAACGCCAGGCAAGTACCAGCCTCTGGGAGTTCCTCTCTTCCTCACAGTGGTGCACGTGGCTGGTAACAGATGGGGGCACTCGATCCTGAACTGGCCAAAGCTTCGACTAGAATGTTCCTTCTGGTGCTGGGTGCGCTCTGCAGCAGAGCCCTGCTACCACCTCAGATGTGGCCCGAGCTGTCCCAGCCAGCTTTCTGCTGGGTGTCCCTACTGTTTGACGCTCCCCTTCCTGTCCCGACTTCCCTCAATGTGATTTCTGTCCTCTGAAGCTGCTTTGAGGGTGGGCTCAGGCTTCCCCATCGGTGCCCATAGTTGTCTTCCTAGCAGAAACCAAGTGACTGTCCCGGAAGGAGGCATTTCTCTCCTACTCCTTCCCTCCAGTCCCGGGGTTTGGAGGTTGGAGGAGTTGGGGGTTAGGACAGTTCAGCCCTTTCATAACGTGCTCAGCATAGGTGTGGGTTTTTTGTGTTTATCATTTGTTTGTTTGTTTTTCTAGTACCTCTTTCTATCTGAGGGTGGTTGAGTCTATGAATTAAGAACCCAAGGCCATGGTCACAGACGCTGACTTTAAACTCCCTCTGGTTCTGGGTAGCCTGGAATGGAACTCATGGTTATCCTCTTGCCTTGGCCTCCTGAATCGCTGAGATGACAAGCATTAGCTACCATGCCTAGTTCTCAACATTTTGAATCTTCCAGAAGTTCCATGAACTCCAGGGGGACCACATGAAGCAGTTAGGGTCCTTGTACCATGCATGAACCCAAGCCTGAGTCATGTAATCTCCTTCCTTTGTGGTGAACTATCAGCAGCCACAACCAGAATTCAAGCAGAATGTGTGCATGTCTGGAGAATTCTGACCTCCCCAGAGATCAGTATTTCTAAGTGCTTCCCCTCCCTTTCTCCTTCCTCTGACCAAGGAGTCTTCTCCAAAGGACACCATTTAGGGTCACCTGATGGGAGAGCACACTGAGGCTCCTGGGCTGCTCAACACACTTCTCAGACATTTAAGCATCTTGTGGGTATGCCGTGCACGG
Source organism: Peromyscus eremicus (assembly GCF_949786415.1). Taxonomy (NCBI): domain Eukaryota; kingdom Metazoa; phylum Chordata; class Mammalia; order Rodentia; family Cricetidae; genus Peromyscus; species Peromyscus eremicus. The sequence goes on from NC_081416.1 coordinate 21,392,071, forward strand.
TCCATGAGTACACGTGTGTGCACTGTGTATGCTATGCTTACAGCCATGCGTAAAGCGAAGCTCGGTGTAAGAACGGCTGGGAAGGGGGGTGATGTGGAGGTGGAAGCCAAATTCGAAGAACTCCGCTGATTTCACAGCTGAGGCACTGGGGGTGTGTCGGGACAGCAACACCAAATCACCTGGCACCTTGTCCCTGAGGGAAGGGGTGGGGCTGCCCTGCAGGCTCCTGGGCCCCCTGCAGCCCAGTGCCTGGCTCTCACAGAGTTCAATAAGCAGCCCTACCAGGGATCACCGCAGCCTCCATTTGTTAGGTGTTTACCATTTGTCAGGCACTCCAGGGTCTCCCCCATTGAGTGCCCTGTTAGCACAGACAGGAAACGACCATGAACTGTTAGGGACCATCCCGGGGTGCACCACCAGTGACTGGACTTCGGAGGTCTCCGATCAGACGTGTTTCACCATTGGTTCCCACTGCGGGGCCTGGGATTATAATGCCCATCTCTGCCCAGGGGCCACAGCAGGAATACCTTGAAGCTGGTGATGCAAAGAGGCCTGCCCCACCCCCCACCCCCCCACCCCTTCCACTACCCTCACCCCCACCCCCACCTCTCCACTCCAGCAGTCACAGATAGTCTCCGCCTGAGAACAATGGCACAACAAACACCAATGAGTTTCCAACCTTGGCAGTGGGCCTGGGGAGAGAGGTGTGGCAGAGAAAGCCTTCCCTCTCCTCCCCTACCCTCCTCAGAGCAGAGCACTGGGCAAGTGTCCTGACTCTTTGTGGTGTCTTCGGGCTGAGCTTATCTTGTCTACTCTCAAGGGCTCTGGTCACCCTGTGCTCCTTCTCCTGAAAGGGACAGGGAGACATGGCATGGTCTCACAGATGACTTTGGAGCTGATTCCAAAATCTAGTTTTCGTTTAGAGTGCTCATGGCTCCGGGCCTGGCACATTGTCTGGTCTCCTCTGGCATATCAGTGAATTGGCCCGTGCCCAGCAGATACTGTCCACCCAGGAGCGGGGAGCTGCACCAGGGAAACTCAGCCTCCTCCTCCTCCGCTCAGTCGGACCTGCAGGCCCCTAGGGGAGAGCCCTTCTCTCCCTAGGGAGAGGGCCAGAAGTCAGATGGCTTTGGCTGTGGGATTAGCTTAACCCCGCTTTGACCATTAACAATGGGTGGCCCTGTGGCAGGTGGATCCTGGACAGTAGCTATTGACCATGACCTCTGCAGGGCCCAGCCTACCCTCACTGGCTTCCTTCTTCAAACAAGATGCATACATGTAATGTGCAGCCTAGGACCCAAAGCTGGTCAGTCTCACACCAGCCGTGTGGTGCCGTCACGAGGTGTTGCAAACCATTGAGAACTGACTCTGTAGTCACCGTACAATGATCATGTAATAGAAAATTAGCAATGCTTGGGGCTGGAGAGATGGCTTCGTGGTTAGAGCACTGGCATGTAAGCACGAGGACCTGAGTTTCAGATTCCCAGAACCCACAGAAGTGCTTGGTAGACATGACTGTCGGTCTGCAATTCCAGCCTCAGAAGGTGGAGACAAGGGATCCCCAGAGCAAGCTGGCTAGTAGGACTACCCGTATCGACGAGCTCTGGGTTTGATTGAAAGACCCTACCTCAGTGAATAGGGTGGAGAGTGATTGATGATGATTCCCAGCATCAACCTCTGGCTCCACACACCCCCACACATGTATGCCTCTACATATGCAAAACATGCATACATACGCACCATGCATACACACACACACACACACACACACACACACACACGACACATAAAACACTAGAGACACACACACATACACACACACCACATACACTACACACACAAAACACTGGACACACACACACACCACACATCACACACACAAAACACTGGACACACACACCACACATACACACACACACACACACACACACACACACACTACATACACTACACACACAAAACACTGGACATACACCACACGTACAACACTAGACACACACACACACAAATACACCACACACACTCACACGTACTAGACACACACAACACACCACACATACTTTCACTCATATACCATACACACTCACACACATACACACACACCACACATGCAACACTAGATGTACACATGTATACACCACACACACTAGACATACACACATACACCACACACACTTTCACTCCACACACAAACATACACCCCCACACACATATACCACACACACACACACACACACACACATACACACACACACACACACACACACACATACACACACACACACGAAAAGAAACAAATGAAAAGCACTGCTAAGAAGGTCTTGAGTGGCAAGTGACTGCCTTGGTCTCCTTACCTGCTGTCCCCACAAGTCTGTCACTTTATGCAAGAGTTGCTGCTCTTCTTCCTCTGTGGCTCCTGGGCTGGTAATTAGAAAGTCTACATCATGCCCAGTCATCTTACCCCTAATTTGAAAAAGCACAAAATGGGAAATCAGTTCCAATTCTAGCCCTTCATTAAAAAAAAAACAAAAACAAAAACAAAAAAAACAAAAACAAAAAAAAAAACAAAGAACAACAACAAAAAACCTCTTTGATTCTGTGTCCCAAGTATGGGGTTTGTGATGCAAAATGCTAACAATATTTTTAAACCAGCAGTTCTTGGTTGTACAACTCTACTTCTTACAAAACCAATTCTTGGCAGAAAAAGCCAGATGTGGCATATATATTGCTATATATGTATGACAATAAGTAGCTAACCAAGAGCTATGGCCATACCATACAAGGTAGCCTTCTTGGAATTATGGTATGGTTAAGTGATTTTTCTTTTCTTCTCTGTCTCTGTCTCTGTCTCTGTCTCTGTCTCTGTCTCTCTCTCTCTCTCTCTATCTCTGTCTCTCTCTCTATCTCTCTCTCTATCTCTATCTCTTTTTTTAGAGGAGGTCTCCTATGGTCCAGACTGACTTTGAACTCACTATGAAGCTGTGGATTACCTTGGACTTCTTATCCTCCTGCCTCCATCTCCCAAGTGTCGGGATGATAGGCATATGTCACCACACTTGGTTTATTGGATGCTGGGAATCAAAGCCAGGGCTTCCTGCATGCTAAGCAGGCACTCCACCAACTGAGAGAAAGGCCCAGCCCAGGGAAATTCTCTTAGATTTAGTCCTCTTTGATCCAAGTGACCAGGTAAGGTCTCAGGAGAGGTGGGTGAGGGGCAGAAGGGACAAGAACCCCTTTCTGATATGGAGGCATTAGTGTCCAACTGACTACATACATTTCTGAAGACTCATTCACTTAGTTATTCACTGGCTTAACCAAAGTTTCCTGAGCATCTGCTTTGTGACTGGGCTCACACTCTGGTCTCAGTGGGAACTAAACCCCACTAGCTCCACAGGGAAGGCGTGCATGATATAGGCATCTGGGAAGCATGGAAGAAAGTCCCTAATCCAGCACAGAGCAAGGGCGAGTCAAGGGGGGCCTTCTGGAGCAGCATCTGAATTGAGTCTTAAGGAAGGAGAAGTCAGATGCGTGCCAGTTTTACAATATTGTAGAGAAAATTCCACCTGACCAACATCAGAGGCAAGAAACAGCTTGGTGTGCAAGAGATGTCAAGCCCTTTGGAGCTCCCGAAGTGAAGCGCTGGGTCAAAGCAGCAGAGAGAGGCGGGCACTGGGTCAGAGGAGCCTTCTGCACCACTTCAGAGGCAAGTAGAAGAAGGTGCTAGAACAACTCCATCATTTACCTTCGGAAGCCCCCAGTTATGGTGACCAAGGCATCTGGAAGAAAGGCTGTAACTGTCTCTTTAACTAGCACGCTGATGGCCTCTGCTTCTGCCCTGTTCACACAGCTAACAAGGTCTTCGTAGTAGAGGAATCCTGAGAGGCCAGTGGACAGGCCAGTGGGGAGGAAGGCACACACAAGATGACGTTAGTTTGAGAGGATGCTGTCTAGGCGTTGACCAGACTCAGCACAGAGCACAGTAATCTATGGTGTTGCCTTGTCTGTTTGCTTGTGGGCTCTTCATGGTTGCAATGGAGTGTTGAATTTTAATGGAGAGGTCTACAATGTCCTTACTAAGGGAAAAGTATTCAAATCTTTCTGGAATCTAAACTCTTCCTATCTGATGTCATAATAAGGAACCAGCCCTGCTGCATCCTCCTCTTCTATTTTGAGCAAAGGTCCAGTTGTCTCCAAACTTCTCATTTTTCTGCCACTGCCTCCTAAGTGCTGAAATTACATGTGTGGAGCACCATGTCCAGCCTTCTTGACCAACAAGCTGTGCCCTGCTATTTTAAAGGGGGATAGGGGCCCTGGCGGTGGTGACACATGTCGTTAATCCCAGCAATCAGGAGGCAGAGACAGGTGATCTCTGTGAGTTCCAGGCCAGCCTGGTTTACAGAGTGAGTTCCAAGACAGCCAGAGCTACACAGAGAAACCCTGTCTCAACGTGCCCCCCGACAAGTGGGGACTAAGAAAAACTCAGGACTTGGAAGTGATGGTTTCATTTGAAAAGTGAAAGGCAACAAGAGGGTCTGTGTCCAAAGCAAAGCAAAGTGCCTTGAGGGGATGGCATGCTGCCTCTGGGCCTGGGACTATGGACCAATGACTATTCAGAAGCAATGTCATGGCGGGTGGCGGGGGGGGGGGGGGTGCATCTGGCTGTTCCCACAGTGGTTGGAGGGAAGCAGAGAGGAAAAGGTGCTTATCTCCAAGGATTGGGGTGGGTTCTGGAGGGAAGCTGGGTGTGTCTGGCACAGTCAGTGTGCTGACAGTTACTCATGCTTCTGTCCAAGACACTGCACTTTCATTAAGGGGACCACCCAAACACCACTTGACAAACGGGAGACATACTCCTCTAGAGGCTGCCAATTGGCAGAAGGAGACACAGAAAACCTGTTGTTCCCTGTTTCTCACCCTAGGATGACAGGTGGCCAGGAGGCCATTTGGCTTGAACACGCTGTAAACAAAATTCCCAGGTTCAAAGCCGTCTGTGATCTCTAAATGGGACGTGTTGACAGGACCAGGAAAAGACGTTCACGCTAATACCGCCATCACCTGTCCCTCCCAAGTCAGATGCTGGAGGAACTACTGTCTTCATATGAATACTGATGTTTTCCTAGCTCTGTTGTTAACAGTCACCTTTTTATCGGGACATAGCTTTTGTGTGTGTTTGTGTGAGGAGTTTGGTCTACAGAGCAACAGCTCCACTAGGCTTTAATAGAGAAATTGTCCTCACCACTGGCACTCAGGTATGACTCAGTCCCTGGAATTCCCTATGCTCACCCAATCAACGATGTACATGAACACGAAGTTATGATTTTTTTTTTTTTAAGAATGTGTAGCTGCCAACTAGCACCTCACACCGTTATTCCCAGGACTCAAGACGCTGAAGCAGGATGGTCATAAGTTCAAAGACTACCTGAGTGAAATACTGTGTTGCTTCCCACTTCCTCTCTAAGTGTGGGCAGTTCTCATTATCATCCCACTCCATCTCCTCGCCACTGACGTTTAATGGTTACATACATTTCTTTTCAAAGGTATCTCTAAAGCTGGTGTAAAACATGATTACTGGATGTGTACTTTCTGGGGTCCAGAGTAGAAATAGTAGATCTTTTTTTCTTAGACTCTTTTTTTTTTTTTTAATTTCCTGTATGGCATCGTATAAAAGCTTATTACCAATCACTCAGAAATCAGCAAATCTGAGAGATGGCACAGTGGTTAAAAGCAACTTCTGCTCTTTCAGAGGACCCTGGTTTGATTCCCAGCACCCACGTGGTGGCTCACAACCACCTGTATGTCACTTCAGTTCCAGGGGATCTGATGCCCTCTTCTGGCCTCCATGGGCACTACACAAATGTGGTACCCAGACATGCATACAAACAAAACATTCATACACATAAATTAAAAATAAATAAAAATCTTTTAAAACAGAAATTAACAGGTTTACTGTCACTCTAAGACATCTCCAAGATATGATTCACCTCCCCAACTGTTTCTTGTGATTTCATTGTCTTTGGTCTATCTGTCTGTCTGTCTGTCTGTCTGTTGTTATCACTTAAACAGAAGGTAGCTGTTGACTACTCCCACATACCCAGTATCCTCTGCTAGAAGACTCCATTACTTCCTTCCATATTTAAAAACTTGATAACTTCAGTATTCTCCATAACTCCAGAAGCCACAGTGTTTGGAATTATGGCTGGAACTCCCTCTTGAAGGACAATTTTACTCTATTTTTATTGCATGTTAAAAGCAAGCAAATCTTACACATTTGAGGGGTTATGAATTACATCTTCTCATTTCTGGGAAAGGTACCAGCACAGTCCATAGAAGGAAGTGACCTGGCCACCGTGGGGAGCTGGGGGGCTTGCCAGACATTCAGATGATGGTAACAGCTCTTCCATCTCCACAATGCACTGCTGTCTCTTCCTAGGCTCTAGGGCTCTGGTTGGACAGATCAAGGCTGTGTCTAGATTGCTGCCCTTCTCTGTTTTCCAGTCCCTAGCATATTCACAGTGTGAACCAACCCAGTGCAAGCGTGGTTTGTCCAGACATCCTTTCTCTCCTTCCTCCTCGTCAGCTTACTCCTCTGTCTTTGACTCTTCATGCCATGATTCTTACCCAGGCAGGCAGCCAGACCCAAGTGTCTAGAGGAGGCTGTAGGAAGCAGGACAGTGCCCATCCTGGTTTGACCTCTGGATAAAGCAGCCCAGGAAGAGGCCTTGTTCTAGGCCAGGCCCAGGGCTTTGTGTGAGCCGATGTGTTTCCCAGTTACCTCAGGTTCGTCAGTGAGGTAACAAAGGCTCAAGATTTTAACCCGATCACTCAGTGACAAGTGCTGGAGCCAAGATATACCTGACCCCCAAGCCTGGAGTGCAAGTGAAGGTGGCCTCCCTGTCACTCCACCCTGACAAACCCAGAGCAGCCCGTGATCTGCCCCGTTACCTGCTTTCTGCATCCGCGTAAACCGCAGGCTTTTGTCTGACTTGATTTTACTGAGAGTTCTGAAACCCATCCTGAACCATTTCTCAGCTGTCTTCAGACCCACTCCAAACACAGAAGTAAAGAGCTGAAAAGGAGGAAAGGCAGGCTGGTAGTTCCCCTAAATCATCACTATGACAATGGAGTGGCGCTTTCCAAAGTCTCAGGCGACGGACAAGAAATATAAGCAAACTTTGGCCCAGTTACTCTTGAAAACGGTGAGAAAATGGGTAGTGTGTGTGTGTGTGTGTGTGTGTGTGTGTGTGTGTGTGTGTGCCTCCAGGTTGCTCAGTCTCTTACACACCATCATTCACCACACCTTTGACAGAGGATGCTCTTGGAGACTCAGCATATTCACCCCATCTACAAATGGGTAATGGCAAAGGACAGACTTAAAATGTAGTCCAAGCCTGGGCGCCTGCTTTGGCCATACACGAGGTTTTATATCACTTATGAACTAAAGGAATTGCTGGTCGCAGTACCAGAGACTCTAAGGTAAGAAAAATTGGGAGGTGATCACCCTGGGTCCCAGAAACGAAGACGCAGTGAGGTCGTGAGTTTGGGCTTCCAGATCAGCTTTGCTCCCCTCATGTACTTCTGTCCCTTTGACATTTGTAACCACGAATGACAGATTCTTAGAAGGTAATTTCTTCATATGGAAGTAAACTGGAACACCGTGTTTGTCCATGCATCTGCTTCTTCGGACTCTGCTCTGGACTGAGTTGTACATCCCATGTTAAAGCCCTAGTCCTCAGTGTGAAGGTCTTCGCATGTGGGGTCTTTGGGAGGTGTGCTACTTAGCTTTGTCAACTCTACACAACCTGGAATCACCTGGGAAGAGGGTTTTAATGAGGAATTATCTGTACTACATTGGCCTGTGGGTGTGTCTGTGGGGGATGGCTTGGCTGTTGATTGGTGTGAGAATCCTCTGTGGGAGGTGCCGTTCTCTAAGCATGGACTCATGCTTAATACAACAGTGTAAGAACGAAGAAAGACAGCCTAGAGCAAGCAAACTAGGACCCGTGCCTTTGTTACCTCTACCTCTGCCATGTGAAGGCAGCAGCAAGAAGGTGGCAGGCCATTGCAACCCACAAAGAGAGCCCTCCACAGAATCTTGACCTAGCGCCTTGACCTAAACTTTCTGCTTCCAGAACAGGCAGACAACAAATTTTTGTTTAAGCAGCTTAGTGTGTGGCATGTTGGTATGGCAGCCTGAGTTAATACAACCATCCACAGCAAGCAAACAGGAAGCCACTCCCCAGTAAACAAATGTAAAATCACTACTTACTTTGAAGGATTTATATCGTTCATCATTTAACACGGCTTTAACTTCAGAACTTTCTCCATCCTCAATAATTCCCTGCAAGGAGAGTTGAACAAAAGATTTGAGTTATGTCCTTATGTAATCACATCAGTCTCAAATCTACAGCCCCGGCAGCTGATTTCTCATGAAACTTGGAGAATTTTTCTGGCTGACCTGTAGAAAGAAAGAATTTCCATGTAATTCTGAAAATTCTTAGTTGATCATAGATCCAAAGACCCTTTATAATCTTGGACAAGGGTACAGAAGGATGAGGGTCTGAATCCACAGAAGATAAGACAAAATATTCACTGCCAAGTATTGTCCAAATAGTCCCGATAATTTTCTTTTCAATGGGTTCAACTTGCTGAGATAAGAGGACTTTTCAATCCATCAGGTTAATTGCTGGTCCACTGAAAAGCCAGTCATTATCAAGCTTTTATGAGATCTAGCCTAGTGCCTCTGTTGTCTGAGCTGGGATATTTTTTTCTATAATAATGTACTTTGCATTTGATTAGATTGAAACTTGCTATTGGGTGGCAAACTTGCCTTGCTGGGAAGTCCTTAAATGTTGTTAAACATGCATCTACCACCCAATTTCTTCCCAGAACACTATAGATGCAGAATCAGCCCACTGAACACCACCCTGTGCTGGACAGGAAGAGCCCTGAGTGAGCCTGAGCCTCTCACCCAGCCTGGCTTAGGAGCCAGAGCACTCTGCTGCTCTGAACTCTCAGGCTTGAGTCTTTTCCCTACTATCTGGGTCCACATAGTCCTACTGGGATCATGCTGGGTTATGGATTCTACACATCTATACCTATCTCTTTTCTGTGCTATGTTGATCTATCTATAGTTAAATAAGAGGAGAGAGTCCATACCTATGTGATCTCCTCTGTCTCTCTCTCACCTATTTGGAGGTGTAGCAAATTCCACTTCTCCCTTACCTCTATGATACACTTCACCTTGTCCCCTAGGCAAGGGATTCCCTCTGTGTCTTTCATGGTGATAATGGGGAACGGCAGAGATTTCAGTACAGCAGCTGCCCTCATGAACGCCACATAACAGCCTTCATTCTCTCTAAACTCATAATTTTCAGCCAGGATATCAAAGGCATCCTAAAAAATAAAACCAGATTAGCTGCTCTGCTCTTCAGAGTCACTCACAAGTCCCTCCTGTCCCTTTTACTAATGGGGTGCTTTTGAAGCAAGGATCAACCTCCCACAACTTTGCATCGTCCCCTGTGGGACACTATCATTTAACTGAAAAGATACGTGTCTGTTGTGGAATGTTACCTGAAGATATATGATAATCGTTTATGCTGTGGAATATTTTTTAATGATACAAAGATATGTTGGATTTGTTTAACACTGTGAAGCTGTGTTACTGTGTCTGTCTAAAACACCTGACTGGTTTAATAAAGAGCTGAACAGCCAATAGCGAGTGAGGAGTAAAGATAGGTGGGGCTGGCAGGCAGAGAGAATAAATAGAAGGAGAAATCTAGGGAAAAGGATCTCAAGGAGCAAGGAAAGGAGGAGAGGAGGACATCAAGGGACAGCCACCCAGCTACACAGCAAGCCACGGAGTAAGAAGTAAAGAAAAGATATACAGAAATAAAGGAAGGTAAAAGTCCAGAGGCAAAAGGTAGATGCGATAATTTAAGTTAAGAAAAGCTGGCTAGAAATGAGCCAAGCTAAGACCGGGCATTTATAAGAAAGAACAAGCCTCTGTGTGATTTATTGGGGGCTGGGTGGCAGGAAACAAAGAGAAAAGAGCCAAAGAGTAAAGAGTAAAAACAACCAACTACAGGTGTCCAATGAATTATGAGGAAACTGAGTTCAGCATCATTAGACATTTAGAAATAACTTAACCAAGCGGTGACCTGGTGCTCGTGGGGTCCCAGCAGTCATGACTGGGTATAACCCTTTGCTGTCTTCCCCTGCAGCCCATGGCCAGGGTTCTGTCATGATTCCCAGACATCCAGTTCTCTTAGCTAAATGACCCAGAGCCAGGGTTATTTAAGGTGAGGCGTGTTTTCCTCACCAGCAGAGAATGCAGCTGTGGCTCAGTGGCTGCTACCCATTTCCTGTTCCTCCTCACAGATGCACTTGAAAGTCAGAGACGAGAAGCCCTGTGCTCGATACTCTACTGAATGTGCTACCCTGGCAAACCCTGACCCCGGAGCAGCTGGGAGCCTGCCTACTGTCTCTATAGAATAAACTGAATATGTTCTTCCATGTCCATGAAAAGGAGGCCCACTTGACATAGAACTAGAGGTCAGGTTAAGCAGGCAGGCATGGAGGAACATTCTAAGATTTCCAGAAAAGTCATAATTTAACTTGTAGATTCATGGAAAGAAGCCTCAAGCCCCCCTTCTGCCCTGAGTATTGAGAAAGCCTAATTACCGTGAACATCCGGTTACAGTTGTTTAACGTGGTCTTTCTCTGACAAGCATACTGGGAAATCTTTTGTACAGTAGGTGGTGGAGCCTGGGTGTCCTGGGAGCCTGGGGCACGACTCAGGGAAGAGTTTCTTCTCACCTACACAAAAGCATAAGCATCCATTTTGAATGACAATGCCAATCATAAGTGTACATAACTATAAATATTTACTCAAATATAAAGGAAACATTTACTTTAAGACAATTTGTGGAAATTATCCCTGGAAGAGGGTAAAATCACAGAAGACTCAAAATGTGTCACACACATCTCTAGTGTCCTATCATAGACATGTACAATTTTCTTTTTATTAGTATATATTAATTACACCAGATAATGAATTTCATTGTGACATCTCATGTATGTACAATGTATGTATTTTTGAAATCACAACAATAAAAAAGAACCAGAAATTAACGTTCATTTCTTTTGTGTGTGTGAATTTATTACAGATGGTCCAAACCCCTTTCTCAAAGGTTCTAGCATTATTGGTCAAGGATTTGGATTTAGGAATTCGTATTCTTTAATTTTTTAATGAATGATCAGAGTGAAAAAAATAGGAATTTTTTACTTTTCTGACTTCCAGAATATCAGGGCTGAAGTATTTTGAAATATCTGTGCATGAAATGTTCCTACTAATAATTCTCTTAAGCTGGGCAGTGATGGCTCACGGCTCTAATCCCAGCACTTGAGGGGCAAAGCAGGCAAATCTCCGTGAGTTTGAGGCCAGCCTGGTCTACAAAGAGAGTTCTGGAACAGCCAGGGCTGTCACACAGAGAAACTCTGTCTCAAAAAAAGCCCCAAATAAATAAATAATAAATAGTTCTCTTATGGGGCTGGAGAGATGGCTCAGAGGTTAAGAGCACTGGCATCTCTTCCAGAGGTCCTGAGTTCAATCCCCAGCAACCACATGATGGCTCACAACCATCTAGAATGAGATCTGGTGCCCTCTTCTGGCCTGTAGGCATACATTCAGGCAGAACACTGTATACAAAATAAATAAATAATTTTTTTGAAGTAAAAAAAAAATAATTAAAAAAAAAGTAATTCCCATTGATTTGGTGCTTTTAACATGTCAACACCGCACATGATTTATGTGTGTGCCACTTCAATTCTCATGTCATCTAAAGAAGTGGGCATGATTGTTATATGATAGAGGAGCAGACGGAAGCCCAGCAGAGCTAAGTGGACTCCATGAGAAAAGAGTCTGGAATCAACCCAAGTCTGTGGATTCTGACACCCACGCCCGTGGCCGTCCAGCAAAGGAGCCACTTACAACAAGCTGGTGTCTCCCTGTCATCTCCACCGGTTTCCCGGCTCGCATGCACTCAATCAGCCAGGAGACGTCAAGGAGTTCAAGCTGGGAGCTGGCTTTGATGTTCTGTAGATGGAGCCACTCCAGGACGTCTGAACCTGAGTTGTTCTCTGCCACAATGTGGGTGACAGAATCACTAGAAGCGGAAGGCAAAGTCATCAGTAAAAGAAGCTTCCAAAATGAGATGTTCGCCTCCCTCTTCAAGGTTTCAGAGTATCCCAGCTAATTAAAGGCAGGGTACACACTGGGCCTGACTCGTGGATCTTCACACAGTAAATGACCTCTCTTTTAATTAGAGAAGTGGCAATGGACTGCACCCCAGGTTGGATGCGTATCTATCTATCTATCTATCTATCTATCTATCTATCTATCTATCATCTATGATATTAGCAAGAGTCATGTAAAATAGAAATTAAGGGAAGATAGAAGGTGAAATCGTCCTTAAAGTAGTACCTGGCAGTGTGCAGGTAGTTTTGGTATATTATTTCATTTTTGCTCATGGAAGACTCTAACCCAGTAGTTTTCAAATTAGTCTGATGAAACCTGAGTTAAAATTTTTGTATGAGAACCCAAAGTTAAATAGGTGTAAATGTGCGTGTGCCTGTCTGTCTGCATCAGGTGGAGGCGATAGAGCAAAATGCCTTAGATGAGGCTCTAGGGGCTGAGAAGTCCAAAGTCAAGGAGGGCTCACTCTTGACAAATGGCACAGAAAAAAAATGGGACATTTCTGGATCTTAGGAGCCTACACGAGACAGATGGCTAACGATTCTGAACAGACAAAAGGCCAGGGTGAGATCTGGGTGAGGTTTAGAGAAGGAACAGAGCTTGAGTGAGGTGAGAGCAGCCAATGGAAGTTGGCCTGAGTGAAGGGGCTCAGCAGTCGGGGGACAGGAGAAGATTGATGGGATTTATGGGACTGGACTGGTAAGTGTATGTTAGCTGTAGCAATGGCTGAGCCAGTAGTGGCAAGGGTCTTAAATGCCTTGTTCAGGAACTTGGTACTTCTTTTCTGGGGATGTCAAGCCAATGAAGACTTGTGTAAGCAGAGTACCATTAGTGTTAGTGGGCCATTTTTAAAAGCTAACCTGATCCACACAATGCTTTGGAAGGGAGAGAGTTGGGGGGGAGGGATATGTAAGGAACAGCAGACGAATTCCTGGTACACTTGAAGAGAAAGCAAAGGAGAAGCAGACGGGTGCCTAGCAAGAGCACCCTGGAAAAGGTGGAGATGGGAGCTATGTCATCCACACAGGAATCACAGTGCAGCGACAGCCCTGCTGGTGAAGACAGAAATTGCATCTCTAGCGGAGAGGTGGAGACCTGGAACTGAAGCTGCTTCTGGTGTGTTGCTTTCTGGATGCAGATGAAACTGAAAATATCTGGTTGACAGGCCAACCTCAGGCTGCTGTCACAAGACAGGCTGGAGGTTGGAACTGAGGCCATTTGGGTGACAGAAGCAAGCTGAGGTCAGACAACATTTTGTAGGGGCCAAGGCATAACAGGTGACTACGTCCCTAGCTTAGGTCCATAATATTCCAAAAATTATTTGTAATACATTTCTTGAAAGGTTCTTAACATCAAAACTTCAAGGCAAAAACAAAAGGACTAGTCAGTTCACAGAGGAGGCTTTAGTCCATCCACACCTCTGCCTTTGGAGGGAAACAGTTTTCCATAATACACATATATGCATATATATATAATATTATTATACTTGTTATATATCATTGTTTGTTATAATATTGTTGAATAAACAGTAATACTTATAGTAATGGAATTTTGCCTGAGCTCAGAGAGAAGGGCATGCTGAGCAGGTCCTGATGCTCAGCCTCCAAGCCTCCCTTCCTATCATCCCCTTCTACTCTTTTCCTGGGACTTCCTGGGACCTCATAGGCAGGTCCCAGTTCACACTGTGTATGAAAGCCACACACCCTTCTTAGATCTCTAAACAGCTTTGCGGGTGATGGCTCTGCACTGTGTGAAGGAAGGCTGGGATTGAAACTTCTGATTCCTGTTCATACAACTAGTCAAACAAAATCAACACTGTGCATTCAGAAATAATAACAACAAAATCAAATAAACAAGACACCCCCCTTTCTCTCCCTCTCTCTCCCTCCCCCGGAAAGGTTTATTATGCCTTACAGTTCCAAAGGCTATCTTCCACCAAAGTGAGAATACACGAGGGCAAGAGCATGAAACCAGATGGTCTCAATGTGGAAGCAGAGAATGAACAGGAAGTAGAACCCAGCAGGCGGTCACACATAAAGCAAAGTCTTGAAAGTAAGAGAAGGGCTTGTTGGAAAGGAGAAGGGTTTCACCAGGATAGGGCAAAGGGTGGAGAATGAAAAGAACTAAAATTCATTATATACACATAAAACTATTGAAAGAATTCCTCAAGGCCAACCCTACCCCATGGGGCCCACTTCCACCAGTAAGATTGTACCTCTTAAAGGTGCCACATCCATCGCAGACGGTGTGACCAGCTGGGAACCAAGTATTCAAACATGTGAGCCTATGGGGGACATTTCACATTGAAACAGTAACAGTGCCTAAAGTCTGTGATGTGAGAAACATGTACTCTTTCTAGTCACAGTGGAGTCGTGGGATAAATTCTTGATTGGCAACTCAAGCTAGAAGAACATTGGCAGATTTCAAACCTGATGCATTTTTCGAAGACGCCTCAAGATTAAGTATCAAAATGAGGTGTTCTGAATCAAGGGCTGCATCAAACAGGTAGCAGCAAATCCTCCGCTAATGCAAGCAAGAGAAGCAAGAAAACCATGGTCACATTCATGCATGGATGCATTCTTAGAGAGATGCCTGAAGGATCGTGCAGGGTTCAGGACTGTGCCGTTGGTTGCCAGTTAAGCAAGAAGCAGACATTTTAAGTCAACATTTAGAAGTTGCTTGTAACATGACATTGCCAAACCAGCTTATTTATGTTTAAATTAAAGCACTGATATAAATGTTTGGGTTTTTGTTTGTTTGTTTATTTTTGTAAACTGGTCCTTTGACACAAATAATTTAAGAAACGCAAATTTAGAGGCTCTGCCCATCCTGGCCCAGTCTACATTCCTCATCCTCTTGTGTTTCCTGGTGTCTAATCCAGGCTGGCATTGTTTCTTTGGGGTGGTGGCAGTCATGGTCTCCTGCAGACAATTCTTTCTGACTGAACACTTCTCCATGTTCGGTCCTGAGCCTCGCCAGACCATATCACAGGGCGACTTGCTCCCTCCAATGTGGCCTGCTGACAATTCCTTATTGATGCACTGTGACAATTATCTGTCTAGTTGGAAACATATGCATTTGTCTCTGCTCTGAGGGCTTCAATATTGAAAAACTAAGAGTACTGAAGCACTGCCATATACCAGGCACTGGTGTTAAATATTAAATATATTAAATGTACATGTCACACATTTAATTATTAATAATGCTGTGAGGCAGGTATTATCAGACTCACACAACAATGAGGAGAGAGCCTTGGGAGACATTAAAAACCCTACCCTGCTATTAACTGTGGGAATTTGATCCTGGGTCTGTTTTCACTCAAGCCTATGAACTTGAGTAGCCACTAGTTTGCCCTCTGAGACTTGTTGTTTGTTCCAGAGCAGAGGAGTTCCATGTGCTCAGTTCCCATCCACCCTCCTTACAGAAGATTATCATTATGGATATCATTCAAATAATGGAAAGAGAAGGGATATCTGAATGGGTGCCATGGTGAAAAGCAACTAGTTCCTCTCCAAGGGGCAGAGATATGAATAAAGAAACTGTCCGTCACATAGCTGCCCAAGAAGCCCTTGTATATAATTTATGCTTTCTTATTTGATGTCCAGTGTCTGGACTACAAGACTGCAGGAGGTTAGTGCTATCCCAGGAAATCTGAAAATAGCTGCTGGATCTGCACACACAGATGGAGGGTCTACAGGGAGGCCACCAGCTGCTCTGGGCTCTCTGGGTTTCTCCCAGTCTCCAAGGGAGCCAGGTGAGTGCAGAAGAACTGAGGTCCATCTTGTAAAGAATGCTGCCTCTGAGGAGCACTCTAGGCCAAGCACACTCACCACCTGGCTTTGCCCTGCATCTCTTTACCTGGTCTGCCTCTGGATAAAGCCCTGCCTCTGACACAGGCTTCAGGAATGTCCTGGGGCAGAGGAGCTGCTGTGAAAAAAACCAAACATCATGTATACAACTTAGTCCACACATCAGCCATAAGAGGTCGACAACATAATTTCAGACAAGGAAACCAAGGTTTGATGAGATTACACAAAGCCAGGATTCAAATCCAGCTGTGTCTGACCCCCAAAACTAAATGTTCTGTGGTTAGATTCCCAAGGGAGGTTCCATTTAGTTGATTGAGACACTTTTCTACGCTCCTTATTTCTGCCATGAACTAACTACCATAATTTTTCTACTGATGGGTGAAATACAGATAGGTAAGGGCAAATAAATCTGCAAAAAGGCTGAGGTAGGCACCACCTTGCCTGCCAGGGAGGCCTAGGCTTTGCTATTGTAGTGAGTGGTGATGGGCACTCTCAGGCCGCTGTCTCTAACCGATTTCAAATGTTCCCAGGAGCTGCTAAGGTTTCAAAGTCCAGCTTTCACTCAGTTTCTTGGCCATGACGAATAGGTAACATCTTAGACTAGGGTTGACAAGGTTTTCATTGATTATGTTTCTTCTGTGACAGCATTTGTTCCCCTGCCTCCTGCAGAAGAGAAACACCGGGTCTACCCAGGAAGGAGGAAGCAGCAGGCTGGAGTCTGTGGTTGTACACATTATGTGTGTGTGTGTGGGGGGGGGGTGTATCAGAAAACAACTTCAAGTGCTGATGCTCCCCTTCCATCTTGTCTGAGATTCAGTCTCCTCCTTCCATTGGTAATTACCCATAATGCACTCACCTTAGTCCTTGTCCCTCAGATCAGGGAGTGGTATCACTACGCCTGGTGTCCAGCTCAAGGCCAGATTCACAGCCATGATCAATAGTTATTTGTTGAATTAATGAAATCATTAATAGTTCTAAAATAATGCCTCTCTGCCCCTAAGTTCAACCAAAGGTATTCAGGAACTGGAACTTTAACTCAGCTCCCTGGATATGGTGCCCAGGAGGTGCTGATGGCCCATCTGCTTTCACTTGGCAAATGCTTGGCTTGAATATGGTTTCAGTGTGTCCCCCAAGAGTTCATGTTTGGAATCTTGGTCCCCAGTGTGACAATGTAGACAGTAATAAAACCTACAAAAAGTGAAGCCTAATGGGAAGTAATTAGTAATTGAGGTATTGCTCTCTGGAGGAATTAATGTAGTTCTCCCGAGAGTGATTGTTAGGAAAGAAGAAGGCTGATCTTTCTCTGCTTCCTGCCTCCTCAGTTAGCATGCAACCACCCTTGCTCATCTTACCACTGGGATGCCAGTCACAGTTCTTACTAGACCTGAGCAGCTGGTGCCATGCTCTTGAACCTCCAGAACTGTGAGATAAAACAAATGTCTTTTGTTTACAAATTAGTCAACCTCAGGCACTTTGTTATAGCAATGGAAAACAGATTAAGACAACAGAGATGGCCACAAGGCTGAAGCAAGTTGCATCTGTGAACCCAAGCACACTATCGAAGAGGGCAGTCAACTTCTTACATGAGTCTCTCATGTCCCAGAATGAGTGTTCCAGGTGGGGTCCTCATGGCCTTCTATCATCTAGTCTCAAAAGTCACACAGTGCCGCTTCCACTTGGTTGAAGTAGTCACCAGCCCTCCAGGATTCAAGGGAAAGAAAGATGGCTCCACTGCTTCATGGGAACAACCATACTGTAGGTAGAATTTTCCTGTCCCACAGCCTCCAATAAACACACTGAAGCTTATATCAATTATGAATGCTTAGCTGGTAGCTCAGGCTTATTATTAGCTAGCTCTTACAACTTAACCCATTTCCACTAATCTATGTGCTGCCCTAAGGCTCACAACTTTTACCTCTATCCCATTTTCTGTGTCCGACTCATTCTCTGTCTGACTGGCAACTCCTCTGACTTGGCTCTTCCTCATCCCATTATTCTCAGTTTGGCTTTCCCACCTAACTGTACCCTGTTCAGCTATTGGCCAGTCAGCTTGTTTATTAAACAAATCATAGCCACATATACAGTATAAAGAAGGATTATTCCACAGCATTTATACTATGAACCAGTGCAACAGCCCAGAACTGCACTCTGGGAAACATGACTGTGGATTAGGGTCTTCTCTCCAGCAGCACTAGCCTAGATGAGGTCCCACACCAACTCAATGACAGTGTTTCCAAACCTGCTGCTCACTCCTCCTGAGGTCATTTTAGGGAGTACAAGCCTGAGCACATAAAAGCTGTGTACATTTCATGCACGTTTGTATTTTTTTTTTAATAAAATGCCATTATTGGCGTGAAATCCCCTGGAGCTGAAGTTACAGAGAGTTGTAAGCTGCCATGTGGGTGCTGGGAATGGAACCCGGGTTCTCTAGAAGAGCAACCAGTGCTCTTAACCACTGAGCCATCTCTCCAGCCCCCAACATCTGTATTTCTTTGTGTATATGTTTGTTTTTTGTATGAAGTATGTGTGTGTGTGTGTGTGTGTGTGTGTGTGTGCATGTGTGTGTTTAAGCTAGAGGACTGTTTAGAGTGTCTGCCTTAGATATTCTCCAACTTGTTCTTATTTATTTATTTATTTATTTATTTATTTATTTATCTAATTATCTATTTATGTATTTGGGACAGGATTTCTCGCTGAACCTGGAGCTCACAACTAGACTTGGAAACAGCTGGCTCCATCCCCGACTGCTCTAGTGAGGGGTTACAGACACTGTTGAGCAGAGCTATTTACATGAATACTGGGGATCTGAACTCAGGTCCTCATGCTTGCGTGGCAACCACTTTAACAACTGATTTCCCCAGCCACATTTTTACCAAGATTGTTTTCTCCGTACCAAACCATAGCTTTTATGGGTACTATTTCTTAGGAGAAGGCTACAACTTATTTAGTGGTTCAGTTTAAGGACAATTAGAAGAAGCATGTTGAGAAGGGGAAGGGTAGAGGAAAATGGGTAACAGGTGCTGAAATACATTTAAAAGGACTAAGTTGTGATGTTTACCCACCACACACACACACACACACACACACACACACACACACACACACAGAGTTCATAATAGCCCGTCTTTTATGTCATGGAGAACTGGGAAGGAGGCGCTTGGTGGCTCTAGACACACAGAAATAGAACTGTAAAGAGATAGAAACACTACAATTTGATCCTTACTCATTGCATGCACATTTTGAATTATTATTCTTTACCACATAAATATGTGCAGTTATTACATCTTAACTAGAATATGTATGACAAATAGAATTTTATGCAGAAATTCAAAATATTGCTAGAATTGCCAGGTGGGGCTCGGGTGTTCAAACCCTGTGTGTTATAGAATTATCTTACAAATCTCAGCTCTGAGTATTTTTCTCATGTATCAATCTGCCTGTTCTTGTCTTCTCCTCCATACCTGGCTCCATATTATTAGAGAAGCCTTATATGAAGAAGGGAGGCAGCCATTGTTACCCCACCCTTTCCAGTGTGACTTTCTGAGCTCTCATGGATGGTCACCCACTTTCATGGTTGTCTTTGTTGCCTGGGAGAAGTCATGGGGTGTGTGTGTGTGTGTGTGTGTGTGTGTGTGTGTGTGTGTGTAAACAATGACTTTAGCACTATTTATAGTTAAACTGAGCAGCTTAGAGAAGCCAGCTTAACCCACCCTCACCCCAGCTCAGCCAGTTCTCTTAGCAACCGACATGTTACAGAATCCTTGAAATGAAAGTGGCTGAGGTTGGTTTTAATCCTCACACAGCAACATCAATAGAGACAGCTTTCTATTCCAGTCCTGGCCAGAATTTCACCCGATTCTTTAACTTCCTTTAATGGTATTATAAAATTTCTCATTAACTTGAAGCTCATAATTTTTGAAATAGAAGGTAGTTTAGATCAGGACAAAAATAAATTTTCTATTTTTTTGCTCTTGAATTTATTTAAAAAAGTTTTTATTAGGTTGCTGAGGACAAAAGCAGAAATTATAGACTGAAGAAAAAATGTATTTAATCGCAAAAGTTACTAACACAAGTTCCTTGGGTGGTTTCATAGTCACCAGGTAAGTTACTGTCTGAGTAAATATCTTCTTTTGTTTTTCAAGACAGGGTTTCTCTGTGTAGCCCTGGCTGTACTAGAACTCACTCTGTAGACCAGGCTAGACTTGAACTCACAGAGATCCGCCTGGCTCTGCCTCCCGAGTGCTGGGAGTAAAGGCATGTGCCACCACCACCCAGCATAAATACCTTCTTAATTTTATGGGTATGGATGTTTTGTCTGCACGTATGTCTAGGACCCACATTGGTGCCTACCCAGTGCCCACAAAAGCCAGAGGAGGGCATTGAATCCCCTTGGACTGGGGTTACAGCTGGTTGTGTGCCACATGTGGGTGTTGGGAGTCTAACCTGGATCCTCTAGAAGAGCAGCCAGTGCTCTTAACTGTGGGCCATTTCTCCAGCTACCACAATGTGGACGGCTTGTTGCCTTGACCTGACTGAGTGTGGTGAGAGAGAGGAGAAAGGACAGACACTAAAGAAATGAAAGACACATGGACACAGAAAAGCTGGGGTCGGGTGGGCTGTGCACATCCTGGTGGAAGGGCACCGACTAAGAGTTGCTAGTTTTTGTACACACTACCAGAATTTGCACTCAGAACAGAGGAAGGCTTTGCCAATTTCCCATGGGTCTGAGGCATTAGTCCTTAATATGCTTTTGCCCATGTCAACAGTACACATTCACTCAGGATTTCCTCTGCTGCCCACATTCAGCCCCTGAGCAAATGTCTCCTAAAGGTTACTGCATATTTAGAAAACAAAACAACAACAAAAAAAAAAAAACAAAAAAACCTAAGTTCTAGGTCACTGAGACAGCTCCACAGATCAGATCAAGGCACTCATCACCAAATCTGACAGCCTGAATTCAGTTCCTGGGATCCACGTAGTAAAAGGAGAACCGACCCTACAACGTTGTCCTCTGACTTCCATGCACGTGCTGTGGTGGGTGTCCACACACATAAATTACAAATAAACTAAAAATCACATTGAAAAGAAAATAGTCAAATTTCTGCAGACAGGGTCTATCTACCGGCTGAGGAAGAGATCTAGGTCAACTCCATAAGGTGACTGACCCTGTGGCATCCTGGGGAGTAAGTGCTCTTCTCTGGAGGGCTCTCGGTGGATGTTATTAGAAGCAGAGGGGTTTATGGAGAAAGCAAGCAAGAGAGAGAAGCAAGAAGAAAAGCAAACAACAAACCTAGTAGCTCCATGTTAGGGGCCTGTAATCCAGGGGTTCAACATCAGGTTTTCATCTGGCCCTCAGTTTGTCTGCTTGTTTGTTTATTACCAGTAATGGCCTTGAATAGTTTGATTTTGTACACCAGAGTTTTGAAGTGATAGAACAGTCTCAAAGAGACACAGAGCTGGATAGTGCTCAAAGCATCAGGGCCAGACTTTACTCAGCAATGGTGAAGGGAACAGGCAAGATCGGTGTGAACAAGGGAGACCAGGATATCCCAGAGTGAAATCCTCACTCCTACAGACTGGAGGTGAGAGCTAGCTCCTTCAATCTTTCCATGTCAAAGAAAATGAAGCTACAGAAACACGATGATTTGATTGTTACACATTGCATGCATGTATCAATTATTATTCCACACCCCATACATAGGTGCAATTCTTTTTTGTTAACTAAAATATATGTGTCAAATATAATTTCATACAGGAATTTAAAAAAATACTGTTATTGTCAGTCAGGACTTAGAGGTACAAAGTTAACATCTGAGTGGTTAAAAGGTTCACGTGTCGAAGTGGCAGAGAAAGGATTGGTCATTGGAGCTTTCCAAAGCAATTGCCTAAGAGAGGGCTCTGGAGTGCATCTTCCCATTGCTGGGTTTGGCTAGCACGGTAAATCCTCCTTGCAGCCATGAGCTTTCTCAGGCAAGCATTTTAAAGGGAATCATCTCAGGGAAGTGCCTTTAACCTCTAGAAACCTTGCCAGTGTGTTGTAGGAGGCATCGAGGTCTTTGTGTTCACAGATAAGCACTACAAGAACCTGGAGTGTTAAGCATACAGGGTTGTTCCCTCAAGGGAAGGAATGTGATGCTTGTTATCCATACAGAAGGCTGCAGAAGATGCACTTCCTAGCCTGGTGAACTTTGATCTTTGCAGCCAGGGACTTCTCCGGCACCAGCCCCTCCCCCAGACCCTTACCATAAGCTTGTTTTTCTCAAGCAATCTACAGAACCCATCTTTATGGACTTTACAAACAGTCTCAACATAGTCACATCTGATCTGTATTTAGCTTACTTTGTCTTTATATCTGATCTGTATTTACTCATTTATGTGTGTTTTGTTGTGCATGTGGGAGTGTATTAATTATCACCAGAATAGTTTTCACCAAAATGTGCTGTTTAAAAATGCCTAAAAGAAACCATTCGGAGTCAGACTCCCAGAATTGGAACCAACATCAGCTGTTGAGTTGTGTTGAGCTGAACAGCCTTCTTGCTTCCTATGGCTCCTCATTCGTTTGGCATAGACACCCTGCCTCCACACACACACACACACACACACACACACACACACACACAATGTATGACTAATGAGAGAGTCTCCACCCATTTTCATGTGGAAAATGTAGGGTTTTATTACCATGAGATTCCCCACAGCTTTGACGACAATAGCTCCGAGATAATGAGTGAGGGGGTAGTCACACTGCACAGGTCAAACGATGAACAGATGGAGAGCAGAGGCAGACAGGTTAGAGAACCTATACCCAGCCCAAGCTGTCTGAAAGGAATGAGCTCTGGAGGCTAACGCTAGTCTTGGGTCACATTATGTCGGCAGTCACAAGAATAGAACAGAGATAGCATGCAGGGTGTTCATTGCTCTCTGAACCTGGTCGTGTGTGAGGAGATCAGCTCCCTCAAGATCTTGCCGCTGTGACTTCCTTGACAGGATGGATGGTAAAGTGTGATGCCTTTGTCAGGGTATTTTATCACAGCAACAGACAAGAAACGGAGGGGCTGGAGAGTTGGCTCAGTGGTTAAGAGCTCTTGCTACTCTTGCAGAGGTTCCAAGTTCAGTTCGAAGAGCTGACTCGGGACCTGACTAACAACCACCCATAAATCCCGTTCCAGAGCATCCAGCACCCTCTTCTGTATCCGAAGGCACTGCACCCATGTGGAACATATACATACAGGCAAAACATTTATGGATACAAACCTTTTTTAAACAAATCTTTTTTAAAAAAGAAAGAAAAGAAACTAAGATAATGGCACAAATTGAAAGTTTTTTTTTAACATTTATTTAGAGAAGAGTGGATGACAGATGAAAGCTTTCAGGTAGCTCACCCTGTAGGAACTGGACTTGAAGATGGTTGAGAGCAGCCTTGTGGGTGCTGGTAACCAACTTGGATCCTCTGGAGGAGCGATCAGTGCTCTTAACCACTGAGCCATCTCTCCAGCCACAAATGAAAAGATTTTTAACATTTATTTATTGTGTGTATAGAAGTCAGATGCTGACTTATGGGAATGACTCCTTTCCTTCTGCCGTGTGGTTCCCAGGGATTGAACTCGGGTTGGCAGGCTGGGCAGCAAACACACCCACTGAGCCATTTTGTAGGTCTATCATCGTTTTTAAAAATGTATGTCTAAGGCCAAGTGTGGAGGTACATGTCTTTAATCCCAACACTTGGGAGACAGAGGTAGGAGGATCTCTGTGAGTTTGAGGCCAGCCTGATCTACATAGCAAGTTCCAGGACAGCCAGGGTATCTAGAGAGACCCTGTCTCAAAAAAAAAAAAAAAGTATGTCTATTATAAAAAAAGAAAAATGGAAAGACACAGAATATGAACGTACACCTCCCACACCTGATAACTGCTGACAGCATTTTCACGGGCTGCCTTCCTGCCTTTGTTCCACTTGTTACGGTCATCTGACCTGGTTTATATTGTGGAGAAACAATCTCATCCTCTCAGCATGGCTGTACAGGTCAGTGGATCTAACTAATCAACAAGAAAATAATCGCACTTTTCATTGCGCTACTATAAAATTTATCAAAAGATACTGACATCCTTTCTCTCAGCATCACATCAGATAGAACACTGATCTGAACGCCAAGGTCAGGGGAGCAAACCGGGCTGTACAGAACTGCAGATCTGGAAAGCGTCGGAGCCAGGAGGTGAGGTCTAGAAGTTTTCTCCCTACAGAAATGAGTGGCTCTATATCAGGGCACAGAAATTCTGTTAGCTCCAGGGCTTTTGCTTCCTGTGGTTCATTTTCCTCTACAGTGCACACATGTGTTGAATGTCTCAGCCTGAGAACTTTGCCCCATCATAGGCACAGCAGCGGCTTGCTCACCAGGCACCCGTTTCCTCTGTCTCCAGAGCAGCTGGCACCGTCCTGGCAGCCAACATCTGGAGCACCATTCTGCCTCTTCGATTCGCTTTGCTAACAAAGTGACCTGCTTCCCGATCATCACCCTAAACACTTGGCTCAGCCAGATTGCTCCATTGGTTACTCAGTCAGTGGGCCTCACCTGAAGCTTGAACCTTTTACCAGAAAGCTTTCTGAGTAAGTGGACGGCTCTCACCTTCCTTGCTGGCCCTTGCTCAGTTTCTTTACCGTGAAAAGCAGCTTCCTATCTGCTAAAACTTTTCATTTCTGTTTTTAATTTCTCTTTAAATTTATTTCAGTTTTTGTCTCCTCCTTGATCTATCTAGTTTCTTTCCCTTTTAGTGCTAACACTGTGTATAAGTCTAACAGATTAGTTACAGGCAAAAATGAGATGCAAAAATTAGGCTTGTGTGAGAAGAATGTTAGGGAACCAAGTTGAGGGTGGCTGTACTGACTTAAAACAAAACAAAACAGGAAACTATGTGAGAAGAACTCAATAAACAGAGAACCTCAGGAAATTTCAATTGGGGACATTTTAGCAAAAGAACAAACTGTCCTCTGAGTTTGGTGTGTGGAGTTTGGCATACCTGGTTATTGACCCTGGAAATGGGTCTCTGCAATGCTTCAAAGTCAGCATTTTATCGGCAAGAAATGTTTGACAATTTCCTTGTTAAATTCGAAGACTTAAAATTCAAAATACCACATAAAAGTCCTATCATCTCTGACCTGTGATGCTCAACCCACCCCTTGCACAGTCACACACAGTGAACTGAGTGGATCTCCGACATTCCCACTGCAACCCAGCAGTTCTATCTGCAGTTATCATATACGTCAGGGCCTTTATTGGTGCTTTGATTCTCCACCTTGATTCAAGACAGTGAATGTATAGAATAGTCAGGAAAGCAATGGTAACTGCTTCTTGCTGTCAGTGACTCTGTGTAGCTGAGTCCCCATGGTGGCTTCAACTACCTCCCTTCCTCTTATCTCATCACTCTGTGGTGGCATCTGTCACCCCTAGACAAACATCTTTAGCCAGCATCTCATCATGAAGCCAACTTGGACCACTCTTTGGAAAACCATCACCAAGTCCACTTGGGTGCCTGTGGTGAGCCATCTCAGCCAAGCCCACCAAAAGCCCTTAGCACAGCCAGGTGTGTGGAAGTCAGAGCCAAACCATCAATCAATCCTCCCTGCTCCAAAGCAGCAATCTAAAAGACTGAACCCAGGAGTATTGGCTCAGTATGGTAAAGAACGGAACTGAGTGGTTTCAGTGGGAACTTTTCTGACTATTTTTCTGGTTATCACTACTGGGTAATTCATCTCAGAGTTAGTCATGAGCCAGATTTTTAAAACTCTGATCTTTTGGTGCCAATTAGTTCCTATATGATCCTATTTAGCCTCCGCTCATCTTGTCTCCCTTAGTCAAATGGCTCCTTGGGTCTCTTGGAGATGTCTGCAAGGCCCCTGCCTGCTTGCAAAGTGGCCAGAGCGGTCCTACCTGAGTTCGCTTTCCACCCTGAACCCTTTCCTTCGGGCCAGCTCCATGAGGAAGGCTCTTCGAGATGTTCCCATTCTCTTCTCCAAAATGAAGAGGACCAAGTCTCGAAATCTGATGTCATGAGATGTGGCGGCCACCGAGGTGCCCATCTGTCTAGGCCTCTTCTTCCGGGGACCTAGGTGGACTGCTTGCAGTGGATCCATGGAAGCAGACTGGCTGACTGCTATGCCATCAAGTGGTGTCTCCTGCACGAGGGCTCTGATGTCATCTCACCAGCAGACTCTGAAGCTGGGAGAAGCTTCATGGGTGCCACCCGGGTGACAGTTTCCTGCTAATCAGTTCCTTTGCCCAATATGGAGCTCCTGACAAAAAAGAAGAGATGGAACTTTTGTTTTCATATGCTTGATCACTGCAGCATCTCAGACTAAACTTGTGAAGATAGTGGGATCCTGCCCCTGGTTGAGTACGGTTTCTTATTTCTAAATGTGCTCAAGCCCTTTATGTTGCATTTTTAAAGCTATGTAATTTTATTTTTATTACATTTACTTACTAGGCAAGGGGGTATGTGTATGCATGCCATGGCATGGCTGTGGAAGTCAGAGGAATTTTCTCCCTCCACTGTGGAGACCCAGAGATCAAACTTGGTAAAGATGCTGCTGGCCACTGCTGACTTTATTTATTTATTAATCCCTCTTTTACTCCACTCTCCTTCTCCCCTCTTGGACATTACATGGGATGCCTGTGTTTTGCACAGGTATCATGCTGGCAGTGGCTGTTTTGATTTTACATGAATGGTGTCTGCATTTCTCACTCTGCTGCTCACCTTTGGGTTTTTTTGTTTTGTTTTGTTTTGTTTTTTAAGCCTGTAACTATGATTTTCAGATCTCTGTTCTACGCTGCTGCTTTAACTTCTATCACTTTGTGGTGGGCACAGGACCACAGGTTGTGAGCACATTTTATAAATAAGGAAGCCAGGGTTCAGTCACTGCCGATCACAGAATAAGGGGTGAACGAGATCGTAAATGCAGTCCTTCTGGGTTCAAAGGTTACACATCTTAGTTTGGTTTTTGTTGTTTTGTTTTGGGTTCTGGTTTTTCTCGTGCACTAAGGTTTTCTAGAGAGTGATCAGTTATATAAGTAACATAGGTCTCTGAGATGAGATGGCATTTGGATAAGAGATACTTTCATGAAGTTAGGGTCACTTTCAAAACTCTGTGCAAAATGAAATTTACATCTTTAGTCAACATATTTCATAGCTCTCACTTCTTTAATACCTATTGTTGGACCTAGTCAAGCACCTACAAGCCTTTGCTGATTGAATCCTTACAAAATTACTGTCAGCTAGATATCCACATAATATAGCAGAGAAGATTCTGGACCTTCTAAACAACCTGCTTAAAACCACAGAAGCAATAAATAGCCACAACTAAGAAATGGCTGAGTCAGGGTTTGAAGTCAGGTTTGTCCGACTTCAAATTCTATTACTCTTGGGGCCAGTGAGATGCCTCAGTGAGTAAAAGCACTTGCCTCCCATCCTGAAAACTCGAGTGCCCTCTCAGCAACCAACTCGATGAAAAGTGAAGCTGATTCTCACAAGTTATCCTTTGATCTCCACAGGTGTACCAGGGCACACACACTCATGTACACACACACACACACACACACACACACACACACACACACACACAGTAAAATATAAGGAAAATTTCTAAATTAAAAAATATATGTTCTTTCCAGGTATGATGGTGCACACCTTTTTAGTCCTAGCACTGGGGAGACAAAGGAAGGCAGATCTGAGTTCGAGGCCAGGCTGACCTACAGAGTTAACTCTCTCTCTCTCTCTCTCTCTCTCTCTCTCTCTCTCTCTCTCTCTCTCTCACACACACACACACACACACACACACACACACACACACACAACAAGCAGCCTCCTTCTGCCATTCCTTACCTAGTGTCGTGGTTTGAATAAAAATGGCCCACATAGGCCCATAGGGAGTGGAACTGTTAAAAGGTGTAGCCTCCTAATAGGTGTGGCATTGGTGGAGGAAGTGTGTTACTGTGTGTGGGCTTTGAGATCTCCGATGCTCAAGCCTGGCCAGTTGTTACAGTCTCTTCCTGCTGCCTGTGGATCCGATGTAGAACTCACAGCTCCTTCTCTAGCACCATGTCTGCCTATGTGCCACCATGCTTCCCACTGTCGTGGTAACTGACTAAACCTCTGAGCTGTAAGCCACATCCAATGAAACGTTTATCTTTATAAGAGTTGCTGTGGGTATTGGTGTCTCTTCACACAATAAAACCCTGACCAAGACACCCAGTAATAAATCTGGGCTCTTCTCATCCAGTCTGCCACTGCGTTTGGGACTCTTGCTGCCTGCAGGGACATATGAGCACATGAAGGCCTCAGCACAGCTGAAGGAGGGTGATTTGACAGCTGCCTTCAAGCATCTGCAAAACTGTTTTGCTCAGGGAGGTAAAATGGGAAATGACAGAGAGCTATAGTGTAACAGATTTCAGTTCTCTGCAAGTAAGAGCTTTTGAGTAGCTACAACTGTCAAAAGCACAGAGCAACTGTGGGGTGGTGTAGTAGAGACCATGACAGTGTTCAAGCTGGTGCCAAGCATGTGTTCACTGAAATGTCACAGAAGGGATGTAATCATCGGAAGGGGCCTTTCATGCAGCTCTCTGTGGTGCTAGGTTTGCGTGAGAGAGAGCAACAAGCAGAGACAAGGGGCCCTTTTGGCCGTCTGTTAGATGTTTGGTTTGGGTTCGCTACGTGATGAAATTAGTCTTAGCTACCAAGTGGCCCAACAGCATGAACAAAGCACAGGACTCTAGCCAGGGCTTGGGGTGGTGTCATCCCTGTCATGAAGGAAGACCACAGAAGCAGCAGCAGGGATAGGCAATAGCACAGGGATGCAGCCAGGGATGCTTAAGATCCGATCTGCGTGGCTGGGAAGCTGGGACCTTGTGCAGTTGCTGCGCTGCTGGTGTCCGCATCTGCAAGGTAAGAATGAGATAGCCCATTCCACCCCCTTACAGAAGGAATGAGAAAGAGGAAGAACCTTAAACAAGAGCCAATAGTAGCTCCCATTTTCTTCAGAGGGTCATCCTCGCTCAATCTAAAATCAGGTCTATATTTTATAAAATCATCAAATTATCAAGGTATCATATTGACCAATGTTAACTATTGTCCCACCCCAGAGTGGGATGTGTTTCTTACAGTACTCTGAGCTGTATCAGTGTCCTTTTCCTGATTCCCAAGCCCCAAGATTTCTAATACCCATTACACTAATCCTCTACGCTGAATTCTCTCTTTTGACACACACACTGTATGAAACACCTAACTGAATCTTTTAACACAATGTCCAGTGAGTGTAGAGGTGCAGACAGGGGTTATCTACACCCCTGGAGCCAGACTCTGCCTGAAGAGAGACTCACGAAGATGTGCATACCAGGCAGCTTGTCACAGCCTGATCTGTGCAAACAAGGCTTAGACGCAACAAGAGTGTCTACCAGCAGACTGGCGGATAAAGTGTGATGGGGTACTCGTAGCCACCTAGGTCAGGCCCTATGTAGTAAGCAGCAATGGACAAATATCCACAATCTAATAATTACAAAACCAGCTCACAACTTGTTGTGACCAGTTCTGGTAGAGAAGAGCAGACAGGCACACGGCCAGCCTCACATTGGAACCGTGAATCCCACAGCTCCTGGGGTTTAGGCAGGATTTCTAGCTTTGTCTTCGTGCATTTCTCTTTTACAGATTTGTTTCTTCCCTTCCTCTCCTCTCCCTTCCTTTCCTTCTTTCTTTTTGTCTTTGAGATAGGGTCTCACATGCTTCCCAGGCTGGTCTAACTCAGCAGCTCACAAGGCCCTTCCCAACTCCACCCAACTCAGAGCACCTTGAACGACACACCCCGCCTGGTTATTGTTTAACAGACAGATTCCTACAATAAACAGGAATTTTATTTTAACCACAACAAGAAATACTTTTTTAAAACTACCTTGCCTTTACACCATGTTTCACTGGTGACTCAAGGGCAGTGAGATTGTTATAAGTGAGCTGAATAGAGGGTGAACATGTCACTGTCACAGTTCATGTGAAGTCCTACCTGAGTGTCAGGGTTAGACTTGCTTGGGAATTTCACCTGACTAACTCTGGGGATGAAATGTGGGGCCTCTATTCCATTTTTCTGACTTACAGGGTCCTTCACAATGGCATCCTGTGATCTGAAGCCTTTGTGTTATGGTTTGAAAATGGTTTGTACCCTCAAAGAATACATGGAAACTTTATAGCAATTGGAGCATTGTTGAGAGGTAGTCTGTGAAGGGGTGACTAGGCATCAGGAGGGATCAGTGCCCTTGTCACTGGTTGGTTGGGGTTAGTTACCATGATGGTGTGTGTTGTTAAAAAGTGAAGCCACCCACGGGGCTAAAGAGATGGCTCATGCATAAGAGCACTTGTCGCTCTTGCAGAAGACCCGGGTTCCAGTCCCAGAACCACATGGTGGCTCACAACTATCTGTGGCTCCAGTTCCTGGGGATCCAATGCCTTCTTCTGGCCTCTGTGGACACTGCATGAATGTGGTGCACAGACGTACATGCAGGTAAAACACCAGGACACACAAAATAAATAAAATCTTTTTAAAAAAAATTGAAGCCACCCTTCACAATTCTCCTCTGCCACACATCACTACATGAGAAATACTTGCCCCAAGCTCTTTGACATCCCAGACTTCAGAATCATTAGCCAACATAAACCCCCTTTCTTATAAGTTACCCAGCTTCAGATAATTTGCTATAACAACTGAAAATGGATACATAGTCAGATTAATGGAGGTCAGTGGAGAACTGCTCAGAGTCATTCTAAAGTGGGTCTGGGGACACAGAAGCATAGTGGTCATTTCAGGAATTAAACTCTGGTCTGAGGAGATAGCTCAGTCAGGAAAGCGCTGGCCATCCAAGCACGAAGATGGGATTGGATCCAGGGGACTCATATTAAAAGCTGCATGTGACCGCACAGTCTTATAAACCCAGTGCTAGGGAGGCAGAGACAGGCGGATGCCCAGGGCTTGTTGGCCAGCCAGCCTCATCTAACTGGAGAGCCCCAGGTAAAAATGAGAGACACTGTCTCAAAAACAAGGTGGATGCGTACACACACACACACACACACACACACACACACACACACACACACAAAGAATAAAGTCACTATATAAAAGTAAATTGTTTTGCTATTCCCGTTGGCAGGCCTGTTAATGCCGGAAGTTAATTTCTTCCTTCTATACCACCCAATTGCATCAGGTGTTAAGTGGTTCCTTGGTCCAGACAATTGGTCAATAACTTCCAAATCCTTTGTGTAGACTAAACAAATCAAAGTCTATTTTTCCTTCATGCTACTTGCTGGAGGGTTAGGCTCTGCTCTAGACTTGGCCTAATGGAGGCTTGACATGTCTGTGCCTGCAACATCTGGACTATATCTTAGCCACTGCTGCAGCTGGAAAGAGATCATGGCGGGGTTGCCTCACTCCCACACTCAAACGCTTTGTCTTGGAAGTGATGCACATTGCTGATGTTCATCACCCGTTGGTTAGAGTAGTCTCAAGATTCCACCTCTCCACAGCAGGACCAGAAAATATAGGAGAGCATGTGGGATGCAGGAAAACGCATGTTCCTGACATGTAAGGACCATGCCCTTTATGTCAAGGGGGTGATAGTGAGTGTACTCCAAGCCAGGGAAGAGAATAGGGAGCCTCCGGAACCACGTTCCTCCGGAACCACGTTCCTCCCACCCCAGAGGAGTAACCCTCTGCTGTGTGCAGGCCACTCTCCGGCTAGTGTTTCAAGTTGCTGATGTGGGCAAACAAGGAGGTCTGCTCTCCCAGAACTACTTCTACACCAACTTCCAGACATGATCTGGAGGGAGCCTCATGAACGAAGTGATAGAATGCTGTCCTGGGTTTGGCCAGGGGCCTTTCCTACATCCATTTCCTTGTCCATAACAGTCCTGTATGTACCAAATGTAAAGGAGATGGACTACCCTTTCTATCAAAGGACTAAATTAGACAGTGGTCCATCTTTAGAGAAGTTAGTAAAGACATCATCTGGCAGAAATTCCCTCCCCCCAGCATTTTCCAAGGTAAAAGTATGTGCATGAGGAGGCCTCCTGATCTCAAACGTGACCCTTTGCCTATCAGCTGCCCCACTGGGTCTGACCACTCAGAATGAGGCGCAGGACCCCTTTGCATTAAAAAGCAGGGCTCCCACTGAGTGTGTTTGCTTGCTGGATTTAGAGGGGCTGTTCATCCTTCTGCAGAAGTAAAAATTTTTGCCTTGCTGAAAAACTTTGTATTGTGTGGACTTTTTCTTGGACCCCAGACCCATTTCTGATACTGTGTTGCCATGATCTAATTATTCACATACTTTCCATTGGGTTGTAAGTCCTGTGTGTTCATAGCTGAGTCCTCAGCACTTAGCACAAGGCAGGAACCACCAGATGTTCACAGATCCTCTTAGATTCCAAACATACGTTGATGTGATTAAGCTTTCACACCGGGCAGCTGTCAATCTTCTGCCACAGCTGTCCTTCTTTAACCTCCACAAGCACAACTAAGTGTCTTTTCAATATGAATGATCAAGAGGCGTTAAAGAGCCCGGCCACTCAAACGCAACACTCAGCACTATGAGCTATACACTCATAGGTGTGTTCCCAGACTTTTCTGTGCCTCAATTCCCTTACCTGCACAATGCAGGTTCTAGTGGTCTCTGCCTTACGAGTGCTTATGTAGACTAAATAAATAAAAAAGTATTGCCAAGCAATGCTTGCTCAGAACAGTGCTGTTAGCTAAAAGGCCATGACTTCTCTTTATCACCGCCCTGCCCCCTGCCACTTCCCTGTGTCCTCACACACTTCACTCATATTTCTGCCAGTGCCTGTGGGGTGCTTTCTGTATAGTGGATCTTTCCAAAAGTAGAGTTCAAGCTACTGAAGGCAGACTCAGGATCTTAGGGAGGGTGGAGAGATCTGCAAGAATCCCAGGGTGGTTTTCAGGGGATGTTCCAAGCCAAACAAGCCATTCTTCAGTGCTGGGTATGGTGGCACACACTTATAATTCCAGCAACTAGGAAATTGATGCAGCATGGTCATGAGTTTGAGGCCATCCTGGGTTATATAGTGAGACTCTGTTGATGATTCATGCTGATGATGATTCTGTAGTGAGTCAAGTCAGGGGGATCAGACAGACTAGCTCTATGCAATGTGTATTAAAACATCAAACACCCCATGAAGCCCTGTAGTAAAGAAACCTGCTTGGTTTGTTGAGTTTGGAGCATGCCCAACTTGCTCCTATTCTGTTCGCTGTCATGCACGATACTTAGAAAATCTATTGGATGTAATCAGGAGTATTGGTGACCCTGGACTCAGACAGGCCTGAGCCACCTGACACTTTGCAGATGTGTCTGCCTGGACAATTTCTATCACTGGTAGAATTCTCAGCTTCCAACTTGTAAAATGGCAATCAGGGTACAGACCTTCAGAACCTCATAAGCTAAAACTTCCTCTGTCTGCCTGACCCATGTGGGTGCTGCTAACTGGCTTCCTGCCTTCCCACCCTCCACTCCAAGGTCTAGCTGGCATGAGTGACACTCCTGCTTGGATAGGGTGTGACAGGTTTGAGGAAACAGGGCACATCTGGCCACTGGCCACTGTTCTGCCATTCCCAGGCAGTCGTTTCTCATCCAGATTTAATATTGATCCATGTCTGTAACTCCAGTCCATCCTCTTCTCCTTGGTGACCCCCATGGCCATTCTTAGAGCCCTCTACTGAGGCAGGAAAGAGGCTGACAGGCTGCAGCTTTCCCCTGGATGGACAAGCACGTCTCCCCTCATCAACAAACGCTATTTTTACCCTGAACCCAGTTGCTTTTTGCATACATCGAAGGAGTCAGTTTAGGAGAGGAGACGTCTGTTTCCGGCAGTTTTATTTTCTTTTATATCGGACACCTCACATCACCTCCTTATTTCAAGCTGCCCATCTGGGAACTTTGCCATCCAACTGCAGGCGAGGTCTTGTTTTGGTTTGGTTCCTTACTGAGTGAGAGGCCGCTTCCTCTGTGGCCTGCACAGCTGTTTTTGGCTCTTCACAGCAGGTGTCTTCTGGAGAGCAGAACTGCCCCTCTGGGAAAAGCTGTAGAGTTTCTCAAAGGACAAAAATCTTAGGAAGTTTGCTTCTTGTCATTGAGAAGCCATCCACAGCAATACATACTTCCTGAGTGCCTAAATACAAGAAAATTCTGTATTTTAGCTCTGTATTTCATCTTTATCCACTAAGTGAGAAATGACAGGACATAGGACTTGGTGGCTACATAGCGGTACTGGTGGCTTCTATTTTTTGTTTTCTTTGAAAAATTTTTATATTTATTTTATTGTATGTGTGTGAGTGCTCTGCCTGAGTGTATGCCTGTGCACCACATGCATGCACGGTGCCTAAGGAAGTAGCGAGCCTTGGGGTGCTGGGAACTGAACCCAGGTCCTCTGCAAGAACAGTGAGTGCTCTTAGCCCCTAAGCCACCACTCAAGCCCCCTTCTATTCTTCATTTGCCCCCTTTTTTTAAATTAAACTCCAGAGGAACACAAAATGAGCAGGCTGCAGCCTGAGCATCCCCCGTGGATGTGAGGAGGGTCAGGTGTTTGCCTACAGAGAAAGTGTAAATAGGAGAGTCGGGGTTTTGTTTGCAAAGACTTGGGAGCTGTTGACTGTGTCTGAGCAGAGGCTGACTGAGAACTACGGTGCCTCATGAAAATTAATCAGGCAGGGATGGATCAGGGAAGAGAGTGGGAAGCATTTAAGAGATAACGGTCATGAGATGAACTAGGACCAGGCAAAGGGAACGGGAACAGAGTCTCAAGTGGAATAACAGCCCCAGACCACAGGCTGAGTTGTTGGTCACTGGCTGGGAGGAGGGGGTGTCAGTCAGTGATGGCCCCTGGGTGCCTGGAGCCTCCTCTAGCCTCCGGCCCTGCCATCCCTGGCTTCTTTCACAGGAGTATCTAGCCCTACTCCCCTTCTCTCTTTGTTTTTTTTTCTTTTTCCTTCCTTCCTTCCTTCTTTCTTTCTTTCTTTCTTTCTTTCTTTCTTTCTTTCTTTCTTTCCTCTCTCTCTCTCTCTCTCTCTCTCTCTCTCTCTCTCTCTTTCTCTTTCAAGACAGTGTTTCTCTGCATAGCCCTGGCTATCCTGGAACTCACTTTGTAGACCAGGCTGGCCTGGAACTCACAGAGACCCGCCTGCCTCTGCCTCCTGAGTGCTGGGGTTAAAGGCATGTACTACCACCACCTGGCTTGTTTTTCTTTTTGAGGCAAGATTTCATGTAGCCAAATTACATGGCCTCAAACTCACTGTGTGGCCAGGGATGACTTTGAACTCCTCATCTTTCTGCTTCTACCTCTTGAGTGCTGGAATTACAAGCACAAGCCTAGGTGTCTGGTTTGAATCTCTCTGTCTTGAGTTTCAGGACTATTTACACTCCACTTACAAACCTTTCCAAAATCCTAAGACTGAGTTACTCATCACTGCTCCCTGTGCTGTCCCAAATTCTTTCCATCTTTCTATTGCTCAGTAAACTCTTGAGGCAACCAGCTCAACATCCTGTCCCTCTGGATTGCGGCTAAGACACCAGCACGGGGTCAGAGGTAGACATGGCAGCCACCAGCACGGGGTCAGAGGTAGACATGGCAGCCACCAGCACGGGGTCAGAGGTAGACATGGCAGGTGAGCATTGTAACTGCTCACTAAGCTCTTGAACGCTCAGCTGCTGGTGTTCAGTGGCTGTCCTCAGGTGGCTCCTGTACACGGAGACGATTCAGCCCATGCCACTAATGGTAACCTGGAAAATTCTGCTCAATTCTGGTTCCAACTTTCAGGGCATGCACCCTTTAGCTAAGAAGCTGATGACATAACAAAGTACTAGCAATAGTGGCCACCTGTAGGGCTGGTCCACTTTAGCAAACACTTCAACGTTTGTCCTGACCTTCAGACATCCCTGGAGGTGAGCATGCTGGCTGGCAGGATCTGTGTGGAAGATTAGAATGGAGACCCAGAGCTGTGACTCAAGGAGACACTGTTGCCAACGGCCAGAAGAGAGCCGATGGAAGCCAGCCGAGAGTACAGCCATGAATTCACTCAACAGACACTTACTGTTGAGTGCCTTCCAGGATCCAGGAGTTCTTCCAGGCTCTAGATCTGCAGACTGAAAAACAGGGCAGCCAGTCCCTGCCCTCTTGGAGCTTAGAGTCTATTAGATGAAAACAGACAGTAACTAAAGTTATTAAATCAACTGGAGCTGGCTAGTGTAAGAACTATGGAAAAGAGTAAGAGAACAAACAGAGTGTCTGTGGATGGGGCTGTTCCGATTTGAACCAAGTTGCTCTGAGAAGGTTTTACTGAGAAGGTGACATTTAAGAAAAGGTATGAGGAACAAAGAACCATAGGAACAGGCCCTAGAGGACAAACTCACTGGGCCAAGGAGTCAAGTCAGAAAGATGTAATTTCAAAAGTGACTTCTGCAATCTTTAGACAATTAATTGAAAGACAGAATAGAAGTGTTCACCAAAGTAGTAAAAATATGTAGAATTAAACCAAACCTGGTATGCATTTGACCTTCACGGTTTGAAGATATCTATTAAATAGTTCAGTTATTCTTTCCTCAGTTTTATGGGGTTATCTCAAGATATGGGAGTAATTGTAGCTCTAGGCGTTTGGGCCACCTTAGGTGGGAATGTAACAGCTAGCAAACAGAAACTGTGGATAACACTATGGATCCCCCTGATCATGCCCAGCCCCTTAGCCAGGGACCTTCTTCTCTCCAGCAAAGACAGTGATCATCAAGGCACTGACACTCTGTAGACGATGCTGACAAAGATTGCCCAGCTCCTCAGGCAGGAGGCTGATGGCTCCAAGATAAGCCTCCACACTTCAGGTCAGGGCTTTCCTCGGAGGAAACCCACATCAATTGCTGATCAATGGGCAGGGAAGGTTGTTGCCATGAGTAACAGCTCTGAATCGTCACTGAGCTCCAGCACATGGGCGGGCAGCTGCCTGTGTTGTATCTATTACAGTTCCTCCTGACCCATCTTCTCCCACGGCCCTTGATCCCACACACCCCTCATCTAAGTCCCGCAGACCTCCTCAAAGAACATACCTTTAATATGCACTTGAATTGCCTCTGCCCCTTCCTCCCTACCATTCTATAAACAGACAAGTGTAGCTTATCTCTCCACTTAGAGTCTTCAATATGCCTTGGAGGGCTGGGCATCTGCATATACCTGAGGCCTTAGTTTACACACCTAAGGATGTCATTTCTGTTTCTGTCCAAAGAGACTCATAGCAACTTCGTCAGCTCCTGACACAGGTGCAGACGGCCAAAGGGCTCAGCCCACAAGCAGCCATGCCAAACCATTTCTCTAAGCTGTTTTTGCTGATGATGCAGCCAACCCCCCCCCCATCCCTCTCCAGGAAATACAAGTCTTTTATCAGCACCTGGGAGGAAAAGGGGGTTCAACCGCCCTGTAGACACAACCCGCACATGTGATGCCAAGCGCAGTCCTTAGCAACCTTGAGGTTTTATTTTAAATGTTTAAGTGTTTCTCAAAAAGAGACATTCATAGGAGGGGGTTGATGTGGAAAATCGTTTTCAATGCAGTAGTCATTTTCAAAATACAGACTTTTGAATAATCCTTTCCTTTCTAAAATTTAAATAAAAGTAAAATTCAATGTTAGAAAGTTGTAGGGACAATAGTTCAGCTCGCATCATGTGCCAAATCTCATGTCTATATTTAACTAATATACATACATACATACATACATACATACATACATGCATACATACTAGCTACATGCTGCTGTGGTACAAGGATGTCGGCTCCTTTCAAACATATCCTGGGGCAACAGGTTGCTTCATGGCAGAAGAAGTAAATTTTCATACTGCTGGTCAGCTGAATCTCTGCTAGAAAAGGTAGAAGAGAGACTAAGCTTGGTAGGTAAGAGCATTTACCATGCAAGCGTGAGGACCTCAGTTCAGATCCCCAGTGCCCTTGTAAAAAGTCATATGTGGCTACTCACACCTGGAACCCCAGTGTGTTGGGGGGTACAGAGAGAATGAACTGCTGCAGTGTCTTGGCCAGCCAGGCTAGCCAAAATGGTGAGCTCCAGGTTCAGTGAGAGACCCTGCCTCAAGGGAGCAAAGTAGAGTTTGATAGGGCAAGATGCTAGAGGCCCCCCTCCAGGCTCCACATTTGCACACATGGGCGCACGAACTCACATACACACTGCTAACACACAAATAATAATGCCAAATTATCATACTATTTTCAAAGACAGAGGGTCCAGAACAACAACTTCTGCTGAAGGAAGAAGTTGACCTCCTGTAGCTTGGGAAGCTGGGGGAGGGAAAAGGGAAATCCCACAACTTTGATTAGGGTCATCAAGCCATCTCCTGAATTCAGGCAGCTCTAACAGAACGCTGGCAACAACAACAGTTTATCTCTCATGCATCTGGAGGCTGAGAGATCCTAGAGCAAGGAGCCAGTAGATTATCCCTGGGGAGGGGTCAGCTCTTTGTTTTCAGATGGCCCCTCCCACTAGCTCCTCCCTGGAGATCCCTCATGAGAGAAAGATCACTTCTCTGTCTCTGTCTTTCTCTGTCTCTGTCTGTCTGTCTGTCTGTCTGTCTGTCTGTCTGTCTCTCTCTCTCTCTCTCTCTCTCTCTCTGTGTGTGTGTGTGTGTGTGTGTGTGTGTGTGTGTGTGTGTGTGCATGTAACAGCGCATGTTGAGGGCACAGAACACTGAGTCAGTTTTCTCATTTCACCTTTACATTGATTGGTTCCAGGGACTGAATGCAGCCTTCCAGGCCTGATCCATCTCAGCTAACCTCACTCTGTCTTTTCTATTAAGGACATTAATCTCATTCCTAAGGGCCCCACCCTTATGAACTGACTAACATTGAAGTCCTTGCCTCCCAGTGCATTCACACTGGGCATTAGAGCTTTACTGTGTGAATTATTTCTGGTCAAGGCAACACAAATATGCAGTCTGTAGCAATGGAAAGAAAACAGATGCACACGTTGTTTTGCTTATTAGATTCATACGTTGTCACATTAAA
This sequence comes from Peromyscus eremicus, assembly GCF_949786415.1. NCBI lineage: Eukaryota > Metazoa > Chordata > Mammalia > Rodentia > Cricetidae > Peromyscus > Peromyscus eremicus. The sequence continues at coordinate 21,431,215 of NC_081416.1, forward strand.
CATGTGTTTCTTATGCAGACCTTTGGTTCACAACCCTGGCTGCATAATAAATGTACCCAAGCTTCTAACAGTGGCCAGTCCCAGTTGCAGACTAGAGGAATTAAATCTGAAGGTGGAGGTGGGAGTGTGTGTGTGTGTGTGTGTGTGTGTGTGTGTGTGTGTGTGTTTCAGAAGCTCAAGGTTGAGAAAACGGTGGCATGGAGTCTTTGTTGAGCATGGCTGAGATGGAAAACTCTGCTTTGATCTCCTTTATAGAATTCTGAAATTCTCTTGACACTTGGGTTTGCTAATGAAAAAAACTATTCTTAACTGCTGGGTCATTTTCATCAATACTCTGGGTAATTTAAATTTGCACCACCAAGATCTCACCAGGTGGCCGGTGGCAGGGCACCAGAAGGCATCACCTGCCCTGTATGAGAGAGTGTCACAGGACAAATAACTGCTCTTCTATCGTTCATGTCCAGGTGCCACACTGGGGTAGAAATCTGAAGGATGTCACATCTCCTGGAGTCACTGAATGCATTGGCTGTGAGGGGCTGAAACAACAAAGCGAGGGTGAGCCAAAGCAAGGACTAGCTTTAGCTGTCTCCACAGGAAAAAAGAAAAGCAGCGCCCTCTATAGACAAAAGTAGGAAGCTCACATTTTAGTGATTTTGTTCTCTGACACACGAGCTTTCGAGTACTCATGTTCATCCACCCACATGCCTCTACACACAGAAATACACAGTCAAGGGCACTACACACACATGCATGCACACACACACAGGCACACATATATAGGCACACACACATACAGGCACACACACAGGCACACAGAGAGGCACACACATACAGAGGCACACACTTACACACACACACACACACACACACACACACGCACAAGACAAAGGCAATACAAACAAGGACCACATTAGTAGCACCAGCCTGGTCTCAGATTATTGTACAGAGCAAGAATTCCAGCTTCCTGGAATTCAGACTTATACCCAAGAGTAACGCTGCAAAATGAACCCACCAGTGTTGCCAACAGCATGCTTTTACCTGCAAAGGAGCAGAGCAGCGAGCTTCCTGAACTGGCCAGATTTTCCGTTTCTCTGGCATGGAAGTTCTCTTTGTCACCACTGGGGGTCAGTATTTCCATCTTGGAAGGCTTCGGGGTTGTGAGCCAAGTCACTGAAGGAAAAAACATGGTGAATTATATATCAACTAAATGACTTTTGGGGGTTCCAGCATCCTCTTTTTTTTTATGTTCCCTGCTTCGAGTTCTGTCTGTGTTTTCCTGTGTGCAGTAAGCATCCATTTTACTTGCAAAGGCTGACACCAGGTTTGTACCATTCATTCAGTTTAGAAAAAGTTATTTGACGGTTTCGTGTGTGTGTGTGTGTGTGTGTGTGTGTGTGTGTGTGTGTGTGTGTGTGTGTGTAATGAATTTTTGTTGTTTTTACCTGCCACCCATTCATTCGTCTGGTCAACATGTTTTGTATATGAGAGTGAGTGTGTGTGTGGGGGGGGAGTGTTCGTGTACATGCTTGTAAACTATAGGACAACCTTCAGATTTCCTCTCTCTCTTGCACAGAGCTTGCCAAGCCAAGTATACTGGCTGGCCAGTGAGCCTCAGGAACCTGCCTGCTTCTGTACCACCGCTGCCCAATACTGGAATTAGAAGCACATTTTATATGGGCTGTGGGACTCCAACTCAAGTCTCCCTGCTTTCAGGACAACTGAGTCGTCTCCTGAGCCCTAAATGAACACACGGTATCCTGTAGCACAGGATCTCCTCCTATGGAACTTTGGGGATTTTGGATGCCAAATAAGGCTTGAAAGTGGCCATTCTGTAGGAAAAGAAGCCCATCCTAGTGTTCGGCCTCATTTTGACATTTGATAGCTGGGCAACCATGGGTAAGACATCTTGACTCTCTTATAGTTACGTACGACATGCATAACAAACACTTCCCTTCTACCTGATTTTGAAAAGTAGAGGTGTTGAGCGATGAAATACACAGAATGGTCATTAAACACCTGTTCAAGTCTGTAGACCAGCACATGTGTAACACTGAGTGGACCCTAATGTAAATAGTGGACTTGGCTAGGTCTCTGCAGGTTCACCCACTCAGCAAGTATACTGCTTTGATGGGGGCTGTTGGTATGTGTACGGCATCTCCTTACTTTCCTCTTAATTTTGCTATAAATTCTGAAACTGCTCATTGAATTTTTTCACTTAAATTGTTAATGATGTTACTTGTACACATGAACCCTAATTGAAGGCGTGTATAACGTGTAGGTAGAGGCTACTCTGACTTCCTGATCCTCCATCCCTGGGCTGTAAAAATAGCATGAGGTTGAAGTCAAGCCCATCATTTTCTTGACATTTTGGTGACAGGAAATTTCCTTAAATCTTCTCCAGGTGTCTACCTAATTTTTAAAGACAATGCCAATCTGCAAATTCCTCTTTGAGAAAATATCAGTTGACACTCAGATTATACACCAGAGAGGTCATGGGTCCCATTTCCTTCCACAGTTAGCAAATGTTGGGGTCTTTGCATATTGTAACACATAAAAAAGACACCCTACTGGAGTTTTTGCTTGCTTTCCCTGTGTATGTGTGTGTGCATTTATGCATCTCTGTGTGTGTGTGTGTGTGTGTGTGCATGTGCCTGTGTGTGTGTGTACATGTGTGTGCGTGTGCATGCATTTGTGTGTGTGTTTGTGTGTAGGGATCACATCACTCCTTGTGTTTGTTAATATTTTTGTTGGATATGCTGTGTTTTCCTTGTTTTGTGGGACATAGTTAGAGAAACTATGACAACAGGACCACTCCTTGGTACAGTTAAGGGAGAGATCAGCCAGAGGCATCTGGAAGAGTCCAGAGTAGAGAGATAAAGAAGTAGACTGAACATGGCCAGCAGACTAGACATGGCCAGGGCTGTCTGCAGAGAGGAGAGAACAGTAAGGGATGAAGAATGGAGAAAACATAGTGAGAGGAGAAGGAGCAGAGCATGGAGAGAAGGAAACAGCATAGCAGGAATAGCAAGGCTATAAGGAGAGCGAGTGGCTGGGGGGTGGGGAGCGTGTGAGCTGCAGGGAGCTTAGGGTAGGGAGGAGTAAGAAGGACTAGGACACTAGCATGGACTTTGAAATCTGTAAATGGTTCTTGTGATGCTGAGGGAGGCTGGAGGCCAGCATGAACTTGGAGGCACCACAGGTAGCCATGTGTCCCTTCTGCCAGGGGAAAGGGAAGTGACTCCTTTTGGTAGATGGAAACCAATTTCGAAAGTTCATGGGGAATGCTGGCTTTTATCTAAGTGCCAGAAATCCTCCCACAGTCCAGATTGAGCCCATTTCTGGATATTTGGACTACCTTTTGGAGTCTGGAGAATTAGAATTTCCTTTGGACCTGACAATAACAAAACTAGCTTTCATTCTGTATTTTGGTTGCTAACATTTGCTCTAATGTGTTCTCTGCCTCAAAAAAATGTGTGTGTGATATACGTGTGTGTTTGTGTGTGTGTGTGTGAGTGTACATAGCTCTGTGCCTCTTTGTATGTGTGCATGCGTACACACACACACACATACATACACACAAACCAGAAGTCAACATCAGATGTCTTCCTCTATCTCTTTCAGTTGTATTTTTTTTGAGACAGTCTCTCTGAGCCTGGAGATTGACGTTTCAGCTAGACTGTCTGGCCAGCAAGCCCTAACAACCCTCCAGTCTACACCTTTCCTCCCCTGACCAGTGCTGGGGCTACAGGCACACATCCCCACACGTGGCTTTTCCTTTTTTTTTTTTTTTTTTTTTTTTTGTTGTTGTTGTTGTTTTTTGGTCAATTCTGAGGTTCTGAACGCAGGTCTCAATGCCTGCACAGTAAGCATGTTAACCCGCTGGGCCACCTCCCCAGTCTACCTTTGACTTTTGTCTTGGTTAGCAGTGGTACTTTGTAGACCGTTTATGGTGTCTAGGCTTTGCATCACATGTAGACTTTTCCCATTCAGAGATTATAAAGAGGAGGGGAATCCTATATTCTCTTCTTGGTTTTTTTTTTAAAATCGTTTTATTTTCATATTTAAATTGTCAGCCCCCATGGATTCTATTTTTACGAACCAAGTATGATATTGGACCAAAGTTCCTCTTCCTCTGAAGAGCTTCCTAGTTGTCCTAGATTCTTTCATCAAATAATCTGTCTCCCCTGGTCTGAAACCTCCATAGACGGTGAGAGAATCAGCATAGGTCAATGACTTCTAAATCTGGCAGCAGAAAGCTCTGTAAGGTACAGAAATTCAGACGAGGCTTACAGCCCCAGTGGTGGCTCTCGTCATTTGGAAAAAGAAGAAATAAATGTGCATTGAGCTGGAGCTACACGTCAATAAATAGCTGTGTGGGAGAGTGGAAAGAACACGGCCCCTGAATCAGAAGCCCTCCCCTTGCTTCTCCTGTGTGAACAAGACACCCAGCTGCCGTGAGCCTTGGTTTTCTCCTGTGCAAAGAAATATTAGCCACTGTGTCATCGTGTGGTTTGGTGGTCAAGTGCATTAGTGACTGTGGAAGAGCTTTATAAGCTGTGGGGAGCCATAGGCCTGGCTGCTGTTTGTGTTTTTGCAAGGCTGGCCCAGGACGGCTAGTTAATGTAGGTGACACAACCCAGATTTCTGAATGTTTAAATGTTCCATCTTCATGATTTCTTAGGAGCTGGTCAGCTTCTTTTACCTTGCTAGTAAGAATCCTGGGTCTGTGGTTTTTTAGCTTTCTCCTTTTAGACAGTATCTGGTCAGAGAGGTGGTAAGAAGAGGAGGAATGACAGGGACATTCAGTGTCATCTGCCTGGAAGAGGGCTAAGAAACAGAGTGAAGTTCATGGCCTCATATGATAGTTTTCCAGGATTTTTTTGTTTTTGTTTGTTTGTTTGTTTGTTTGTTTCTCAAGACAGAGTTTCTCTGTTTAGCTCTGGCTGTTCT